>NW_027184638.1:0-300000 GCF_032405125.1 Capricornis sumatraensis
TAGAAATAACCCGTCAAAGAGTCATTCCAGTAGTCCAGGCCAGAATATTGGTTTATCCAAGGCCTGCTTCTCTTGCGGACGGGAAGGGCACCTTATGCGAGCTTGTCCCCAAAAAGCAGCCGGTTCTTCTCTGCCGAATTCTCCCTCCCCGGCTGTGCCTACTAATCTCCCTAGATCTCTCTGCCCTCGTTGTCAAAAAGGATATCACTGGGCAAAAGAATGTAGGTCACAATTCCATAGAAATGGAGCCTTTTTGGGCCCCGACCAGCAGTCGGGAAACGGATTGAGGGGCCAGCCTCAGGCCCCGACAACAATTGGGGCAGCCTCACTGAACCCATTCATTCCCTTCGTCCCATCGCAGAACTCATCAGAGCAACCCCAGGCAGCGCAGGACTGGACCTCAGTTCCACCACCTCAGCAATATTAACACCAGATAGCCCCACTGTAAAAATACCTACAGGAGTTAAAGGCCCATTACCAACAGGTTTAGTAGGAATTATACTAGGCAGAAGTTCCTTAGCTATGCAAGGTCTCACAATCATCCCTGGAGTAATTGACTCAGATTATACAGGAGAAATCCAGATAATGATTTCACCCCCAACTAAAACTTTCCAAATACATCAGGGACAAAGAATAGCCCAACTTTTGCTTTTGCCTTACCACACTGCAATTGGGCGCACAGCTACTCAAAATGAAAGGCAGGATAAAGGATTTGGGTCTAGTGATATGGTTTTTTGGATAACAGAAATTACTCAGAAACGTCCTATG
This sequence comes from Capricornis sumatraensis, assembly GCF_032405125.1. Classification (NCBI taxonomy): domain Eukaryota; kingdom Metazoa; phylum Chordata; class Mammalia; order Artiodactyla; family Bovidae; genus Capricornis; species Capricornis sumatraensis. The sequence goes on from NW_027184638.1 coordinate 769, forward strand.
AAGACTATCCTGATTAATGGCAAGTCTATTGTGGGGTTATTAGACACAGGAGCAGATGTTTCTTGCATTTCAGGAAAAGACTGGCCCAGCTCCTGGCCCACACATACTACTGAAAATAACTTGGTGGGGATAGGAAGAGCCCCCACAATAGCCAAAAGTGCAAAAATTTTAGATTGGCAATTTGAGGATACCCGTGGAACTTTCCAACCTTATGTCGTTCCTTCGCTCCCCCTTACCCTGTGGGGGAGGGACGTGCTATCTCAAATGGGAGTGTTACTTTTTAGCCCTGATGATAAAGTGACCTCTCAGATGTTGCAGATGGGCTATGATCCATCAAAAGGATTGGGTAAACAACAGACAGGAATAATTGAGCCAATTTGCCCAACTCCTCGCAAGCTACGTGCTGGATTGGGATATCCAAATTTATAATTGAGGCCATTGTTTTTGCTGCCGACCCCATCACATGGAAATCTCAAGATCCGGTGTGGGTAGAACAGTGGCCTCTGCATAAGGAAAAATTATTGGCAGCTAAAGCATTAATCTTTGAACAATTAGAATTGGGACATATTGAGCCCTCCAATAGCCCCTGGAACACTCCTATTTTTGTCATTAAGAAAAAATCTGGTAAATGGCGACTTTTACAGGATTTGAGAGCTATTAATGCCACCATGGAGGACATGGGGGCCTTACAGCCTGGGCTCCCTTCCCCAGTAGCCGTTCCAGAGGGATATAATATAATTGTTATTGATTTACAAGATTGTTTTTTCACTATTCCCTTAAATCCTGAGGATAAAAAGCGATTTGCCTTTAGTCTGCCATCAGAAAATCTTAAACAGCCTTATTTACGGTTTCAGTGGAAGGTTCTGCCTCAGGGAATGAAAAATAGCCCTACTTTATGCCAAAAATTTGTTAATGCCGCTCTAGAAGATACTAGGGCTAAATATGAACACGTGTATATGATTCACTATATGGATGATATTTTAATAGCTCATCCTGATAGAGTTCACCTGCAGACTGTGCTCCAGGACCTGACCCAGGCATTGACAGACAGAGGCCTAAAAATTGCCCCAGAAAAAATTCAAATCAATCCGCCCATAACTTACTTAGGAAGAGTCATAAATTCGGAAACGGTGACTCATACCCCGCTGCAATTGAGAAAAGACCATCTTATTACTTTAAATGATTATCAAAAACTCTTAGGTGATATTAATTGGATTAGACCATATTTAAAATTAACCACTGCCGAATTAAAACCTCTTTTTAACACTTTACGCGGGGATCCTGATCCAACCTCAAAAAGACAATTAACAGCTGAGGCTCAAGAAGCCCTAGGCAAAGTAGAAGCAGCCTTATCAAATAGCTATGTAAAAAGAATTGATTTGACGATGACGTGGCAGTTCCTTTGCCTAGCTACTCCAACGGCGCCTACGGGAGTTCTGTGGCAACGCGGCCCTTTAGAATGGATCCATCTTCCTACCCAAGCTAAAAAAGTCGTGGCTTCTTATCCTGGTTTAATTGCCACATTAATGCTAAAAGGAAGGAAGCGGAGCATTGAATTGTTTGGTAAAGAGCCATCAGAGATTGTAATTCCATATAATAAGGAGCAGCTTGATGCTCTTTTAATGTTTGATGAAGACTGGCAGATTGCCATAGGGAATTACTGTGGTCAAATTTTGCATCATTTACCCTCGCATGTTTTACTAAATTTTATGTCTAACCATCCAGTTATTTTTCCTGTCCGGTGTAAACAGTTCCCTATTTCAGATGCTCAGGTAGTCTTTACTGATGGATCGGCTAACGGTAGAGCCTCTATAGTCACAAGAGATCATCAAAAACTTTTGGAAACACAAGAAACTTCAGCTCAAAGGGCTGAAATCACAGCTGTTATTGAGGCCTTTGTTATGTTTGCGGAGAAAGAATTTAACCTTTATTCTGACTCTCAGTATGTGGTCAGGCTGTTTCCACACATTGAGACTGCAGTTTTGCCTGAAAACAAAACTGCTATCTTCCATTTGTTAACTAAACTGCAGCAGCAAATATGGAAAAGAAATCGGGCGTTCTTTATCGGCCACATTCGGGCTCATTCCGGCCTGCCTGGCCCTTTAAATGCTCTCAATGAATTGGCAGATTCGTTAACCAGGATTTCAGTGGCTTCTGTTTTTGAAGAAGCTCGAGCTTCTCACTCACTTCATCACCAAAATGCCACTGCCTTACGATACCAGTTTCAAATTCCTCGAGAATCTGCCCGAGAGATTGTTCGTTCTTGTTCACATTGTCCTACTACCGTGAATGCTTTGCCTCTGGGAGTTAACCCTCGCGGTCTCAAACCTAATGCACTCTGGCAAATGGATGTAACCCATGTCTCTTCATTTGGAAAACTGTCTTTTGTTCATGTAACTGTAGATACCTTCTCTCATGTTATTATTGCCACTGCTCGTACAGGGGAAGCAGTTAAAGATGTAATACAACATCTTTTTACATGCTTTTCCTATCTGGGCTTGCCAAAAGCTTTAAAAACTGATAATGCTCCTGCTTACACTTCTAAATCTTTTCAGCAATTCTGTACAAGATTTCAAATTAAACATAACACCGGCATCCCTTATAACCCACAAGGACAAGCCATTGTGGAAAGAGCACATCAAACACTGAAAATCCATATTCAAAAACTAAAAGAAGGGGAATTTAAATATAGTTCCCCCCATCAGATTTTGCAACATGCTCTTTTCGTAATAAATAACTTAAATGCTGATTCATCCGGAAACACTGCAATGCTTCGCCATTGGTGCCCAGAGCAATTGAATGCAAAACCATTAGTAAAATGGAGGGACCTTCTTTCCGGACAATGGAAAGGTCCTGACCCCTTATTAACCAATGGGCGAGGGTATGCTTGTGTTTTTCCACAGGACGCGGACGCTCCGATTTGGGTTCCAGACAGACTAATTCGCCATGTCTCAGCTCCCCGGATACCAGAATCCCCCGCCACCGCGATCTCTAAAAAGGAAGAAACTCCCTCTTCCCCCGCTCCCTCCGCCAGCACGGGAAACGCCGCTGACCCCAGGACAGCTGACATTGGAGATCCCGGATAGGCGCGGATCGGAGCCACCCACTGGACAGATGTCACGACTTCAGATACAGGATATTGCACCCCCTGATTTTTTGCCTCGCAGGAATCCATTAGGACGCCCAGCTCAGTCAACCCAACAAGCCTCCTTGCCCACCTGGGGACAGATTAAAGCTCTCTGTCGCCAGGCACAGGGGATAGCTACCCTACAGGGATCGTCAGTCTCTCCTGAAAAGGTGTTTATTGCCATGCTTGCCTTGCTCTCTTGCCAGGTAAGCGCTGCTCCCATTCCAACCAAATATTGGGCGTTTCTCCCGGATCCTCCAACTTTCCAAGTTGTTACTTGGAACAGTGACCCCATACGAGTTAGTACAGACCAGCCTCGCCTTTTGGGAGGATCTTATACTTCCTATACAAAAGACCAATACCCTATTAATTTCAATTATACCTTTAAAGGACTAGCAGATGATTTTCCTGTCTGCTTTAATTTTCCTCCTGGCCTTACAGGAGACTTCTTTACCAAGACAGGATGCGTTGGAGCCTCCACAAAAGCAGTTATGACAGATTCCCCAACCTCTAAATTTGCATCTATAGGGGATCGGTCTGCTTGGATATTACGAGCCCGTATGCCTGGGGTCCTTGGCCCCTATAAGTCTTTGTCTCTCAAAACTCCATCAGAATATCCAAATTGTGATGATGTTGCTCCCTCAGATGTTATTTGGAAAACTATAGATGATCATTCAGGATATCCGATTTGGAAATCTTGTATTTATAATTCGAGAGTAGATTACAATATGCCGGGAGGAAGAAATTGTGCGATTCAGGACTGGAGCAACCCAAATCCAGGTCAAGACCCTGAGTCTGACGATGACTTTATCAATAGATTGGATAATTGGAAAGAATATTCAATTTCTTGGCCGTTAGTTGCCACCAGACGGCATCATAACCAATTTGTTCCCCCTATGCTGTCTTATATAACTAGAGGTAAAACCTTTTGGCAGCCAGAAATTTGGAGAGCCCTTGCGGCTACCGCCCCTATTATTTTAATCCGACCAAAAAATACCTCTATTTACTCTATTTTAGCTTGTCTACCCTCTCCTTATGTTTTTCTTTTCACTAATGATTCTGAAAGACTTAACATACAATTGAATTATACAGGTGGACCCCATGTAGTGTCTTGTGAACAATGTATGCTTTCATCCTGTTTAACTCCTCAATATAAAGTTTGCTCTTTCATGGTTTTAAAACGTCCGCCCTATCTCATGGTACCTGTAACTGTAGCCACGTATTGGTATGATAACCATGGCCTAGCTGTACTGCAACAGCTACAAGATTTAATGCGAACACGACGGTTTGTGGGCTTACTTGTTTTGGGAATATCAGCTTTGATAACCGCAATTACTTCTGTTACTGTGGCGGCATTATCATTGTCTCAACAAGTGTATACTGCCCAATATGTTGACACCGTATCCAAAAATGTTTCTCTAACGCTGGCAACCCAGGAAATTATAGATAGGAAGCTAGAAATAAGGATTGATGCCTTAGAAGAAGCAGTAATGCATATTGGGAATGAATTACAGAGTCTGAAAATGAAATTGGCTCTTTCATGTCATGCCGATTACCGGTGGATATGTGTTACATCCCTGAAAGTAAATGAGACAGATTTTAAATGGGAGAGGGTCAAAAATCATATTTTAGGTGTCTGGAACAGCTCAGATATTAGTTTAGATTTAGGGAAACTTCATAATCAGATTCAGACCTTGGAACACTCCCGATTAGATTTTACCGCCGCAGGAGAAGCCAATGACTTTTTCCACACCTTCTCTGACTTCATTTCTGGAAAAACTCTTCTGACTACTGTCTCTAGCTATGCTGCTGTGGGTGCCATAATCCTGCTCCTTGTAATCGTGCTTCCTTGTGTTGTCAGGACTCTTCGGCAGAGCATTCGGAATCTCGCGACTGAACTGCACCTAATTTTTTTAAAAAACTAATAAAGAAGGGGGAGTTGCCGGAAGCCAGTGTGAGGAATCCCGCCCGTGACAAGGTCATGAGGAAGGAAGCTGACATACGCAAGGCGTGCTCAGACTTCAGGGACCCCTCTGGATATTCCTAAGCATGTACCCCAGCAAAAATCTGCCGGCTTTTGTGCTCTGCTTTTCCACTTTTCTGATATTCTCTGGAAAAAAGTCAATTCAGGGTTTTAGTCTTCTGCATTTGAAAGGGATGTTTCAGTTAAACCCCTCTGATAGCTCTCTAGTCTGCCTAACAGGTTCCCCAGACCTCTTACAGCTTGTGAATTGCTTACAGCCCCCCAACCGCGAGAGGCACAAAGCTTACAGCTTGTGAATTGCTTACAGCCCCCCAACCGCGGGAGGCACAAAGCTTAAAAGCATCTTAAAGATACAGAGCCTTTTCTAAAGAGTTAAAAATTATATTGGTAGAGGGTTTTCACTGTTGACTCAAGGATTGCTGCCAGACCTCCTTATTCTTTATCTTTTAGGCACCTGGAAGGATGTTAATGTAAGCAGGATGTAGAAAAAGATACATAGTAGTTTTGATGTTAGCAACACTAGACTTTTGAGTTAATTGCTTCTCTTTTGCTATAAATCACTGCACTCCCTCTACTTGTTATAAGTTGCTGTATCCTTGCTGTCTAAGAATGTAACTTTCTTTAGTGCTTTCCTAGAGTGGCACCAGACCTTGGGAAGATCAACACAAATAAGTCTTGTGGTTGACAAACCCTTATCAGAAAAAAGGCTGTAAAATGTTAATTGGCCCTTTTGGTTGGAAGATGATGTAAATTACCTAAGACTTGTGTATACAATTAGGTATGCAGAGAGAAAAGCCTGGTTTTGATAAGAGTCTGGACTGCTAACGCTGCATAACTTTGTGTTACCCATTGATCTCCATGTTTTATCAAAAGTATAAAAGGCCTTCTGAACAATAAAGGACGGGACCAGATTCTCAGACCAGTTTCTCGGACTAGTCTCGGCCTGGTGTCTTGGGAATATGGCTCCCCCCGTGTCTCTCTCTCTCTCTCTTTTTCTCTCCCTTTTCTTCCCTCTGCTCTTTACTTTAATTTCAGGCTGAATTTCCATCTGGGGCGCGGAGGCTCGCCAGGTCTACTTATTTGCCCTGGTTATTAAGATCCGCGAGAAAGGGAGCTTAAGGCGAGGCACCCTTAGATATTCAAGCGGGCACCGGTGGCCCAACGTAGATGGTGCAAATTCCTTGTCTGGAATTTTATTGGTCTTCCGCGTAAACCAAGCTATTCAGCCCTCTTTCTCCACTTAATCTTCCTACTGCACTACAGTTTCTTAATCTAATCTTATATTAATAAATAAACAAGTCTTTCCACGCCAACGCCGTCCACCCTTCGAATTCCCTGGATCCACCGGGGCTGGACCCCGGCAATACCCGTCTCCACTAGAGAGGAAGCACGATGGTCCCGCCCACATCCAGAGGAGCTCCGTTTCCCCCTCGTAGCTCGAGATGAGGGATCCTTTCCCTGCTTTCAACGGGAAAGAATTCCCGGCGTTCCCGTCGCATCTCAAGAGGAGGCACTCTCAACAGGAAAGGCGAGAGGAACTCCATGGTCGTACCACCATTCCAAGAGTCCCCCAGATGTCTCAGTCCATTCCAGAGGAACCTCTTTGCCCTGCACTGGCTCATCTTTCACGCCGAGGATCGACTCACACCACGGTGGAACGTGGGACAGCCCTGTGGGAAAGCCTCGAGGGAAAACCACAGATCCTTTGATCCACGCGACGGGAAGCGTGACATTGCTGCTACAGCCTGGAAAGAAAACGCACGTGCATGCCCCCACTCGAGACGAGGCCTGACTCCCCTGGGGAGACTCCAGAAGTACCCAAAGATCCATGTCAGCCCCTGAGAGGAATCCTCGTTTCCGGCCCTGACTCCACACAAGGTTTTTGGCCCCGGTATCGACGGGAGAGGAATCCCGAGAGGCCCCCTAGCAACTCGCATGTGGACTGGCCTCTCCTGAGGCCACCAGGGCGGGTCCCTGAGGTCCCCGTCGTAACTCGAGAACACCTGCCGCATCTCGAGAAAATCCAGGAAGTTCTCCCTTCCAGGCGAGATGAGGCCTATTTCCGATGAGGCGTCTGGAGACTAATGACACCTAACCTCTGGAACTTCGAAAGGGTCTTTCACACCCTTGCTGCAACTCAAGAAGTTCACTTCCATACCCGTCTCCACTCGAGAGGAAGCAGGATGGTCCCGCCCACATCCAGAGGAGCCCCGTTTCCCCCTCGTAGCTCGAGATGAGGGATCCTTTGCCTGCTTTCAACGGGAAAGAATTCCCGGCGTTCCCGTCACATCTCAAGAGGAGGCACTCTCAACAGGAAAGGCGAGAGGAACTCCATGGTCGTACCACCATTCCAAGAGTCCCCCAGATGTCTCAGTCCATTCCAGAGGAAGCTCTTTGCCCTGCACTGGCTCATCTTTCACGCTGAGGATCGACTCACACCACGGTGGCACGTGGGACAGCCCTGTGGGAAAGCCTCGAGGGAAAGCCTCGAGGGAAAACCACAGATCCTTTGATCCACGCGACGGGAAGCGTGACATTGCTGCTACAGCCTGGAAGGAAAGTGCACGTGCATGCCCCCTCACGAGACGAGGCCTGTCTCCCCTGGCGAGACTCCAGAAGTACCCAAAGATCCATATCAGCCCCTGAGAGGAATCCTCGGTTCTGGCCCTGACTCCACACAAGGTTTTTGGCCCCGGTATCGACGGGAGAGGAATCCCGAGAGGCCCCCTAGCAACTCGCATGGTGACTGGCCACTCCTGAGGCCACCAGGGCGGGTCCATGAGGTCCCCGTCGTAACTCGAGAACACCTGCCGCAACTCGAGAAAATCCAGGAAGTTCTCCCTTCCAGGCGAGATGAGGCCTATTTCCGATGAGGCGTCTGGAGACTAATGACACCTAACCTCTGGAACTTCGAAAGGGTCTTTCACACCCTTGCTGCAACTCAAGAAGTTCACCGCCATACCCGTCTCCACTCGAGAGGAAGCACGATGGTCCCGCCCACATCCAGAGGAGCCCCGTTTCCCCCTCGTAGCTCGAGATGAGGGATCCTTTGCCTGCTTTCAACGGGAAAGAATTCCCGGAGTTCCCGTCGCATCTCAAGAGGAGGCACTCTCAACAGGAAAGGCGAGAGGAACTCCATGGTCGTACCACCATTCCAAGAGTCCCCCAGATGTCTCAGTCCATTCCAGAGGAAGCTCTTTGCCCTGCACTGGCTCATCTTTCACGCCGAGGATCGACTCACACCACGGTGGCACGTGGGACAGCCCTGTGGGAAAGCCTCGAGGGAAAGCCTCGAGGGAAAACCACAGATCCTATGATCCACGCGACGGGAAGCGTGACATTGCTGCTACAGCCTGGAAGGAAAGCGCACGTGCATGCCCCCACTCGAGACGAGGCCTGACTCCACTGGGGAGTCTCCAGACGTACCCAAAGATCCATGTCAGCCCATGAGAGGAATCCTCGGTTACGGCCCTGTCTCCACACAAGGTTGTTGGCCCCGGTATCGACGGGAGAGGAATTCCGAGAGGCCCCCTAGCAACTCGCATAGGGGCTGGCCTCTCCTGAGGCCACCAGGGCGGGTCCCTGAGGTCCCCGTCGTAACTCGAGAACACCTGCCGCAACTCGAGAAAATCCAGGAAGTTCTCCCTTCCAGGCGAGATGAGGCCTATTTCCGATGAGGCGTCTGGAGACTAATGACACCTAACCTCTGGAACTTCGAAAGGGTCTTTCACACCCTTGCTGCAACTCAAGAAGTTCACCGCCATACCCGTCTCCACTCGAGAGGAAGCATGATGGTCCCGCCCACATCCAAAGGAGCCCCGTTTCAACCTCGGAGCTCGAGATGATGGATCCTTTCCCTGCTTTCAACGGGGAAGAATTCCCGGCGTTCCCGTCGCATCTCAAGAGGAGGCACTCTCAACAGGAAAGGCGAGAGGAACTCCATGGTCGTACCACCATTCCAAGAGTCCCCAGATGTCTCCGTCCATTCCAGAGGAACCTCTTTGCCCTGCACTGGCTCATCTTTCACGCCGAGGATCGACTCACACCACGGTGGCACGTGGAACAGCCCTGTGGGAAAGCCTCGAGGGAAAACCACAGATCCTTTGATCCACGCGACAGGAAGCGTGACATTGCTGCTACAGCCGGGAAGGAAAGCGCACGTGCATGCCCCCACTCGAGAAGAGGCCTAACTCCCCTGGGGAGACTCCAGAAGTACCCAAAGATCCATGTCAGCCCCTGAGAGGAATCCTCGGTTCCGGCCCTGACTCCACACAAGGTTTTTGGCCCCGGTATCGACGGGAGAGGAATCCCGAGAGGCCCCCTAGCACCTCGCATGGGGACTGGCCTCTCCTGAGGCCACCAGGGCGGGTCCCTGAGGTCCCCGTCGTAACTCGAGAACACCTGCCGCAACTCGAGAAAATCCAGGAAGTTCTCCCTTTCAGGCGAGATGAGGCCTATTTCCGATGAGGCGTCTGGAGACTAATGACACCTAACCTCTGGAAATTCGAAAGGGTCTTTCACACCCTTGCTGCAACTCAAGAAGTTCACCGCCATACCCGTCTCCACTCGAGAGGAAGCACGATGGTCCCGCCCACATCCAGAGGAGCGCCGTTTCCCCCTCGTATCTCGAGATGAGGGAACCTTTCCCTGCTTTAGACGGGAAAGAATTCCCGGCGTTCCCGTCGCATCTCAAGAGGAGGCACTCTCAACAGGAAAGGCGAGAGGAACTCCATGGTCGTACCACCATTCCAGGAGTCCCCCAGATGTCTCAGTCCATTCCAGAGGAACCTCTTTGCCATGCACTGGCTCATCTTTCACGCCGAGGATCGACTCACACCACGGTGGCACGTGGGACAGCCCTGTGGAAAAGCCTCGAGGGAAAGCCTCGAGGGAAAACCACAGATCCTTTGATCCACGCGACAGGAAGCGTGACATTGCTGCTACAGCCTGGAAGGAAAGCGCACGTGCATGCCCCCACTCGAGACGAGGCCTGACTCCCCTGGGGAGACTCCAGAAGTACCCAAAGATCCATGTCAGCCCCTGAGAGGAATCCTCGGTTCCGGCCCTGACTGCACACAAGGTTTTTGGCCCCGGTATCGACGGGAGAGGAATCCCGAGAGGCCCCCTAGCACCTCGCATGGGGACTGGCCTCTCCTGAGGCCACCAGGGCGGGTCCCTGAGGTCCCCGTCGTAACTCGAGAACACCTGCCGCAACTCGAGAAAATCCAGGAAGTTCTCCCTTCCAGGCGAGATGAGGCCTATTTCCGATGAGGCGTCTGGAGACTAATGACACCTAACCTTTCGAACTTCGAAAGGGTCTTTCACACCCTTGCTGCAACTCAAGAAGTTCACCGCCATACCCGTCTCCACTCGAGAGGAAGCACGATGGTCCCGCCCACATCCAGAGGAGCCCCGTTTCCCCCTCGTAGCTCAAGAAGAGGGATCCTTTAACTGCTTTCAACGGGAAAGAATTCCCGGCGTTCCCGTCGCATCTCAAGAGGAGGCACTCTCAACAGGAAAGGCGAGAGGAACTCCATGGTCGTACCACCATTCCAAGAGTCCCCCAGATGTCTCAGTCCATTCCAGAGGAACCTCTTTGCCCTGCACTGGCTCATCTTTCACGCCGAGGATCGACTCACACTACGGTGGCACGTGGGACAGCCCTGTGGGAAAGCCTCGAGGGAAAACCACAGATCCTCTGATCCACGCCACGGGAAGCGTGACATTGCTGCTACAGCCTGTAAGGAAAGCGCACGTGCATGCCCCCACTCGAGACGAGGCCTGACTCCCCTGGGGAGACTCCAGAAGTACCCAAAGATCCATGTCAGCCCCTGAGAGGAATCCTCGGTTCCGGCCCTGACTCCACACAAGGTTTTTGGCCCCGGTATCGACGGGAGAGGAATCCCGAAAGGCCCCCTAGCACCTCGAATGGGGACTGGCCTCTCCTGAGGCCACCAGGGCGGGTCCCTGAGGTCCCCGTCGTAACTTGAGAACACCTGCCGCAACTCGAGAAAATCCAGGAAGTTCTCTCTTCCAGGCGAGATGAGGCCTATTTCCGATGAGGCGTCTGGAGACTAATGACACCTAACCTCTGGAACTTCGAAAGGGTCTTTCACACCCTTGCTGCAACTCAAGAAGTTCACCGCCATACCCTTCTCCACTCGAGAGGAAGCACGATGGTCCCGCCCACATCCAGAGGAGCCCCGTTTCCCCCTCGTAGCTCGAGATGAAGGATCCTTTCCCTACTTTCAACGGGAAAGAATTCCCGGCGTTCCCGTCGCATCTCAAGAGGAGGCACTCTCAACAGGAAAGGCGAGAGGAACTCCATGGTCTTACCACCATTCCAAGAGTCCCCCAGATGTCTCAGTCCATTCCAGAGGAACCTCTTTGCCCTGCACTGCCTCATCTTTCACGCCGAAGATCGACTCACACGACGGTGGGACGTGGGATGGCCCTGTGGGAAAGCCTCGAGGGAAAGCCTCGAGGGAAAACCACAGATCCTTTGATCCACGCGACGGGAAGCGTGACATTGCTGCTACAGCCTGGAAGTAAAGCGCACGTGCATGCCCCGACACGAGACGAGGCCTGACTCCCCTGGGGAGACTCCAGAAGTACCCAAAGATCTATGTCAGCCCCTGAGAGGAATCCTCGGTTCCGGCCCTGATGCCACACAAGGTTTTTGACCCCGGTATCGACGGGAGAGGAATCCCGAGAGGCCACCTAGCAACTCGCATGGGGACTGGCCTCTCCTGAGGCCACCATGGCGGGTCCCTGAGGTCCCCTTCGTAACTCGAGAACACCTGCCGCAACTCGAGAAAATCCAGGAAGTTCTCCCTTTCAGGCGAGATGAGGCCTATTTCCGATGAGGCGTCTGGAGACTAATGACACCTAACCTCTGGAACTTCGAAAGGGTCTTTCACACCCTTGCTGCAACTCAAGAAGTTCACCGCCATACCCGTCTCCACTCGAGAGGAAGCACGATGGTCCCGCCCACATCCAGAGGAGCCCCGTTTCCCCCTCGTAGCTCGAGATGAGGGAACCTTTCCCTGCTTTAGACGGGAAAGAATTCCCGGCGTTCCCGTCGCATCTCAAGAGGAGGCACTCTCAACAGGAAAGGCGAGAGGAACTCCATGGTCGTACCACCATTCCAGGAGTCCCCCAGATGTCTCAGTCCATTCCAGAGGAACCGCTTTGCCCTACACTGGCTCATCTTTCACGCCGAGGATCGACTCACACCACGGTGGCACGTGGGACAGCCCTGTGGGAAAGCCTCGAGGGAAAGCCTCGAGGGAAAACCACAGATCCTTTGATCCACGCGACAGGAAGCGTGACATTGCTGCTACAGCCTGGAAGGAAAGCGCACGTGCATGCCCCCATTCGAGACGAGGCCTGACTCCCCTGGGGAGACTCCAGAAGTACCCAAAGATCCATGTCAGCCCCTGAGAGGAATCCTCGGTTCCGGCCCTGACTCCACACAAGGTTTTTGGCCCCGGTATCGACGGGAGAGGAATCCCGAGTGGCCCCCTAGCACATCGCATGGGGACTGGCCTCTCCTGAGGCCACCAGGGCGGGTCCCTGAGGTCCCCGTCGTAACTCGAGAACACCTGCCGCAACTCGAGAAAATCCAGGAAGTTCTCCCTTCCAGGCGAGATGAGGCCTATTTCCGATGAGGCGTCTGGAGACTAATGACACCTAACCTCTGGAACTTCGAAAGGGTCTTTCACACCCTTGCTGCAACTCAAGAAGTTCACCGCCATACCCGTGTCCACTCGAGAGGAAGCACGATGGTCCCGCCCACATCCAGAGGAGCCCCGTTTCCCCCTCGTAGCTCGAGATGAGGGATCCTTTCCTGCTTTCAACGGGAAGGAATTCCCGGCGTTCCCGTCGCATCTCAAGAGGAGGCACTCTCAACAGGAAAGGCGAGAGGAACTCCATGGTCGTACCACCATACAAAGAGTCCCCCAGATGTCTCAGTCCATTCCAGAGGAACCTCTTTGCCCTGCACTGGCTCATCTTTCACGCCGAGGATCGACTCACACCACGGAGGCACGTGGGACAGCCCTGTGGGAAAGCCTCGAGGGAAAGCATCGAGGGAAAACCACAGATCCTTTGATGCACGCGACGGGAAGCGTGACATTGCTGCTACAGCCTGGAAGGAAAGCGCACGTGTATGCCCCCACTCGAGACGAGGCCTGTCTCCCCTGGCGAGACTCCAGAAGTACCCTAAGATCCATATAAGCCCCTGAGAGGAATCCTCGGTTCCGACCCTGACTCCATACAAAGTTTTTGGCCCCGGTATCGACGGGAGAGGAATCCCGAGAGGCCCCCTAGCAACTCGCATGGGGACTGGCCTCTCCTGAGGCCACCAGGGCGGGTCCCTGAGGTCCCCGTCGTAACTCGAGAACACCTGCCGCATCTCGAGAAAATCCAGGAAGTTCTCCCTTCCAGGCGAGATGAGGCCTATTTCCGATGAGGCGTCTGGAGACTAATGACACCTAACCTCTGGAACTTCGAAAGGGTCTTTCACACCCTTGCTGCAACTCAAGAAGTTCACCGCCATACCCGTCTCCACTCGAGAGGAAGCACGATGGTCCCGCCCACATCCAGAGGAGCCCCGTTTCCCCCTCGTAGCTCGAGATGAGGGAACCTTTCCCTGCTTTAGACGGGAAAGAATTCCCGGCGTTCCCGTCGCATCTCAAGAGGAGGCACTCTCAACAGGAAAGGCGAGAGGAACTCCATGGTCGTACCACCATTCCAGGAGTCCCCCAGATGTCTCAGTCCATTCCAGAGGAACCGCTTTGCCCTACACTGGCTCATCTTTCACGCCGAGGATCGACTCACACCACGGTGGCACGTGGGACAGCCCTGTGGGAAAGCCTCGAGGGAAAGCCTCGAGGGAAAACCACAGATCCTTTGATCCACGCGACAGGAAGCGTGACATTGCTGCTACAGCCTGGAAGGAAAGCGCACGTGCATGCCCCCATTCGAGACGAGGCCTGACTCCCCTGGGGAGACTCCAGAAGTACCCAAAGATCCATGTCAGCCCCTGAGAGGAATCCTCGGTTCCGGCCCTGACTCCACACAAGGTTTTTGGCCCCGGTATCGACGGGAGAGGAATCCCGAGTGGCCCCCTAGCACATCGCATGGGGACTGGCCTCTCCTGAGGCCACCAGGGCGGGTCCCTGAGGTCCCCGTCGTAACTCGAGAACACCTGCCGCAACTCGAGAAAATCCAGGAAGTTCTCCCTTCCAGGCGAGATGAGGCCTATTTCCGATGAGGCGTCTGGAGACTAATGACACCTAACCTCTGGAACTTCGAAAGGGTCTTTCACACCCTTGCTGCAACTCAAGAAGTTCACCGCCATACCCGTGTCCACTCGAGAGGAAGCACGATGGTCCCGCCCACATCCAGAGGAGCCCCGTTTCCCCCTCGTAGCTCGAGATGAGGGATCCTTTCCTGCTTTCAACGGGAAGGAATTCCCGGCGTTCCCGTCGCATCTCAAGAGGAGGCACTCTCAACAGGAAAGGCGAGAGGAACTCCATGGTCGTACCACCATACAAAGAGTCCCCCAGATGTCTCAGTCCATTCCAGAGGAACCTCTTTGCCCTGCACTGGCTCATCTTTCACGCCGAGGATCGACTCACACCACGGAGGCACGTGGGACAGCCCTGTGGGAAAGCCTCGAGGGAAAGCATCGAGGGAAAACCACAGATCCTTTGATGCACGCGACGGGAAGCGTGACATTGCTGCTACAGCCTGGAAGGAAAGCGCACGTGTATGCCCCCACTCGAGACGAGGCCTGTCTCCCCTGGCGAGACTCCAGAAGTACCCTAAGATCCATATAAGCCCCTGAGAGGAATCCTCGGTTCCGACCCTGACTCCATACAAAGTTTTTGGCCCCGGTATCGACGGGAGAGGAATCCCGAGAGGCCCCCTAGCAACTCGCATGGGGACTGGCCTCTCCTGAGGCCACCAGGGCGGGTCCCTGAGGTCCCCGTCGTAACTCGAGAACACCTGCCGCATCTCGAGAAAATCCAGGAAGTTCTCCCTTCCAGGCGAGATGAGGCCTATTTCCGATGAGGCGTCTGGAGACTAATGACACCTAACCTCTGGAACTTCGAAAGGGTCTTTCACACCCTTGCTGCAACTCAAGAAGTTCACCGCCATACCCGTCTCCACTCGAGAGGAAGCATGATGGTCCCGCCCACATCCAAAGGAGCCCCGTTTCCCCCTCGGAGCTCGAGATGATGGATCCTTTCCCTGCTTTCAACGGGGAAGAATTCCCGGCGTTCCCGTCGCATCTCAAGAGGAGGCACTCTCAACAGGAAAGGCGAGAGGAACTCCATGGTCGTACCACCATTCCAAGAGTCCCCAGATGTCTCAGTCCATTCCAGAGGAACCTCTTTGCCCTGCACTGGCTCATCTTTCACGCCGAGGATCGACTCACACCACGGTGGCACGTGGGACAGCCCTGTGGGAAAGCCTCGAGGGAAAACCACAGATCCTTTGATCCACGCGACGGGAAGCGTGACATTGCTGCTACAGCCGGGAAGGAAAGCGCACGTGCATGCCCCCACTCGAGACGAGGCCTAACTCCCCTGGGGAGACTCCAGAAGTACCCAAAGATCCATGTCAGCCCCTGAGAGGAATCCTCGGTTCCGGCCCTGACTCCACACAAGGTTTTTGGCCCCGGTATCGACGGGAGAGGAATCCCGAGAGGCCCCCTAGCACCTCGCATGGGGACTGGCCTCTCCTGAGGCCACCAGGGCGGGTCCTTGAGGTCCCCGTCGTAACTCGAGAACACCTGCCGCAACTCGAGAAAATCCAGGAAGTTCTCCCTTTCAGGCGAGATGAGGCCTATTTCCGATGAGGCGTCTGGAGACTAAAGACACCTAACCTCTGGAAATTCGAAAGGGTCTTTCACACCCTTGCTGCAACTCAAGAAGTTCACCGCCATACCCGTCTCCACTCGAGAGGAAGCACGATGGTCCCGCCCACATCCAGAGGAGCCCCGTTTCCCCCTCGTATCTCGAGATGAGGGAACCTTTCCCTGCTTTAGACGGGAAAGAATTCCCGGCGTTCCCGTCGCATCTCAAGAGGAGGCACTCTCAACAGGAAAGGCGAGAGGAACTCCATGGTCGTACGACCATTCCAGGAGTCCCCCAGATGTCTCAGTCCATTCCAGAGGAACCTCTTTGCCCTGCACTGGCTCATCTTTCACGCCGAGGAACGACTCACACCACGGAGGCACGTGGGACAGCCCTGTGGGAAAGCCTCGAGGGAAAGCCTCGAGGGAAAACCACAGATCCTTTGATCCACGCGACGGGAAGCGTGACATTGCTGCTACAGCCTGGAAGGAAAGCGCACGTGCATGCCCCGATTCGAGACGAGGCCTGACTCCCCTGGGGAGACTCCAGAAGTACCCAAAGATCCATGTCAGCCCCTGAGAGGAATCCTCGGTTCCGGCCCTGACGCCACACAAGGTTTTTGACCCCGGTATCGACGGGAGAGGAATCCCGAGAGGCCACCTAGCAACTCGCATGGGGACTGGCCTCTCCTGAGGCCACCAGGGCGGGTCCCTGAGGTCCCCGTTGTAACTCGAGAACACCTGCCGCAACTCGAGAAAATCCAGGAAGTTCTCCCTTCCAGGCGAGATGAGGCCTATTTCCGATGAGGCGTCTGGAGACTAATGACACCTAACCTCTGGAACTTCGAAAGGGTCTTTCACACCCTTGCTGCAACTCAAGAAGTTCACCGCCATACCCGTCTCCACTCGAGAGGAAGCACGATGGTCCCGCCCACCTCCAGAGGAGCCCCGTTTCCCCCTCGTAGCTCGAATTGAGGGATCCTTTCCCTGCTTTCAACGGGAAAGAATTCCCGGCGTTCCCGTCGCATCTCAAGAGGTGGCACTCTCAACAGGAAAGGCGAGAGGAACTCCATGGTCGTACCACCATTCCACGAGTCCCCCAGATGTCTCAGTCCATTCCAGAGGAACCTCTTTGCCCTGCACTGGCTCATCTTTCACGCCGAGGATCGACTCACACCACGGTGGCACGTGGGACAGACCTGTGGGAAAGCCTCGAGGGAAAGCCTCGAGGGAAAACCACAGATCCTTTGATCCATGCGACGGGAAGCGTGACATTTCTGCTACAGCCTGGAAGGAAAGCGCACGTGCATGCCCCCACTCGAGAAGAGGCCTAACTCCCCTGGGGAGACTCCAGAAGTACCCAAAGATCCATGTCAGCCCCTGAGAGGAATCCTCGGTTCCGGCCCTTACTCCACACAAGGTTTTTGGCCCCGGTATCGACGGTAGAGGAATCCCGAGAGGCCCCCTAGCACCTCGCATGGGGACTGGCCTCTCCTGAGGCCACCAGGGCGGGTCCCTGAGGTCCCCGTCGTAACTCGAGAACACCTGCCGCAACTCGAGAAAATCCAGGAAGTTCTCCCTTTCAGGCGAGATGAGGCCTATTTCCGATGAGGCGTCTGGAGACTAATGACACCTAACCTCTGGAACTTCGAAAGGGTCTTTCACACCCTTGCTGCAACTCAAGAAGTTCACCGCCATACCCGTGTCCACTCGAGAGGAAGCACGATGGTCCCGCCCACATCCAGAGGAGCCCCGTTTCCCCCTCGTAGCTCGAGATGAGGGAACCTTTCCCTGCTTTAGACGGGAAAGAATTCCCGGCATTCCCGTCGCATCTCAAGAGGAGGCACTCTCAACAGGAAAGGCGAGAGGAACTCCATGGTCATGCCACCATTCCAGGAGTCCCCCAGATGTCTCAGTCCATTCCAGAGGAACCTGTTTGCCCTACACTGGCTCATCTTTCACGCCGAGGATCGACTCACACCACGGTGGCACGTGGGACAGCCCTGTGGGAATGTCTCGAGGGAAAGCCTCGAGGGAAAACCACAGATCCTTTGATCCACGCGACAGGAAGCGTGACATTGCTGCTACAGCCTGGAAGGAAAGCGCACGTGCATGCCCCCACTCGAGACGAGGCCTGACTCCCCTGGGGAGACTCCAGAAGTACCCAAAGTTCCATGTCAGCCCCTGAGAGGAATCCTCGGTTCCGGCCCTGACTCCACACAAGGTTTTTGGCCCCGGTATCGACGGGAGAGGAATCCCGAGAGGCCCCCTAGCACATCGCATGGGGACTGGCCTCTCCTGAGGCCACCAGGGCGGGTACCTGAGGTCCCCGTCGTAACTCGAGAACACCTGCCGCAACTCGAGAAAATCCAGGAAGTTCTCCCTTCCAGGCGAGATGAGGCCTATTTCCGATGAGGCGTCTGGAGACTAATGACACCTAACCTCTGGAACGTCGAAAGGGTCTTTCACACCCTTGCTGCAACTCAAGAAGTTCACCGCCATACCCGTCTCCACTCGAGAGGAAGCACGATGGTCCCGCCCACATCCAGAGGAGCCCCGTTTCCCCCTCGGAGCTCGAGATGAGGGATCCTTTCCCTGCTTTCAACGGGAAAGAATTCCCGGCGTTCCCGTCGCATCCAAAGAGGAGGCACTCTCAACAGGAAAGGCGAGAGGAACTCCATGGTCGTACCACCATTCCAAGAGTCCCCCAGATGTCTCAGTCCATTCCAGAGGAACCTCTTTGCCCTGCACTGGCTCATCTTTCACGCCGAGGATCGACTCACACCACGGTGGCACGTGGGACAGCCCTGTGGGAAAGCCTCGAGGGAAAGCCTCGAGGGAAAACCACAGATCCTTTGATTCTCGCGACGGGAAGCGTGACATTGCTGCTACAGCCTGGAAGGAAAGCGCACGTGCATGCCCCCACTCGAGACGAGGCCTGACTCCCCTGGGGAGACTCCAGAAGAACCCAAAGATCCATGTCACCCCTGAGAGGAATGCTCGGTTCCGGCCCTGACTCCACACAAGGCTTTTGGCCCCGGTATCGACGGGAGAGGAATCCCGAGAGGCCACCTAGCAACTCGCATGGGGACTGGCCTCTCCTGAGGCCACCAGGGCTGGTCCCTGAGGTCCCCGTCGTAACTCGAGAACTCCTGCCGCAACTCGAGAAAATCCAGGAAGTTCTCCCTTCCAGGCGAGATGAGGCCTATTTCCGATGAGGCGTCTGCAGACTAATGACACCTAAACTCTGGAACTTCGAAAGGGTCTTTCACACCCTTGCTGCAACTCAAGAAGTTCACCGCCATACCCGTGTCCACTCGGGAGGAAGCACGATGGTGCCGCCCACATCCAGAGGAGCCCCGTTTCCCCCTCGGAGCTCGAGATGAGGGATCCTTTCCCTGCTTTCAACGGGAAAGAATTCCCGGCGTTCCCGTCGCATCTCAAGAGGAGGCACTCTCAACAGGAAAGGCGAGAGGAACTCCATGGTCGTACCACCATTCCAAGAGTCCCCCAGATGTCTCAGTCCATTCCAGAGGAACCTCTTTGCCCTGCACTGGCTCATCTTTCACGCCGAGGATCGACTCACACCACGGTGGCACGTGGGACAGCCCTGTGGGAAAGCCTCGAGGGAAAACCACAGATCCTTTGATCCACGCGACGGGAAGCGTGACATTGCTGCTACAGCCTGGAAGGAAAGCACACGTGCATGCCCCCAATCGAGAAGAGGCCTGACCTCCCTGGTGGGACTCCAGAAGTACCCAAAGATCCATGTCAGCTCCTGAGAGGAATCCTCGGTTCCAGCCCTGACTCCACACAAGGTTTTTGGCCCCGGTATCGACGGGAGAGGAATCCCGAGAGGCCCCCTAGCAACTCGCATGGGGACTGGCCTCTCCTGAGGCCACCAGGGCGGGTCCCTGAGGTACCCGCCGTAACTCGAGAACACCGGGCGCACCTCGAGAAAATCCGGGAAGATCTCCCTTCCAGGCGAGATGAGGCCTATTTCCGATGAGGCGTCTGGAGACTAATGACACCTAACCTCTGGAACTTCGAAAGGGTCTTTCACACCCTTGCTGCAACTCAAGAAGTTTACCGCCATACCCGTCTCCACACGAGAGAAAGCACGATGGTCCCGCCCACATCCAGAGGAGCCCCGTTTCCCCCTCGGAGCTCGAGATGAGGGATCCTTTCCCTGCTTTCAACGGGAAAGAATTCCCGGCATTCCCGTCGCATCTCAAGAGGAGGCACTCTCAACAGGAAAGGCGAGAGGAACTCCATGGTCGTACCACCATTCCAAGAGTCCCCCAGATGTCTCAGTCCATTCCAGAGGAACCTCTTTGCCCTGCACTGGCTCATCTTTCACACCGAGGATCGACTCACACCACGGTGGCACGTGGGACAGCCCTGTGGGAAAGCCTCGAGGGAAAGCCTCGAGGGAAAACCACAGATCCTTTGATCCACGCGACGGAAAGCGTGACATTGCTGCTACAGCCTGGAAGGAAAGCACACGTGCATGCCCCCACTCGAGACGGGGCCTGACTCCCCTGGGGAGACTCCAGAAGTACCCAAAGATCCATGTCAGCCCCTGAGAGGAATCCTCGGTTCCGGCCCTGACTCCACACAAGGTTTTTGGCCCCGGTATCGACGGGAGAGGAATCCCGAGAGGCCCCCTAGCAACTCGCATGGGGACTGGCCTCTCCTGAGGCCACCAGGGCGGGTCCCTGAGGTCCCAGTCGTAACTCGAGAACACCTGCCGCAACTCGAGAAAATCCAGGAAGTTCTCCCTTCCAGGCGAGATGAGGCCTATTTCCGATGAGGCGTCTGGAGACTAATGACACCTAACCTCTGGAACTTCGAAAGGGTCTTTCACACCCTTGCTGCAACTCAAGAAGTTCACCGCCATACCCGTCTCCACACGAGAGAAAGCACGATGGTCCCGCCCACATACAGAGGAGCCACGTTTTCCCCTCGGAGCTCGAGATGAGGGATCCTTTCCCTGCTTTCAACGGGAAAGAATTCCCGGCATTCCCGTCGCAGCTCAAAAGGAGGCACTCTCAACAGGAAAGGCGAGAGGAACTCCATGGTCGTACCACCATTCCAAGAGTCCCCCAGATGTCTCAGTCCATTCCAGAGGAACCTCTTTGCCCTGCACTGGCTCATCTTTCACGCCGAGGATCGACTCACACCACGGTGGCACGTGGGACAGCCCTGTGGGAAAGCCTCGAGGGAAAGCCTCGAGGGTAAACCACAGATCCTTTAATCCTCGCGATGGGAAGCGTGACATTGCTGCTACAGCCTGGAAGGAAAGCGCACGTGCATGCCCCCACTCGAGACGAGGCCTGACTCCCCTGGGGAGACTCCAGAAGTACCCAAAGATCCATGTAACCCCTGAGAGGAATGCTCGGTTCCGGCCCTGACTCCACACAAGGCTTTTGGCCCCGGTATCGATGGGAGAGGAATCCCGAGAGGCCCCCTAGCAACTCGCCTGGGGACTGGCCTCTACTGAGGCCACCAGGGCGGGTCCCTGAGGTCCCCGTCGTAACTCGAGAACACCTGCCGCAACTCGAGAAAATCCAGGAAGTTCTCCCTTCCAGGCGAGATGAGGCCTATTTCCGATGAGGCGTCTGGAGACTAATGACACCTAACCTCTGGAACTTCGAAAGGGTCTTTCACACCCTTGCTGCAACTCAAGAAGTTCACCGCCATACCCGTCTCCACTCGAGAGGAAGCACGATGGTCCCGCCCACATCCAGAGGAGCCCCGTTTCCCCCTCGTAGCTCGAGATGAGGGAACCTTTCCCTGCTTTAGACGGGAAAGAATTCCCGGCGTTCCCGTCGCATCTCAAGAGGAGGCACTCTCAACAGGAAAGGCGAGAGGAACTCCATGGTCGTACCACCATTCCAGGAGTCCCCCAGATGTCTCAGTCCATTCCAGAGGAACCGCTTTGCCCTACACTGGCTCATCTTTCACGCCGAGGATCGACTCACACCACGGTGGCACGTGGGACAGCCCTGTGGGAAAGCCTCGAGGGAAAGCCTCGAGGGAAAACCACAGATCCTTTGATCCACGCGACAGGAAGCGTGACATTGCTGCTACAGCCTGGAAGGAAAGCGCACGTGCATGCCCCCATTCGAGACGAGGCCTGACTCCCCTGGGGAGACTCCAGAAGTACCCAAAGATCCATGTCAGCCCCTGAGAGGAATCCTCGGTTCCGGCCCTGACTCCACACAAGGTTTTTGGCCCCGGTATCGACGGGAGAGGAATCCCGAGTGGCCCCCTAGCACATCGCATGGGGACTGGCCTCTCCTGAGGCCACCAGGGCGGGTCCCTGAGGTCCCCGTCGTAACTCGAGAACACCTGCCGCAACTCGAGAAAATCCAGGAAGTTCTCCCTTCCAGGCGAGATGAGGCCTATTTCCGATGAGGCGTCTGGAGACTAATGACACCTAACCTCTGGAACTTCGAAAGGGTCTTTCACACCCTTGCTGCAACTCAAGAAGTTCACCGCCATACCCGTGTCCACTCGAGAGGAAGCACGATGGTCCCGCCCACATCCAGAGGAGCCCCGTTTCCCCCTCGTAGCTCGAGATGAGGGATCCTTTCCTGCTTTCAACGGGAAGGAATTCCCGGCGTTCCCGTCGCATCTCAAGAGGAGGCACTCTCAACAGGAAAGGCGAGAGGAACTCCATGGTCGTACCACCATACAAAGAGTCCCCCAGATGTCTCAGTCCATTCCAGAGGAACCTCTTTGCCCTGCACTGGCTCATCTTTCACGCCGAGGATCGACTCACACCACGGAGGCACGTGGGACAGCCCTGTGGGAAAGCCTCGAGGGAAAGCATCGAGGGAAAACCACAGATCCTTTGATGCACGCGACGGGAAGCGTGACATTGCTGCTACAGCCTGGAAGGAAAGCGCACGTGTATGCCCCCACTCGAGACGAGGCCTGTCTCCCCTGGCGAGACTCCAGAAGTACCCAAAGATCCATGTCAGCCCCTGAGAGGAATCCTCGGTTCCGGCCCTGACTCCACACAAGGTTTTTGGCCCCGGTATCGACGGGAGAGGAATCCCGAGAGGCCCCCTAGCAACTCGCATGGGGACTGGCCTCTCCTGAGGCCACCAGGGCGGGTCCCTGAGGTCCCCGTTGTAACTCGAGAACACCTGCCGCAACTCGAGAAAATCCAGGAAGTTCTCCCTTCCAGGCGAGATGAGGCCTATTTCCGATGAGGCCTCTGGAGACTAATGACACCAAACCTCTGGAACTTCGAAAGGGTCTTTCACACCCTTGCTGCAACTCAAGAAGTTCACCGCCATACCCGTCTCCACTCGAGAGGAAGCACGATGGTCCCGCCCACATCCAGAGGAGCCCCGTTTCCCCCTCGTCGCTCGAGATGAGGGATCTTTTCCCTGCTTTCAACGGGAAAGAATTCCCGGCGTTCCCGTCGCATCTCAAGAGGAGGCACTCTCAACAGGAAAGGCGAGAGGAACTCCATGGTCGTACCACCATTCCAAGAGTCCCCCAGATGTCTCAGTCCATTCCAGAGGAAACTCTTTGCCCTGCACTGGCTCATCTTTCACGCCGAGGATCGACTCACAACACGGTGGCACGTGGGACAGCCCTGTGGGAAAGCCTCGAGGGAAAGCCTCGAGGGAAAACCACAGATCCTTTGATCCACGCGACGGGAAGCGTGACATTGCTGCTACAGCCTGGGAGGAAAGCGCACGAGCATGCCCCCACACGAGACGAGGCCTGACTCCCCTGGGGAGACTCCAGAAGTACCCAAAGATCCATGTCAGCCCCTGAGAGGAATCCTCGGATCCGGCCCTGACTCCACACAAGCTTTTTGGCCCCGGTATCGACGGGAGAGGAATCCCGAGAGACCCCTTAGCAACTCGCATGGGGACTGGCCTCTCCTGAGGCCACCAGGGCGGGTCCCTGAGGTCCCCGTCGTAACTCGAGAACACCTGCCGCAACTCGAGAAAATCCAGGAAGTTCTCCCTTCCAGGCGAGATGAGGCCTATTTCCGATGAGGCCTCTGGAGACTAATGACACCAAACCTCTGGACCTTCGAAAGGGTCTTTCACACCCTTGCTGCAACTCAAGAAGTTCACCGCCATACCCGTCTCCACTCGAGAGGAAGCACGATGGTCCCGCCCACATCCAGAGGAGCCCCGTTTCCCCCTCGTAGCTCGAGATGAGGGATCCTTTCCCTGCTTTCAACGGGAAAGAATTCCCTGCATTCCCGTCGCATCTCAAGAGGAGGCACTCTCAACAGGAAAGGCGAGAGGAACTCCATGGTCGTACCACCATTCCAAGAGTCCCCCAGATGTCTCAGTCCATTCCAGAGGAACCTCTTTGCCCTGCACTGGCTCATCTTTCACGCCGAGGATCGACTCACACCACGGTGGCACGTGGGACAGCCCTGTGGGAAAGCCTCGAGGGAAAGCCTCGAGGGAATACCACAGATCCTTTGATCCACGCGACGGGAAGCGTGACATTGCTGCTACAGCCTGGAAGGAAAGCGCACGTGCATGCCCCCACTCGAGACGAGGCCTGACTCCACTGGGGAGACTCCAGAAGTACCCAAAGATCCATGTCAGCCCCTGAGAGGAATCCTCGGTTCCGGCCCTGACTCCACACAAGGTTTTTGGCCCCGGTATCGACGGGAGAGGAATCCCGAGAGGCCCCCTAGCAACTCGCATGGGGTCTGGCCTCTCCTGAGGCCACCAGGGCGGGTCCCTGAGGTCCCCGTCGTAACTCGAGAACACCGGCCGCAACTCGAGAAAATCCAGGAAGTTCTCCCTTCCAGGCGAGATGAGGCTTATTTCCGATGAGGCGTCTGGAGACTAATGACACCTAACCTCTGGAACTTCGAAAGGGTCTTTCACACCCTTGCTGCGACTCAAGAAGTTCACCGCCATACCCGTCTCCACTCGAGAGGAAGCACGATGGTCCCGCCCACATCCAAAAGAGCCCCGTTTCCCCCTCGTAGCTCGAGATGAGGGATCCTTTCCCTGCTTTCAACGGGAAAGAATTCCCGGCGTTCCCGTCGCATCTCAAGAGGAGGCACTCTCAACAGGAAAGGCGAGAGGAACTCCATGGTCGTACCATCATTCCAAGAGTCCCCCAGATGTCTCAGTCCATTCCAGAGGAATCTCTTTGCCCTGCACTGGCTCATCTTTCACGCCGAGGATCGACTCACACCACGGTGCCACGTGGGACAGCCCTGTGGGAAAGCCTCGAGGGAAAGCCTCGAGGGAAAACCACAGATCCTTTGATTCACGCGACGGGAAGCGTGACATTGCTGCTACAGCCTGGAAGGAAAGTGCACGTGCATGCACCCTCACGAAACGAGGCCTGTCTCCCCTGGCGAGACTCCAGAAGTATCCAAAGATCCATATCAGCCCCTGAGAGGAATCCTCGGTTCCGGCCCTGACTCCACACAAGGTTTTTGGCCCCGGTATCGACGGGAGAGGAATCCCGAGAGGGCCCCTAGCAACTCGCATGGGGACTGGCCTCTCCTGAGGCCACCAGGGCCGGTCCCTGAGGTCCCCGTCGTAACTCGAGAACACCTGCCGCAACTCGAGAAAATCCAGGAAGTTCTCCCTTCCAGGCGAGATGAGGCCTATTTCCGATGAGGCGTCTGGAGACTAATGACACCTAACCTCTGGAACTTCGAAAGGGTCTTTCACACCCTTGCTGCAACTCAAGAAGTTCACCACCATACCTGTCTCCAGTCGAGAGGAAGCACGATGGTCCCGACAACATCCAAAGGAGCCCCGTTTCCCCCTCGTAGCTCGAGATGAGGGATCCTTTCCCTGCTTTCAACGGGAAATAATTCCCTGCGTTCCCGTCGCATCTCAAGAGGAGGCACTCTCAACAGGAAAGGCGAGAGGAACTCCATGGTCGTAACACCATTCCAAGAGTCCCCCAGATGTCTCAGTCCATTCCAGAGGAACCTCTTTGCCCTGCACTGGCTCATCTTTCACGCCGAGGATCGACTCACACCACGGTGGCACGTGGGACAGCCCTGTGGGAAAGCCTCGAGGGAAAGCCTCGAGGGAAAACCACAGATCCTTTGATCCACGCGACGGGAAGCGTGACATTGCTGCTACAGCCTGGAAGGAAAGCGCACGTGCATGCCCCTACTCGAGACGAGGCCTGACTCCCCTGGGGAGACTCCAGAAGTACCCAAAGATCCATGTCAGCCCCTGAGAGGAATCCTCGGTTCCGGCCCTGACTCCACACAAGGTTTTTGGCCCCGGTATCGACGGGAGAGGAATCCCGAGAGGCCCCCTAGCAACTCGCATGGGGACTGGCCTCTCCTGAGGCCACCAGGTCGGGTCCCTGAGGTCCCCGTCGTAACTCGAGAACACCTGCCGCAACTCGAGAAAATCCAGGAAGTTCTCCCTTCCAGGCGAGATGAGGCCTATTTCCGATGAGGCCTCTGGAGACTAATGACACCAAACCTCTGGCACTTCGAAAGGGTCTTTCACACCCTTGCTGCAACTCAAGAAGTTCACCGCCATACCCGTCTCCACTCGAGAGGAAGCACGATGGTCCCGCCCACATCCAGAGGAGCCCCGTTTCCCCCTCGTCGCTCGAGATGAGGGATCCTTTCCCTGCTTTCAACGGGAAAGAATTCCCGGCGTTCCCGTCGCATCTCAAGAGGAGGCACTCTCAACAGGAAAGGCGAGAGGAACTCCATTGTCGTACCACCATTCCAAGAGTCCCCCAGATGTCTCAGTCCATTCCAGAGGAACCTCTTTGCCCTGCACTGGCTCATCTTTCACGCCGAGGATCGACTCACAACACGGTGGCACGTGGGACAGCCCTGTGGGAAAGCCTCGAGGGAAAGCCTCGAGGGAAAACCACAGATCCTTTGATCCACGCGACGGGAAGCGTGACATTGCTGCTACAGCCTGGAAGGAAAGCGCACGAGCATGCCCCCACTCGAGACGAGGCCTGACTCCCCTGGGGAGACTCCAGAAGTACCCAAAGATCCATGTCAGCCCCTGAGAGGAATCCTCGGATCCGGCCCTGACTCCACACAAGCTTTTTGGCCCCGGTATCGACGGGAGAGGAATCCCGAGAGACCCCTTAGCAACTCGCATGGGGACTGGCCTCTCCTGAGGCCACCAGGGCGGGTCCCTGAGGTCCCCGTCGTAACTCGAGAACACCTGCCGCAACTCGAGAAAATCCAGGAAGTTCTCCCTTCCAGGCGAGATGAGGCCTATTTCCGATGAGGCCTCTGGAGACTAATGACACCAAACCTCTGGACCTTCGAAAGGGTCTTTCACACCCTTGCTGCAACTCAAGAAGTTCACCGCCATACCCGTCTCCACTTGAGAGGAAGCACGATGGTCCCGCCCACATCCAGAGGAGCCCCGTTTCACCCTCGGAGCTCGAGATGAGGGATCCTTTCCCTGCTTTCAACGGGAAAGAATTCCCGGCGTTCCAGTCGCATCTCAACAGGAGGCACTCTCAACAGGAAAGGCGAGAGGAACTCCATGGTCGTACCACCATTCCAAGAGTCCGCCAGATGTCTCAGTCCATTCCAGAGGAACCTCTTTGCCCTGCACTGGCTCATCTTTCACGCCGAGGATCGACTCACACCACGGTGGCACGTGGGACAGCCCTGTGGGAAAGCCTCGAGGGAAAGCCTCGAGGGAAAACCACAGATCCTTTGATCCACGCGACGGGAAGCGTGACATTGCTGCTACAGCCTGGAAGGAAAGTGCACGTGCATGCCCCCTCACGAAACGAGGCCTGTCTCCCCTGGCGAGACTCCAGAAGTATCCAAAGATCCATGTCAGCCCCTGAGAGGAATCCTCGGTTCCGGCCCTGACTCCACACAAGGTTTTTGGCCCCGGTATCGACGGGAGAGGAATCCCGAGAGGCCCCCTAGCAACTCGCATGGGGACTGGCCTCTCCTGAGGCCACCAGGGCCGGTCCCTGAGGTCCCCGTCGTAACTCGAGAACACCTGCCGCAACTCGAGAAAATCCAGGAAGTTCTCCCTTCCAGGCGAGATGAGGCCTATTTCCGATGAGGCGTCTGGAGACTAATGACACCTAACCTCTGGAACTTCGAAAGGGTCTTTCACACCCTTGCTGCAACTCAAGAAGTTCACCACCATACCCGTCTCCACTCGAGAGGAAGCACGATGGTCCCGACCACATCCAAAGGAGCCCCGTTTCCCCCTCGTAGCTCGAGATGAGGGATCCTTTCCCTGCTTTCAACGGGAAAGAATTCCCTGCGTTCCCGTCGCATCTCAAGAGGAGGCACTCTCAACAGGAAAGGCGAGAGGAACTCCATGGTCGTACCACCATTCCAAGAGTCCCCCAGATGTCTCAGTCCATTCCAGAGGAACCTCTTTGCCCTGCACTGGCTCATCTTTCACGCCGAGGATCGACTCACACCACGGTGGCACGTGGGACAGCCCTGTGGGAAAGCCTCGAGGGAAAGCCTCGAGGGAATACCACAGATCCTTTGATCCACGCGACGGGAAGCGTGACATTGCTGCTACAGCCTGGAAGGAAAGCGCACGTGCATACCCCCACTCGAGACGAGGCCTGACTCCACTGGGGAGACTCCAGAAGTACCCAAAGATCCATGTCAGCCCCTGAGAGGAATCCTCGGTTCCGGCCCTGACTCCACACAAGGATTTTGGCCCCGGTATCGACGGGAGAGGAATCCCGAGAGGCCCCCTAGCAACTCGCATGGGGACTGGCCTCTCCTGAGGCCACCAGGGCCGGTCCCTGAGGTCCCCGTCGTAACTCGAGAACACCTGCCGCAACTCGAGAAAATCCAGGAAGTTCTCCCTTCCAGGCGAGATGAGGCCTATTTCCGATGAGGCGTCTGGAGACTAATGACACCTAACCTCTGGAACTTCGAAAGGGTCTTTCACACCCTTGCTGCAACTCAAGAAGTTCACCACCATACCCGTCTCCACTCGAGAGGAAGCACGATGGTCCCGACCACATCCAAAGGAGCCCCGTTTCCCCCTCGTAGCTCGAGATGAGGGATCCTTTCCCTGCTTTCAACGGGAAAGAATTCCCTGCGTTCCCGTCGCATCTCAAGAGGAGGCACTCTCAACAGGAAAGGCGAGAGGAACTCCATGGTCGTACCACCATTCCAAGAGTCCCCCAGATGTCTCAGTCCATTCCAGAGGAACCTCTTTGCCCTGCACTGGCTCATCTTTCACGCCGAGGATCGACTCACACCACGGTGGCACGTGGGACAGCCCTGTGGGAAAGCCTCGAGGGAAAGCCTCGAGGGAATACCACAGATCCTTTGATCCACGCGACGGGAAGCGTGACATTGCTGCTACAGCCTGGAAGGAAAGCGCACGTGCATACCCCCACTCGAGACGAGGCCTGACTCCACTGGGGAGACTCCAGAAGTACCCAAAGATCCATGTCAGCCCCTGAGAGGAATCCTCGGTTCCGGCCCTGACTCCACACAAGGATTTTGGCCCCGGTATCGACGGGAGAGGAATCCCGAGAGGCCCCCTAGCAACTCGCATGGGGACTGGCCTCTCCTGAGGCCACCAGGGCCGGTCCCTGAGGTCCCCGTCGTAACTCGAGAACACCTGCCGCAACTCGAGAAAATCCAGGAAGTTCTCCCTTCCAGGCGAGATGAGGCCTATTTCCGATGAGGCGTCTGGAGACTAATGACACCTAACCTCTGGAACTTCGAAAGGGTCTTTCACACCCTTGCTGCAACTCAAGAAGTTCACCACCATACCCGTCTCCACTCGAGAGGAAGCACGATGGTCCCGACCACATCCAAAGGAGCCCCGTTTCCCCCTCGTAGCTCGAGATGAGGGATCCTTTCCCTGCTTTCAACGGGAAAGAATTCCCTGCGTTCCCGTCGCATCTCAAGAGGAGGCACTCTCAACAGGAAAGGCGAGAGGAACTCCATGGTCGTACCACCATTCCAAGAGTCCCCCAGATGTCTCAGTCCATTCCAGAGGAACCTCTTTGCCCTGCACTGGCTCATCTTTCACGCCGAGGATCGACTCACACCACGGTGGCACGTGGGACAGCCCTGTGGGAAAGCCTCGAGGGAAAGCCTCGAGGGAATACCACAGATCCTTTGATCCACGCGACGGGAAGCGTGACATTGCTGCTACAGCCTGGAAGGAAAGCGCACGTGCATACCCCCACTCGAGACGAGGCCTGACTCCACTGGGGAGACTCCAGAAGTACCCAAAGATCCATGTCAGCCCCTGAGAGGAATCCTCGGTTCCGGCCCTGACTCCACACAAGGATTTTGGCCCCGGTATCGACGGGAGAGGAATCCCGAGAGGCCCCCTAGCAACTCGCATGGGGACTGGCCTCTCCTGAGGCCACCAGGGCGGGTCCCTGAGGTCCCCGTCGTAACTCGAGAACACCTGCCGCAACTCGAGAAAATCCAGGAAGTTCTCCCTTCCAGGCGAGATGAGGCTTATTTCCGATGAGGCGTCTGGAGACTAATGACACCTAACCTCTGGAACTTCGAAAGGGTCTTTCACACCCTTGCTGCGACTCAAGAAGTTCACCGCCATACCCGTCTCCACTCGAGAGGAAGCACGATGGTCCCGCCCACATCCAGAAGAGCCCCGTTTCCCCCTCGTAGCTCGAGATGAGGGATCCTTTCCCTGCTTTCAACGGGAAAGAATTCCCGGCGTTCCCGTCGCATCTCAAGAGGAGGCACTCTCAACAGGAAAGGCGAGAGGAACTCCATGGTCGTACCACCATTCCAAGAGTCCCCCAGATGTCTCAGTCCATTCCAGAGGAACCTCTTTGCCCTGCACTGGCTCATCTTTCACGCCGAGGATCGACTCACACCACGGTGGCACGTGGGACAGCCCTGTGGGAAAGCCTCGAGGGAAAGCCTCGAGGGAAAACCACAGATCCTTTGATCCACGTGACGGGAAGCGTGACATTGCTGCTACAGCCTGGAAGGAAAGCGCACGTTCATGCCCCTACTCGAGACGAGGCCTGACTCCCCTGGGGAGACTCCAGAAGTACCCAAAGATCCATGTCAGCCCCTGAGAGGAATCCTCGGTTCCGGCCCTGACTCCACACAAGGTTTTTGGCCCCGGTATCGACGGGAGAGGAATCCCGAGAGGCCCCCTAGCAACTCGCATGGGGACTGGCCTCTCCTGAGGCCACCAGGGCGGGTCCCTGAGGTCCCCGTCGTAACTCGAGAACACCTGCCGCAACTCGAGAAAATCCAGGAAGTTTTCCCTTCCAGGCGAGATGAGGCCTATTTCCGATGAGGCGTCTGGAGACTAATGACACCAAATCTGGAACTTCGAAAGGGTCTTTCACACCCTTGCTGCAACTCAAGAAGTTCACCGCCATACCCGTCTCCACTCGAGAGGAAGCACGATGGTCCCGCCCACATCCAGAGGAGCCCCGTTTCCCCCTCGTCGCTCGAGATGAGGGATCCTTTCCCTGCTTTCAACGGGAAAGAATTCCCGGCGTTCCCGTCGCATCTCAAGAGGAGGCACTCTCAACAGGAAAGGCGAGAGGAACTCCATGGTCGTACCACCATTCCAAGAGTCCCCCAGATGTCTCAGTCCATTCCAGAGGAACCTCTTTGCCCTGCACTGGCTCATCTTTCACGCCGAGGATCGACTCACAACACGGTGGCACGTGGGACAGCCCTGTGGGAAAGCCTCGAGGGAAAGCCTCGAGGGAAAACCACAGATCCTTTGATCCACGCGACGGGAAGCGTGACATTGCTTCTACAGCCTGGAAGGAAAGCGTACGAGCATGCCCCCACTCGAGACGAGGCCTGACTCCCCTGGGGAGACTCCAGAAGTACCCAAAGATCCATGTCAGCCCCTGAGAGAAATCCTCGGATCCGGCCCTGACTCCACACAAGCTTTTTGGCCCCGGTATCGACGGGAGAGGAATCCCGAGAGACCCCTTAGCAACTCGCATGGTGACTGGCCTCTCCTGAGGCCACCAGGGCGGGTCCCTGAGGTCCCCGTCGTAACTCGAGAACACCTGCCGCAACTCGAGAAAATCCAGGAAGTTCTCCCTTCCAGGCGAGATGAGGCCTATTTCCGATGAGGCCTCTGGAGACTAATGACACCAAACCTCTGGACATTCGAAAGGGTCTTTCACACCCTTGCTGCAACTCAAGAAGTTCACCGCCATACCCGTCTCCACTCGAGGGGAAGCACGATGGTCCCGCCCACATCCAGAGGAGCCCCGTTTCCCCCTCGGAGCTCGAGATGAGGGATCCTTTCCCTGCTTTCAACGGGAAAGAATTCCCGGCGTTCCAGTCGCATCTCAAGAGGAGGCACTCTCAACAGGAAAGGCGAGAGGAACTCCATGGTCGTACCACCATTCCAAGAGTCCGCCAGATGTCTCAGTCCATTCCAGAGGAACCTCTTTGCCCTGCACTGGCTCATCTTTCACGCCGAGGATCGACTCACACCACGGTGGCACGTGGGACAGCCCTGTGGGAAAGCCTCGAGGGAAAGCCTCGAGGGAAAACCACAGATCCTTTGATCCACGCGACGGGAAGCGTGACATTGCTGCTACAGCCTGGAAGGAAAGTGCACGTGCATGCCCCCTCACGAAACGAGGCCTGTCTCCCCTGGCGAGACTCCAGAAGTATCCAAAGATCCATGTCAGCCCCTGAGAGGAATCCTCGGTTCCGGCCCTGACTCCACACAAGGTTTTTGGCCCCGGTATCGACGGGAGAGGAATCCCGAGAGGCCCCCTAGCAATTCGCATGGGGACTGGCCTCTCCTGAGGCCACCAGGCCGGTCCCTGAGGTCCCCGTCGTAACTCGAGAACACCTGCCACAACTCGAGAAAATCCAGGAAGTTCTCCCTTCCAGGCGAGATGAGGCCTTTTTCCGATGAGGCGTCTGGAGACTAATGACACCTAACCTCTGGAACTTCGAAAGGGTCTTTCACACCCTTGCTGCGACTCAAGAAGTTCACCGCCATACCCGTCTCCACTCGAGAGGAAGCACGATGGTCCCGCCCACATCCAGAAGAGCCCCGTTTCCCCCTCGTAGCTCGAGATGAGGGATCCTTTCCCTGCTTTCAACGGGAAAGAATTCCCGGCGTTCCCGTCGCATCTCAAGAGGAGGCACTCTCAACAGGAAAGGCGAGAGGAACTCCATGGTCGTACCACCATTCCAAGAGTCCCCCAGATGTCTCAGTCCATTCCAGAGGAACCTCTTTGCCCTGCACTGGCTCATCTTTCACGCCGAGGATCGACTCACACCACGGTGGCACGTGGGACAGCCCTGTGGGAAAGCCTCTAGGGAAAGCCTCGAGGGAAAACCACAGATCCTTTGATCCACGCGACGGGAAGCGTGACATTGCTGCTACAGCCTGGAAGGAAAGCGCACGTTCATGCCCCTACTCGAGACGAGGCCTGACTCCCCTGGGGAGACTCCAGAAGTACCCAAAGATCCATGTCAGCCCCTGAGAGGAATCCTCGGTTCCGGCCCTGACTCCACACAAGGTTTTTGGCCCCGGTATCGACGGGAGAGGAATCCCGAGAGGCCCCCTAGCAACTCGCATGGGGACTGGCCTCTCCTGAGGCCACCAGGGCGGGTCCCTGAGGTCCCCGTCGTAACTCGAGAACACCTGCCGCAACTCGAGAAAATCCAGGAAGTTCTCCCTTCCAGGCGAGATGAGGCCTATTTCCGATGAGGCCTCTGGAGACTAATGACACCAAACCTCTGGAACTTCGAAAGGGTCTTTCACACCCTTGCTGCAACTCAAGAAGTTCACCGCCATACCCGTCTCCACTCGAGAGGAAGCACGATGGTCCCGCCCACATCCAGAGGAGCCCCGTTTCCCCCTCGTAGCTCGAGATGAGGGATCCTTTCCCTGCTTTCAACGGGAAAGAATTCCCGGCGTTCCCGTCGCATCTCAAGAGGAGGCACTCTCAACAGGAAAGGCGAGAGGAACTCCATGGTCGTACCACCATTCCAAGAGTCCCCCAGATGTCTCAGTCCATTCCAGAGGAACCTCTTTGCCCTGCACTGGCTCATCTTTCACGCCGAGGATCGACTCACAACACGGTGGCACGTGGGACAGCCCTGTGGGAAAGCCTCGAGGGAAAGCCTCGAGGGAAAACCACAGATCCTTTGATCCACGCGACGGGAAGCGTGACATTGCTGCTACAGCCTGGAAGGAAAGCGCACGAGCATGCCCCCACTCGAGACGAGGCCTGACTCCCCTGGGGAGACTCCAGAAGTACCCAAAGATCCATGTCAGCCCCTGAGAGGAATCCTCGGTTCCGGCCCTGACTCCACACAAGCTTTTTGGCCCCGGTATCGACGGGAGAGGAATCCCGAGAGACCCCCTAGCAACTCGCATGGGGACTGGCCTCTCCTGAGGCCACCATGGCGGGTCCCTGAGGTCCCCGTCGTAACTCGAGAACACCTGCCGCAACTCGAGAAAATCCAGGAAGTTCTCCCTTCCAGGCGAGATGAGGCCTATTTCCGATGAGGCCTCTGGAGACTAATGAAACCAAACCTCTGGAACTTCGAAAGGGTCTTTCACACCCTTGCTGCAACTCAAGAAGTTCACCGCCATACCCGTCTCCACTCGAGAGGAAGCACGATGTTCCCGCCCACATCCAGAGGAGCCCCGTTTCCCCCTCGGAGCTCGAGATGAGGGATCCTTTCCCTGCTTTCAACGGGAAAGAATTCCCGGCGTTCCCGTCGCATCTCAAGAGGAGGCACTCTCAACAGGAAAGGCGAGAGGAACTCCATGGTCGTACCACCATTCCAAGAGTCCCCCAGATGTCTCAGTCGATTCCAGAGGAACCTCTTTGCCCTGCACTGGCTCATCTTTCACGCCGAGGATCGACTCACACCACGGTGCCACGTGGGACAGCCCTGTGGGAAAGCCTCGAGGGAAAGCCTCGAGGGAAAACCACAGATCCTTTGATCCACGCGACGGGAAGCGTGACATTGCTGCTACAGCCTGGAAGGAAAGCGCACGTGCATGCCCCCACTCGAGACGAGGCCTGACTCCCCTGGGGAGACTCCAGAAGTACCCAAAGATACATGTCAGCCCCTGAGAGGCATCCTCGGTTCCGGCCCTGACTCCACTCAAGGATTTTGGCCCCGGTATCGACGGGAGAGGAATCCCGAGAGGCCCCCTAGCAACTCGCATGGGGACTGGCCTCTCCTGAGGCCACCAGGGCGGGTCCCTGAGGTCCCTGTCGTACCTCGAGAACACCTGCCGCAACTCGAGAAAATCCAGGAAGTTCTCCCTTCCAGGCGAGATGAGGCCTATTTCCGATGAGGCGTCTGGAGACTAATGACACCTAACCTCTGGAACTTCGAAAGGGTCTTTCACACCCTTGCTGCGACTCAAGAAGTTCACGGCCATACCCGTCTCCACTCGAGAGTAAGCACGATGGTCCCGCCCACATCCAGAGGAGCCCCGTTTCCCCCTCGTAGCTCGAGATGAGGGATCCTTTCCCTGCTTTAAACGGGAAAGAATTCCCGGCGTTCCCGTCGCATCTCAAGAGGAGGCAGTCTCAACAGGAAAGGCGAGAGGAACTCCATGGTCGTACCACCATTCCAAGAGTCCCCCAGATGTCTCAGTCCATTCCAGAGGAACCTCTTTGCCCTGCACTGGCTCATCTTTCACGCCGAGGATCGACTCACACCACGGTGGCACGTGGGACAGCCCTGTGGGAAAGCCTCGAGGGAAAGCCTCGAGGGAAAACCACAGATCCTTTGATCCACGCGACGGGAAGCGTGACATTGCTGCTACAGCCTGGAAGGAAAGCGCACGTGCATGCCCCCACTCGAGACGAGGCCTGACTCCACAGGGGAGACTCCAGAAGTACCCAAAGATCCATGTCAGCCCCTGAGAGGAATCCTCGGTTCCGGCCCTGACTCCACACAAGGTTTTTGGCCCCGGTATCGACGGGAGAGGAATCACGAGAGGCCCCCTAGCAACTCGCATGGGGACTGGCCTCTCCTGAGGCCACCAGGGCGGGTCCCTGAGGTCCCCGTCGTAACTCGAGAACACCTGCCGCAACTCGAGAAAATCCAGGAAGTTCTCCCTTCCAGGCGAGATGAGGCCTATTTCCGATGAGGCGTCTGGAGACTAATGACACCTAACCTCTGGAACTTCGAAAGGGTCTTTCACACGCTTGCTGCAACTCAAGAAGTTCACCACCATACCCGTCTCCACTCGAGAGGAAGCACGATGGTCCCGACAACATCCAAAGGAGCCCCGTTTCCCCCTCGTAGCTCGAGATGAGGGATCCTTTCCCTGCTTTCAACGGGAAAGAATTCCCTGCGTTCCCGTCGCATCTCAAGAGGAGGCACTCTCAACAGGAAAGGCGAGAGGAACTCCATGGTCGTACCACCATTCCAAGAGTCCCCCAGATGTCTCAGTCCATTCCAGAGGAACCTCTTTGCCCTGCACTGGCTCATCTTTCACGCCGAGGATCGACTCTCACCACGGTGGCACGTGGGACAGCCCTGTGGGAAAGCCTCGAGGGAAAGCCTCGAGGGAAAACCACAGATCCTTTGATCCACGGGACGGGAAGCGTGACATTGCTGCTACAGCCTGGAAGGAAAGCGCACGTGCATGCCCCCACTCGAGACGAGGCCTGACTCCCCTGGGGAGACTCCAGAAGTACCCAAAGATCCATGTCAGCCCCTGAGAGGAATCCTCGGTTCCGGCCCTGACTCCACACAAGGTTTTTGGCCCCGGTATCGACGGGAGAGGAATCCCGAGAGGCCCCCTAGCAACTCGCATGGGGACTGGCCTCTCCTGAGGCCACCAGGGCGGGTCCCTGAGGTCCCAGTCGTAACTCGAGAACACCTGCCGCAACTCGAGAAAATCCAGGAAGTTCTCCCTTCCAGGCGAGATGAGGCCTATTTCCGATGAGGCCTCTGGAGACTAATGACACCAAACCTCTGGAACTTCGAAAGGGTCTTTCACACCCTTGCTGCAACTCAAGAAGTTCACCGCCATACCCGTCTCCACTCGAGAGGAAGCACGATGGTCCCGCCCACATCCAGAGGAGCCCCGTTTCCCCCTCGGAGCTCGAGATGAGGGATCCTTTCCCTGCTTTCAACGGGAAAGAATTCCCGGCGTTCCCGTCGCATCTCAAGAGGAGGCACTCTCAACAGGAAAGGCGAGAGGAACTCCATGGTCGTACCACCATTCCAAGAGTCCACCAGATGTCTCAGTCCATTCCCGAGGAACCTCTTTGCCCTGCACTGGCTCATCTTTCACGCCGAGGATCGACTCACAACACGGTGGCACGTGGGACAGCCCTGTGGGAAAGCCTCGAGGGAAAGCCTCGAGGGAAAACCACAGATCCTTTGATCCACGCGACGGGAAGCGTGACATTGCTGCTACAGCCTGGAAGGAAAGCGCACGAGCATGCCCCCACTCGAGACGAGGCCTGACTCCCCTGGGGAGACTCCAGAAGTACCCAAAGATCCATGTCAGCCCCTGAGAGGAATCCTCGGTTCCGGCCCTGACTCCACACAAGCTTTTTGGCCCCGGTATCGACGGGAGAGGAATCCCGAGAGACCCCCTAGCAACTCGCATGGGGACTGGCCTCTCCTGAGGCCACCAGGGCGGGTCCCTGAGGTCCCCGTCGTAACTCGAGAACACCTGCCGCAACTCGAGAAAATCCAGGAAGTTCTCCCTTCCAGGCGAGATGAGGCCTATTTCCGATGAGGCCTCTGGAGACTAATGACACCAAACCTCTGGACCTTCGAAAGGGTCTTTCACACCCTTGCAGCAACTCAAGAAGTTCACCGCCATACCCGTCTCCACTCGAGAGGAAGCACGATGGTCCCGCCCACATCCAGAGGAGCCCCGTTTCCCCCTCGGAGCTCGAGATGAGGGATCCTTTCCCTGCTTTCAACGGGAAAGAATTCCCGGCGTTCCAGTCGCATCTCAAGAGGAGGCACTCTCAACAGGAAAGGCGAGAGGAACTCCATGGTCGTACCACCATTCCAAGAGTCCGCCAGATGTCTCAGTCCATTCCAGAGGAACCTCTTTGCCCTGCACTGGCTCATCTTTCACGCCGAGGATCGACTCACACCACGGTGGCACGTGGGACAGCCCTGTGGGAAAGCCTCGAGGGAAAGCCTCGAGGGAAAACCACAGATCCTTTGATCCACGCGACGGGAAGCGTGACATTGCTGCTACAGCCTGGAAGGAAAGCGCACGTGCATGCCCCTACTCGAGACGAGGCCTGACTCCCCTGGGGAGACTCCAGAAGTACCCAAAGATCCATGTCAGCCCCTGAGAGGAATCCTCGGTTCCGGCCCTGACTCCACACAAGGTTTTTGGCCCCGGTATCGACGGGAGAGGAATCCCGAGAGGCCCCCTAGCAACTCGCATGGGGACTGGCCTCTCCTGAGGCCACCAGGGCGGGTCCCTGAGGTCCCCGTCGTAACTCGAGAACACCTGCCGCAACTCGAGAAAATCCAGGAAGTTCTCCCTTCCAGGCGAGATGGGGCCTATTTCCGATGAGGCCTCTGGAGACTAATGACACCAAACCTCTGGAACTTCGAAAGGGTCTTTCACACCCTTGCTGCAAACTCAAGAAGTTCACCGCCATACCCGTCTCCACTCGAGAGGAAGCACGATGGTCCCGCCCACATCCAGAGGAGCCCCGTTTCCCCCTCGTAGCTCGAGATGAGGGATCCTTTCCCTGCTTTCAACGGGAAAGAATTCCCTGCGTTCCCGTCGCATCTCAAGAGGAGGCACTCTCAACAGGAAAGGCGAGAGGAACTCCATGGTCGTACCACCATTCCAAGAGTCCGCCAGATGTCTCAGTCCATTCCAGAGGAACCTCTTTGCCCTGCACTGGCTCATCTTTCACGCTGAGGATCGACTCACACCACGGTGGCACGTGGGACAGCCCTGTGGGAAAGCCTCGAGGGAAAGCCTCGAGGGAAAACCACAGATCCTTTGATCCACGCGACGGGAAGCGTGACATTGCTGCTACAGCCTGGAAGGAAAGTGCACGTGCATGCCCCCTCACGAAACGAGGCCTGTCTCCCCTGGCGAGACTCCAGAAGTATCCAAAGATCCATGTCAGCCCCTGAGAGGAATCCTCGGTTCCGGCCCTGACTCCACACAAGGTTTTTGACCCCGGTATCGACGGGAGAGGAATCCCGAGAGGCCCCCTAGCAACTCGCATGGGGACTGGCCTCTCCTGAGGCCACCAGGGCCGGTCCCTGAGGTCCCCGTCGTAACTCGAGAACACCTGCCGCAACTCGAGAAAATCCAGGAAGTTCTCCCTTCCAGGCGAGATGAGGCCTATTTCCGATGAGGGGTCTGGAGACTAATGACACCTAACCTCTGGAACTTCGAAAGGGTCTTTCACACCCTTGCTGCAACTCAAGAAGTTCACCGCCATACCCGTCTCCACTCGAGAGGAAGCACGATGGTCCCGCCCACATCCAGAGGAGCCCCGTTTCCCCCTCGGAGCTCGAGATGAGGGATCCTTTCCCTGCTTTCAACGGGAAAGAATTCCCGGCGTTCCAGTCGCATCTCAAGAGGAGGCACTCTCAACAGGAAAGGCGAGAGGAACTCCATGGTCGTACCACCATTCCAAGAGTCCGCCAGATGTCTCAG
The DNA here is from genome assembly GCF_032405125.1 of Capricornis sumatraensis. Classification (NCBI taxonomy): domain Eukaryota; kingdom Metazoa; phylum Chordata; class Mammalia; order Artiodactyla; family Bovidae; genus Capricornis; species Capricornis sumatraensis. The sequence goes on from NW_027184638.1 coordinate 40,353, forward strand.
TCCATTCCAGAGGAACCTCTTTGCCCTGCACTGGCTCATCTTTCACGCCGAGGATCGACTCACACCACGGTGGCACGTGGGACAGCCCTGTGGGAAAGCCTCGAGGGAAAGCCTCGAGGGAAAACCACAGATCCTTTGATCCACGCGACGGGAAGCGTGACATTGCTGCTACAGCCTGGAAGGAAAGCGCACGTGCATGCCCCTACTCGAGACGAGGCCTGACTCCCCTGGGGAGACTCCAGAAGTACCCAAAGATCCATGTCAGCCCCTGAGAGGAATCCTCGGTTCCGGCCCTGACTCCACACAAGGTTTTTGGCCCCGGTATCGACGGGAGAGGAATCCCGAGAGGCCCCCTAGCAACTCGCATGGGGACTGGCCTCTCCTGAGGCCACCAGGGCGGGTCCCTGAGGTCCCCGTCGTAACTCGAGAACACCTGCCGCAACTCGAGAAAATCCAGGAAGTTCTCCCTTCCAGGCGAGATGGGGCCTATTTCCGATGAGGCCTCTGGAGACTAATGACACCAAACCTCTGGAACTTCGAAAGGGTCTTTCACACCCTTGCTGCAAACTCAAGAAGTTCACCGCCATACCCGTCTCCACTCGAGAGGAAGCACGATGGTCCCGCCCACATCCAGAGGAGCCCCGTTTCCCCCTCGTAGCTCGAGATGAGGGATCCTTTCCCTGCTTTCAACGGGAAAGAATTCCCTGCGTTCCCGTCGCATCTCAAGAGGAGGCACTCTCAACAGGAAAGGCGAGAGGAACTCCATGGTCGTACCACCATTCCAAGAGTCCGCCAGATGTCTCAGTCCATTCCAGAGGAACCTCTTTGCCCTGCACTGGCTCATCTTTCACGCTGAGGATCGACTCACACCACGGTGGCACGTGGGACAGCCCTGTGGGAAAGCCTCGAGGGAAAGCCTCGAGGGAAAACCACAGATCCTTTGATCCACGCGACGGGAAGCGTGACATTGCTGCTACAGCCTGGAAGGAAAGTGCACGTGCATGCCCCCTCACGAAACGAGGCCTGTCTCCCCTGGCGAGACTCCAGAAGTATCCAAAGATCCATGTCAGCCCCTGAGAGGAATCCTCGGTTCCGGCCCTGACTCCACACAAGGTTTTTGACCCCGGTATCGACGGGAGAGGAATCCCGAGAGGCCCCCTAGCAACTCGCATGGGGACTGGCCTCTCCTGAGGCCACCAGGGCCGGTCCCTGAGGTCCCCGTCGTAACTCGAGAACACCTGCCGCAACTCGAGAAAATCCAGGAAGTTCTCCCTTCCAGGCGAGATGAGGCCTATTTCCGATGAGGGGTCTGGAGACTAATGACACCTAACCTCTGGAACTTCGAAAGGGTCTTTCACACCCTTGCTGCAACTCAAGAAGTTCACCACCATACCCGTCTCCACTCGAGAGGAAGCACGATGGTCCCGACCACATCCAAAGGAGCCCCGTTTCCCCCTCGTAGCTCGAGATGAGGGATCCTTTCCCTGCTTTCAACGGGAAAGAATTCCCTGCGTTCCCGTCGCATCTCAAGAGGAGGCACTCTCAACAGGAAAGGCGAGAGGAACTCCATGGTCGTACCACCATTCCAAGAGTCCCCCAGATGTCTCAGTCCATTCCAGAGGAACCTCTTTGCCCTGCACTGGCTCATCTTTCACGCCGAGGATCGACTCACACCACGGTGGCACGTGGGACAGCCCTGTGGGAAAGCCTCGAGGGAAAACCACAGATCCTTTGATCCACGCCACGGGAAGCGTGACATTGCTGCTACAGCCTGGAAGGAAAGCGCACGTGCATGCCCCCACTCGAGACGAGGCCTGACTCCCCTGGAGAGACTCCAGAAGTACCCAAAGATCCATGTCTGCCCCTGAGAGGAATCCTCGGTTCCGGCCCTGACTGCACACAAGGTTTTTGGCCCCGGTATCGACGGGAGAGGAATCCCGAGAGGCCCCTTAGCAACTCGCATGGGGACTGGCCTCTCCTGAGGCCACCAGGGCGGGTCCCTGAGGTCCCCGTCGTAACTCGACAACACCTGCCGCAACTCGAGAAAATCCAGGAAGTTCTCCCTTCCAGGCGAGATGAGGCCTATTTCCGATGAGGCGTCTGGAGACTAATGACACCTAACCTCTGGAACTTCGAAAGGGTCTTTCACACCCTTGCTGCAACTCAAGAAGTTCACCGCCATACCCGTCTCCACTCGAGAGGAAGCACGATGGTCCGCCCACATCCAGAGGAGCCCCGTTTCCCCCTCGTAGCTCGAGATGAGGGATCCTTTCCCTGCTTTCAACGGGAAAGAATTCCCGGCGTTCCCGTCGCATCTCAAGAGGAGGCACTCTCAACAGGAAAGGCGAGAGGAACTCCATGGTCGTACCACCATTCCAAGAGTCCCCCAGATGTCTCAGTCCATTCCAGAGGAACATCTTTGCCCTGCACTTGCTCATTTTTCACGCCGAGAATCGACTCACACCACGGTGTCACGTGGGACAGCCCTGTGGGAAAGCCTCGAGGGAAAGCCTCGAGGGAAAACCGCAGATCCTTTGATCCACGCTACGGGAAGCGTGACATTGCTGCTACAGCCTGGAAGGAAAGTGCACGTGCATGCCCCCACACGAGACGAGGCCTGTCTCCCCTGGCGAGACTCCAGAAGTACCCAAAGATCCATATCAGTCCCTGAGAGGAATCCTCGGTTCCGGCCCTGACTCCACACAAGGTTTTTCGCCCCGGTATCGACGGGAGAGGAATCCCGAGGGGCCCCCTAGCAACACGCATAGGGACTGGCCTCTCCTGAGGCCAACAAGGCGGGTCCCTGAGGTCCCCGTCGTAACTCGAGAACACCTGCTGCAACTCGAGAAAATCAAGGAAGTTCTCCCTTCCAGGCGAGATGAGGCCTATTTCCGATGAGGCGTCTGGAGACTAATGACACCTAACCTCTGGAACTTCGAAAGGGTCTTTCACACCCTTGTTGCAACTCAAGAAGTTCACCGCCATACCCGTCTCCACTCGAGAGAAAGCACGATGGTCCCGCCCACATTCAGAGGAGCCCCGTTTCCCCCTCGTAGCTCGAGATGAGGGATCCTTTCCCTGCTTTCAACGGGAAAAAATTCCCGGCGTTCCCGTCGCATCTCAAGAGGAGGCACTCTCAACAGGAAAGGCGAGAGGAACTCCATGGTCGTACCACCATTCCAAGAGTCCCCCAGATGTCTCAGTCCATTCCAGAGGAACCTCTTTGCCCTGCACTGGCTCATCTTTCACGCCGAGGATCGACTCACACCACGGTGGCACGTGGGACAGCCCTGTGGGAAAGCCTCTAGGGAAAACCACACATCATTTGATCCACGCGACGGGAAGCGTGACATTGCCTCTACAGCCTGGAAGGAAAGTGCACGTGCATGCCCCCACTCGAGACGAGGCCTGACTCCCCTGGGGAGACTCCAGAAGTACCCAAAGATCCATGTCAGCCCCTGAGAGGAATCCTCGGTTCCGGCCCTGACTCCACACAAGGTTTTTGGCCCCGCTATCGACGGGAGAGGAATCCCGAGAGGCCCCCTAGCAACTCGCATAGGGACTGGCCTCTCCTGAGGCCACCAGGGCGGGTCCCTGAGGTCCCCGTCGTAACTCGAGAACACCTGCCGCAACTCGAGAAAATCCAGGAAGTTCTCCCTTCCAGGCGAGATGAGGCCTATTTCCGATGAGGCGTCTGGAGACTAATGACACCTTACCTCTGGAACTTCGAAAGGGTCTTTCACAGCCTTGCTGCAACTCAAGAAGTTCACCACCATGCCCGTCTCCACTAGAGAGGAAGCACGATGGTCCCGCCCACATCCAGAGGAGCCCCGTTTCCCCCTCGTAGCTCGAGATGAGGGATCCTTTCCCTGCTTTCAACGGGATAGAATTCCCGGCGTTCCAGTCGCATCTCAAGAGGAGGCACTCTCAACAGGAAAGGCGAGAGGAACTCCATGGTCGTACCACCATTCCAAGAGTCCCCCAGATGTCTCAGTCCATTCCAGAGGAACCTCTTTGCCCTGCACTGGCTCATCTTTCACTCCGAGGATCGACTCACACCACGGTGGCACGTGGGACAGCCCTGTGGGAAAGCCTCGAGGGAAAGCCTCGAGGGAAAACCACAGATTATTTGATCCACGTGACGGGAAGCGTGACATTGCTGCTACAGCCTGAAAGGAAAACGCACGTGCATGCCCCCACTCGAGACGAGGCCTGACTCCACTGGGGAGACTCCAGAAGTACCCAAAGATCCATGTCAGCCCCTGAGAGGAATCCTCGGTTCCGGCCCTGACTCCACACAAGGTTTTTGGCCCCGGTATCGACGGGAGAGGAATCCCGAGAGGCCCCCTAGCAACTCGCATGGGGACTGGCCTCTCCGGAGGCCACCAGGGCGGGTCCCTGAGGTCCCCGTCGTAATTCGAGAACACCTGCCGCAACTCGAGAAAATCCAGGAAGTTCTCCCTTCCAGGCGAGATGAGGCCTATTTCCGATGAGGCCTCTGGAGACTAATGACACCAAACCTCTGGAACTTCGAAAGGGTCATTCACACCCTTGCTGCAACTCAAGAAGTTCACCGCCATACCCGTCTCCACTCGAGAGGAATCACGATGGTCCCGCCCACATCCAGAGGAGCCCCGTTTCCCCCTCGTAGCTCGAGATGAGGGATCCTTTCCCTGCTTTCAACGGGAAAGAATTCCCGGCGTTCCCGTCGCATCTCAAGAGGAGGCACTCTCAACAGGAAAGGCGAGAGGAACTCCATGGTCGTACCACCATTCCAAGAGTCCCCCAGATGTCTCAGTCCATTCCAGAGGAACCTCTTTGCCCTGCACTGGCTCATCTCTCATGCCGAGGATCGACTCACACCACGGTGGCACGTGGGAAAGCCCTGTGGGAAAGCCTCGAGGGAAAGCCTCGAGGGAAAACCACAGATCCTTTGATCCACGCGACGGGAAGCGTGACATTGCTGCTACAGCCTGGAAGGAAAGCGCACGTGCATGCCCCCACTCGAGACGAGGCCTGACTCCACTGGAGAGACTCCAGAAGTACCGAAAGATCCATGTCAGCCCCTGAGAGGAATCCTCGGTTCCGGCCCTGACTCCACACAAGGTTTTTGGCCCCGGTATCGACGGGAGAGGAATCCCGAGAGGCCCCCTAGCAACTCGCATGGGGACTGGCCTCTCCTGAGGCCACCAGGGCGGGTCCCTGAGGTCCCCGTCGTAACTCGAGAACACCTGCCGCAACTCGAGAAAATCCAGGAAGTTCTCCCTTCCAGGCGAGATGAGGCTTATTTCCGATGAGGCGTCAGGAGACTAATGACACCTAACCTCTGGAACTTCGAAAGGGTCTTTCACACCCTTGCTGCGACTCAAGAAGTTCACCGCCATACCCGTCTCCACTCGAGAGGAAGCACGATGGTCCCGCCCACATCCAGAAGAGCCCCGTTTCCCCCTCGTAGCTCGAGATGAGGGATCCTTTCCCTGCTTTCAACGGGAAAGAATTCCCGGCGTTCCCGTCGCATCTCAAGAGGAGGCACTCTCAACAGGAAAGGCGAGAGGAACTCCATGGTCGTACCACCATTCCAAGAGTCCCCCAGATGTCTCAGTCCATTCCAGAGGAACCTCTTTGCCCTGCACTGGCTCATCTTTCACGCCGAGGATCGACTCTCACCACGGTGGCACGTGGGACAGCCCTGTGGGAAAGCCTCGAGGGAAAGCCTCGAGGGAAAACCACAGATCCTTTGATTCACGCGACGGGAAGCGTGACATTGCTGCTACAGCCTGGAAGGAAAGCGCACGAGCATGCCCCCACTCGAGACGAGGCCTGACTCCCCTGGGGAGACTCCAGAAGTACCCAAAGATCCATGTCAGCCCCTGAGAGGAATCCTCGGTTCCGGCCCTGACTCCACACAAGGTTTTTGGCCCCGGTATCGACGGGAGAGGAATCCCGAGAGGCCCCCTAGCAACTCGCATGGGGACTGGCCTCTCCTGAGGCCACCAGGGCGGGTCCCTGAGGTCCCCGTCGTAACTCGAGAACACCTGCCGCAACTCGAGAAAATCCAGGAAGTTCTCCCTTCCAGGCGAGATGAGGCCTATTTCCGATGAGGCCTCTGGAGACTAATGACACCAAACCTCTGGAACTTCGAAAGGGTCTTTCACACCCTTGCTGCAACTCAAGAAGTTCACCGCCATACCCGTCTCCACTCGAGAGGAAGCACGATGGTCCCGCCCACATCCAGAGGAGCCCCGTTTCCCCCTCGGAGCTCGAGATGAGGGATCCTTTCCCTGCTTTCAACGGGAAAGAATTCCCGGCGTTCCAGTCGCATCTCAAGAGGAGGCACTCTCAACAGGAAAGGCGAGAGGAACTCCATGGTCGTACCACCATTCCAAGAGTCCCCCAGATGTCTCAGTCCATTCCAGAGAAAACTCTTTGCCCTGCACTGGCTCATCTTTCACGCCGAGGATCGACTCACACCACGGTGGCACGTGGGACAGCCCTGTGGGAAAGCCTCGAGCGAAAGCCTCGAGGGAAAACCACAGATCCTTTGATCCACGCGACGGGAAGCGTGACATTGCTGCTACAGCCTGGAAGGAAAGTGCACGTGCATGCCCCCTCACGAAACGAGGCCTGTCTCCCCTGTCGAGACTCCAGAAGTATCCAAAGATCCATATCAGCCCCTGAGAGGAATCCTCGGTTCCGGCCCTGACTCCACACAAGGTTTTTGGCCCCGGTATCGACGGGAGAGGAATCCCGAGAGGCCCCCTAGCAACTCGCATGGGGACTGGCCTCTCCTGAGGCCACCAGGGCCGGTCCCTGAGGTCCCCGTCGTAACTCGAGAACACCTGCCGCAACTCGAGAAAATCCAGGAAGTTCTCCCTTCCAGGCGAGATGAGGCCTATTTCCGATGAGGCGTCTGGAGACTAATGACACCTAACCTCTGGAACTTCGAAAGGGTCTTTCACTCCCTTGCTGCAACTCAAGAAGTTCAACACCATACCCGTCTCCACTCGAGAGGAAGCACGATGGTCCCGACCACATCCAAAGGAGCCCCGTTTCCCCCTCGTAGCTCGAGATGAGGGATCCTTTCCCTGCTTTCAACGGGAAAGAATTCCCTGCGTTCCCGTCGCATCTCAAGAGGAGGCACTCTCAACAGGAAAGGCGAGAGGAACTCCATGGTCGTACCACCATTCCAAGAGTCCCCCAGATGTCTCAGTCCATTCCAGAGGAACCTCTTTGCCCTGCACTGGCTCATCTTTCACGCCGAGGATCGACTCACACCACGGTGGCACGTGGGACAGCCCTGTGGGAAAGCCTCGAGGGAAAGCCTCGAGGGAAAACCACAGATCCTTTGATCCACGTGACGGGAAGCGTGACATTGCTGCTACAGCCTGGAAGGAAAGTGCACGTGCATGTCCCCTCACGAAACGAGGCCTGTCTCCCCTGGCGAGACTCCAGAAGTATCCAAAGATCCATATCAGCCCCTGAGAGGAATCCTCGGTTCCGGCCCTGACTCCACACAAGGTTTTTGGCCCCGGTATCGACGGGAGAGGAATCCCGAGAGGGCCCCTAGCAACTCGCATGGGGACTGGCCTCTCCTGAGGCCACCAGGGCCGGTCCCTGAGGTCCCCGTCGTAACTCGAGAACACCTGCCGCAACTCGAGAAAATCCAGGAAGTTCTCCCTTCCAGGCGAGATGAGGCCTATTTCCGATGAGGCGTCTGGAGACTAATGACACCTAACCTCTGGAACTTCGAAAGGGTCTTTCACACCCTTGCTGCAACTCAAGAAGTTCAACACCATACCCGTCTCCACTCGAGAGGAAGCACGATGGTCCCGACCACATCCAAAGGAGCCCCGTTTCCCCCTCGTAGCTCGAGATGAGGGATCCTTTCCCTGCTTTCAACGGGAAAGAATTCCCTGCGTTCCCGTCGCATCTCAAGAGGAGGCACTCTCAACAGGAAAGGCCAGAGGAACTCCATGGTCGTACCACCATTCCAAGAGTCCCCCAGATGTCTCAGTCCATTCCAGAGGAACCTCTTTGCCCTGCACTGGCTCATCTTTCACGCCGAGGATCGACTCACACCATGGTGGCACGTGGGACAGCCCTGTGGGAAAGCCTCGAGGGAAAGCCTCGAGGGAAAACCACAGATCCTTTGATCCACGCGACGGGAAGCGTGACATTGCTGCTACAGCCTGGAAGGAAAGCGCACGTGCATGCCCCTACTCGAGACGAGGCCTGACTCCCCTGGGGAGACTCCAGAAGTACCCAATGATCCATGTCAGCCCCTGAGAGGAATCCTCGGTTCCGGCCCTGACTCCACACAAGGTTTTTGGCCCCGGTATCGACGGGAGAGGAATCCCGAGAGGCCCCCTAGCAACTCGCATGGGGACTGGCCTCTCCTGAGGCCACCAGGGCGGGTCCCTGAGGTCCCCGTCGTAACTCGAGAACACCTGCCGCAACTCGAGAAAATCCAGGAAGTTCTCCCTTCCAGGCGAGATGAGGCCTATTTCCGATGAGGCCTCTGGAGACTAATGACACCAAACCTCTGGAACTTCGAAAGGGTCTTTCACACCCTTGCTGCAACTCAAGAAGTTCACCGCCATACCCGTCTCCACTCGAGAGGAAGCACGATGGTCCCGCCCACATCCAGAGGAGCCCCGTTTCCCCCTCGTAGCTCGAGATGAGGGATCCTTTCCCTGCTTTCAACGGGAAAGAATTCCCGGCGTTCCCGTCGCATCTCAAGAGGAGGCACTCTCAACAGGAAAGGCGAGAGGAACTCCATGGTCGTACCACCATTCCAAGAGTCCCCCAGATGTCTCAGTCCATTCCAGAGGAACCTCTTTGCCCTGCACTGGCTCATTTTTCACGCCGAGAATCGACTCACACCACGGTGTCACGTGGGACAGCCCTGTGGGAAAGCCTCGAGGGAAAGCCTCGAGGGAAAACCGCAGATCCTTTGATCCACGCTACGGGAAGCGTGACATTGCTGCTACAGCCTGGAAGGAAAGTGCACGTGCATGCCCCCACACGAGACGAGGCCTGTCTCCCCTGGCGAGACTCCAGAAGTACCCAAAGATCCATATCAGTCCCTGAGAGGAATCCTCGGTTCCGGCTCTGACTCCACACAAGGTTTTTGGCCCCGGTATCGACGGGAGAGGAATCCCGAGGGGCCCCCTAGCAACACGCATAGGGACTGGCCTCTCCTGAGGCCAACAAGGCGGGTCCCTGAAGTCCCCGTCGTAACTCGAGAACACCTGCTGCAACTCGAGAAAATCAAGGAAGTTCTCCCTTCCAGGCGAGATGAGGCCTATTTCCGATGAGGCGTCTGGAGACTAATGACACCTAACCTCTGGAACTTCGAAAGGGTCTTTCACACCCTTGTTGCAACTCAAGAAGTTCACCGCCATACCCGTCTCCACTCGAGAGAAAGCACGATGGTCCCGCCCACATCCAGAGGAGCCCCGTTTCCCCCTCGTAGCTCGAGATGAGGGATCCTTTCCCTGCTTTCAACGGGAAAAAATTCCCGGCGTTCCCGTCGCATCTCAAGAGGAGGCACTCTCAACAGGAAAGGCGAGAGGAACTCCATGGTCGTACCACCATTCCAAGAGTCCCCCAGATGTCTCAGTCCATTCCAGAGGAACCTCTTTGCCCTGCACTGGCTCATCTTTCACGCCGAGGATCGACTCACACCACGGTGGCACGTGGGACAGCCCTGTGGGAAAGCCTCTAGGGAAAACCACACATCATTTGATCCACGCGACGGGAAGCGTGACATTGCTGCTACAGCCTGGAAGGAAAGTGCACGTGCATGCCCCCACTCGAGACGAGGCCTGACTCCCCTGGGGAGACTCCAGAAGAACCCAAAGATCCATGTCAGCCCCTGAGAGGAATCCTCGGTTCCGGCCCTGACTCCACACAAGGTTTTTGGCCCCGGTATCGACGGGAGAGGAATCCCGTGAGGCCCCCTAGCAACTCGCATAGGGACTGGCCTCTCCTGAGGCCACCAGGTCGGGTCCCTGAGGTCCCCGTCGTAACTCGAGAACACCTGCCGCAACTCGAGAAAATCCAGGAAGTTCTCCCTTCCAGGCGAGATGAGGCCTATTTCCGATGAGGCGTCTGGAGACTAATGACACCTAACCTCTGGAACTTCGAAATGGTCTTTCACACCCTTGCTGCAACTCAAGAAGTTCACCGCCATACCCGTCTCCACTCGAGAGGAAGCACGATGGTCCCGCCCACATCCAGAGGAGCCCCGTTTCCCCCTCGTAGCTCGAGATGAGGGATCCTTTCCCTGCTTTCAACCGGAAAGAATTCCCGGCGTTCCCGTCGCATCTCAAGAGGAGGCACTCTCAACAGGAAAGGCGAGAGGAACTCCATGGTCGTACCACCATTCCAAGAGTCCCCCAGATGTCTCAGTCCATTCCAGAGGAACCTCTTTGCCCTGCATTGGCTCATCTTTCACGCCGAGGATCGACTCACACCACGGTGGCACGTGGGACAGCCCTGTGGGAAAGCCTCGAGGGAAAGCCTCGAGGGAAAACCACAGATCCTTTGATCCACGTGACGGGAAGCGTGACATTGCTGCTACAGCCTGAAAGGAAAGCGCACGTGCATGACCCCACTCGAGACGAGGCCTGACTCCACTGGGGAGACTCCAGAAGTACCCAAAGATCCATGTAAGCCCCTGAGCGGAATCCTCGGTTCCGGCCCTGACTCCACACAAGGTTTTTGGCCCCGGTATCGACGGGAGAGGAATCCCGAGAGGCCCCTTAGCAACTCGCATGGGGACTGGCCTCTCCGGAGGCCACCAGGGCGGGTCCCTGAGGTCCCCGTCGTAATTCGAGAACACCTGCCGCAACTCGAGAAAATCCAGGAAGTTCTCCCTTCCAGGCGAGATGAGGCCTATTTCCGATGAGGCGTCTGGAGACTAATGACACCTAACCTCTGGAACTTCGAAAGGGTCTTTCACACCCTTGTTGCAACTCAAGAAGTTCACCGCCACACCCGTCTCCACTCGAGAGAAAGCACGATGGTCCCGCCCACATCCAGAGGAGCCCCGTTTCCCCCTCGTAGCTCGAGATGAGGGATCCTTTCCCTGCTTTCAACGGGAAAAAATTCCCGGCGTTCCCGTCGCATCTCAAGAGGAGGCACTCTCAACAGGAAAGGCGAGAGGAACTCCATGGTCGTACCACCATTCCAAGAGTCCCCCAGATGTCTCAGTCCATTCCAGAGGAACCTCTTTGCCCTGCACTGGCTCATCTTTCACGCCGAGGATCGACTCACACCACGGTGGCACGTGGGACAGCCCTGTGGGAAAGCCTCTAGGGAAAACCACACATCATTTGATCCACGCGACGGGAAGCGTGACATTGCTGCTACAGCCTGGAAGGAAAGTGCACGTCCATGCCCCCACTCGAGACGAAGCCTGACTCCCCTGGGGAGACTCCACAAGTACCCAAAGATCCATGTCAGCCCCTGAGAGGAATCCTCGGTTCCGGCCCTGACTCCACACAAGGTTTTTGGCCCCGGTATCGACGGGAGAGGAATCCCGAGAGGCCCCCTAGCAACTCGAATAGGGACTGGCCTCTCCTGAGGCCACCAGGGCGGGTCCCTGAGATCCCCGTCGTAACTCGAAAACACCTGCCGCAACTCGAGAAAATCCAGGAAGTTCTCCCTTCCAGGCGAGATGAGGCCTATTTCCGATGAGGCGTCTGGAGACTAATGACACCTTACCTCTGGAACTTCGAAAGGGTCTTTCACAGCCTTGCTGCAACTCAAGAAGTTCACCACCATACCCGTCTCCACTCGAGAGGAAGCACGATGGTCCCGCCCACATCCAGAGGAGCCCCGTTTCCCCCTCGTAGCTCGAGATGTGGGATCCTTTCCCTGCTTTCAACGGGAAAGAATTCCCGGCGTTCCCGTCGCATCTCAAGAGGAGGCACTCTCAACAGGAAAGGCGAGAGGAACTCCATGGTCGTACCACCATTCCAAGAGTCCCCCAGATGTCTCAGTCCATTCCAGAGGAACCTCTTTGCCCTGCACTGGCTCATCTTTCACGCCGAGGATCGACTCACACCACGGTGGCACGTGGGAGAGCCCTGTGGGAAAGCCTCCAGGGAAAGCCTCGAGGGAAAACCACAAATCCTTTGATCCACGCGACGGGAAGCGTGACATTGCTGCTACAGCCTGGAAGGAAAGCGCACGTGCATGCCCCCACTCGAGACGAGGCCTGACTCCCCTGGGGAGACTCCAGAAGTACCCAAAGATCCATGTCAGCCCCTGAGAGGAATCCTCGGTTCCGGCCCTGACTCCACACAAGCTTTTTGGCCCCGGTATCAACGGGAGAGGAATCCCGAGAGGCCCCCTAGCAACTCGCCTAGGGACTGGCCTTTCCTGAGGCCACCAGGGCGGGTCCCTGAGGTCCCCGTCGTAACTCGAGAACACCTGCCGCAACTCGAGAAAATCCAGGAAGTTCTCCCTTCCAGGCGAGATGAGGCCTATTTCCGATGAGGCCTCTGGAGACTAATGACACCTAACCTCTGGAACTTCGAAAGGGTCTTTCACACCCTTGCTGCAACTCTAGAAATTCACCGCCATACCCGTCTCCACTAGAGAGGAAGCACAATGGTCCCGCCCACATCCAGAGGAGCCCCGTTTCCCCCTCGTAGCTCGAGATGAGGGATCCTTTCCCTGCTTTCAACGGGAAAGGATTCCCGGCGTTCCCGTCGCATCTCAAGAGGAGGCACTCTCAACAGGAAAGGCGAGAGGAACTCCATGGTCGTACCACCATTCCAAGAGTCCCCCAGATGTCTCAGTCCATTCCAGAGGAACCTCTTTGCCCTGCACTGGCTCATCTTTCACGCCGAGGATCGACTCACACCACGGTGGCACGTGGGACAGCCCTGTGGGAAAGCCTCGAGGGAAAACCACAGATCCTTTGATCCACGCGACGGGAAGCGTGACATTGCTGCTACAGCCTGGAAGGAAAGTGCACGTGCATGCCCCCACTCGAGACGAGGCCTGACTCCCCTGGGGAGACTCCAGAAGTACCCAAAGATCCATGTCAGCCCCTGAGAGGAATCCTCGGTTCCGGCCCTGACTCCACACAAGGTTTTTGGCCCCGGTATCGACGGGAGAGGAATCCCGAGAGGCCCCCTAGCAACTCGCATGGGGACTGGCCTCTCCTGAGGCCACCAGGGCGGGTCCCTGAGGTCCCCGTCGTAACTCGAGAACACCTGCCGCAACTCGAGAAAATCCAGGAAGTTCTCCCTTCCAGGCGAGATGAGGCCTATTTCCGATGAGGCGTCTGGAGACTAATGACACCTAACCTCTGGAACTTCGAAAGGGTCATTCACACCCTTGCTGCAACTCAAGAAGTTCACCGCCATACCCGTCTCCACTCGAGAGGAAGCACGATGGTCCCGCCCACATCCAGAGGAGCCCCGTTTCCCCCTCGTAGCTCGAGATGAGGGATCCTTTCCCTACTTTCAACGGGAAAGATTTCCCGGCGTTTCAGTCGCATATCAAGAGGAGGCACTCTCAACAGGAAAGGCGAGAGGAACTCCATGGTCGTACCACCATTCCAAGAGTCCCCCAGATGTCTCAGTCCATTCCAGAGGAACCTCTTTGCCCTGCACTGGCTCATCTTTCACGCCGAGGATCGACTCACACCACGGTGGCACGTGGGACAGCCCTGTGGGAAAGCCTCGAGGGAAAGCCTCGAGGGAAAACCACAGATCCTTTGATCCACGCCACGGGAAGCGTGACATTGCTGCTACAGCCTGGAAGGAAAGCGCACGTGCATGCCCCCACTCGAGACGAGGCCTGACTCCCCTGGGGAGACTCCACAAGTACCCAAAGATCCATGTCAGCCCCTGAGAGGAATCCTCGGTTCCGGCCCTGACTCCACACAAGGTTTTTGGCCCCGGTATCGACGGGAGAGGAATCCCGAGAGGCCCTCTAGCAACTCGCATGGGGACTGGCCTCTCCTGAGGCCACCAGGGCGGGTCCCTGAGGTCCCCGTCGTAACTCGAGAACACCTGCCGCAACTCTAGAAAATCCAGGAAGTTCTCCCTTCCAGGCGAGATGAGGCCTATTTCCGATGAGGCCTCTGGAGACTAATGACACCAAACCTCTGGAACTTCGAAAGGGTCTTTCACACCCTTGGTGCAACTCAAGAAGTTCACCGCCATACCCGTCTCCACTCGAGAGGAAGCACGATGGTCCCGCCCACATCCAGAGGAGCCCCGTTTCCCCCTCGTAGCTCGAGATGAGGGATCCTTTCCCTGGTTTCAACGGGAAAGAATTCCCGGCGTTCCCGTCGCATCTCAAGAGGAGGCACTCTCAACAGGAAAGGCGAGAGGAACTCCATGGTCGTACCACCATTCCAAGAGTCCCCCAGATGTCTCAGTCCATTCCAGAGGAACCTCTTTGCCCTGCACTGGCTCATCTTTCACGCCGAGGATCGACTCACACCACGGTGGCACGTGGGACAGCCCTGTGGGAAAGCCTCGAGGGAAAACCACAGATCCTTTGATCCACGCGACGGGAAGCGTGACATTGCTGCTACAGCCTGGAAGGAAAGTGCACGTGCATGCCCCCACTCGAGACGAGGCCTGACTCCCCTGGGGAGACTCCAGAAGTACCCAAAGATCCATGTCAGCCCCTGAGAGGAATCCTCGGTTCCGGCCCTGACTCCACACAAGGTTTTTGGCCCCGGTATCGACGGGAGAGGAATCCCGAGAGGCCCCCTAGCAACTCGCATGGGGACTGGCCTCTCCTGAGGCCACCAGGGCGGGTCCCTGAGGTCCCCGTCGTAACTCGAGAACACCTGCCGCAACTCGAGAAAATCCAGGAAGTTCTCCCTTCCAGGCGAGATGAGGCCTATTTCCGATGAGGTGTCTGGAGACTAATGACACCTAACCTCTGGAACTTCGAAAGGGTCTTTCACACCCTTGCTGCAACTCAAGAAGTTCACCGCCATACCCGTCTCCACTCGAGAGGAAGCACGATGGTCCCGCCCACATCCAGAGGAGCCCCGTTTCCCCCTCGTAGCTCGAGATGAGGGATCCTTTCCCTGCTTTAAACGGGAAAGAATTCCCGGCGTTCCCGTCGCATCTCAAGAGGAGGCACTCTCAACAGGAAAGGCGAGAGGAACTCCATGGTCGTACCACCATTCCAAGAGTCCCCCAGATGTCTCAGTCCATTCCAGAGGAACCTCTTTGCCCTGCACTGGCTCATCTTTCACGCCGAGGATCGACTCACACCACGGTGGCACGTGGGACAGCCCTGTGGGAAAGCCTCGAGGGAAAACCACACATCATTTGATCCACGCGACGGGAAGCGTGACATTGCTGCTACAGCCTGGAAGGAAAGTGCACGTGCATGCCCCCACTCGAGACGAGGCCTGACTCCCCTGGGGAGACTCCAGAAGTACCCAAAGATCCATGTCAGCCCCTGAGAGGAATCCTCGGTTCCGGCCCTGACTCCACACAAGGTTTTTGGCCCCGGTATCGACGGAAGAGGAATCCCGAGAGGCCCCCTAGCAACTCGCATAGGGACTGGCCTCTCCTGAGGCCACCAGGGCGGGTCCCTGAGGTCCCCGTCGTAACTCGAGAACACCTGCCGCAACTCGAGAAAATCCAGGAAGTTCTCCCTTCCAGGCGAGATGAGGCCTATTTCCGATGAGGCGTCTGGAGACTAATGACACCTTACCTCTGGAACTTCGAAAGGGTCTTTCACAGCCTTGCTGCAACTCAAGAAGTTCACCACCATACCCGTCTCCACTAGAGAGGAAGCACGATGGTCCCGCCCACATCCAGAGGAGCCCCGTTTCCCCCTCGTAGCTCGAGATGAGGGATCCTTTCCCTGCTTTAAACGGGAAAGAATTCCCGGCGTTCCCGTCGCATCTCAAGAGGAGGCACTCTCAACAGGAAAGGCGAGAGGAACTCCATGGTCGTACCACCATTCCAAGAGTCCCCCAGATGTCTCAGTCCATTCCAGAGGAACCTCTTTGCCCTGCACTGGCTCATCTTTCACGCCCAGAATTGACTCACACCACGGTGGCACGTGGGACAGCCCTGTGGGAAAGCCTCGAGGGAAAGCCTCGAGGGAAAACCACAGATCCTTTTATCCACGCGACAGGAAGCGTGACATTGCTGCTACAGCCTGGAATGAAAGCGCACGTGCATGCCCCCACTCGAGACGAGGCCTGACTCCCCTGGGGAGACTCCAGAAGTACCCAAAGATCCATGTCAGCCCATGAGAGGAATCCTCGGTTCCGGCCCTGACTGCACTCAAGGTTTTTGGCCCCGGTATCGACGGGAGAGGAATCCCGAGAGGCCCCCTAGCAACTCGCATGGGGACTGGCCTCTCCTGAGGCCACCAGGGCGGGTCCCTGAGTTCCCCGTCGTAACTTAAGAACACCTGCCGCAACTCGAGAAAATCCAGGAAGTTCTCCCTTCCAGGCGAGATGAGGCCTATTTCCGATGAGGCGTCTGGAGACTAATGACACCTAACCTCTGGAACTTCGAAAGGGTCTTTCACACCCTTGCTGCAACTCAAGAAGTTCAGCGCCATACCCGTCTCCACTAGAGAGGAAGCACGATGGTCCCGCCCACATCCAGAGGAGCCCCGTTTCCCCCTCGTAGCTCGAGATGAGGGATCCTTTCCCTGCTTTCAACGGGAAAGAATTCCCGGCGTTCCCGTCGCATCTCAAGAGGAGGCACTCTCAACAGGAAAGGCGAGAGGAACTCCATGGTCGTACCACCATTCCAAGAGTCCCCCAGATGTCTCAGTCCATTCCAGAGGAACCTCTTTGCCCTGCACTGGCTCATCTTTCACGCCGAGGATCGACTCACACCACGGTGGCACGTGGGACAGCCCTGTGGGAAAGCCTCGAGGGAAAGCCTCGAGGGAAAACCACAGATCCTTTGATCCACGCCACGGGAAGCGTGACATTGCTGCTACAGCCTGGAAGGAAAGCGCACGTGCATGCCCCCACTCGAGACGAGGCCTGACTCCCCTGGGGAGACTCCACAAGTACCCAAAGATCCATGTCAGCCCCTGAGAGGAATCCTCGGTTCCGGCCCTGACTCCACACAAGGTTTTTGGCCCCGGTATCGACGGGAGAGGAATCCCGAGAGGCCCTCTAGCAACTCGCATGGGGACTGGCCTCTCCTGAGGCCACCAGGGCGGGTCCCTGAGGTCCCCGTCGTAACTCGAGAACACCTGCCGCAACTCGAGAAAATCCAGGAAGTTCTCCCTTCCAGGCGAGATGAGGCCTATTTCCGATGAGGCCTCTGGAGACTAATGACACCAAACCTCTGGAACTTCGAAAGGGTCTTTCACACCCTTGGTGCAACTCAAGAAGTTCACCGCCATACCCGTCTCCACTCGAGAGGAAGCACGATGGTCCCGCCCACATCCAGAGGAGCCCCGTTTCCCCCTCGTAGCTCGAGATGAGGGATCCTTTCCCTGGTTTCAACGGGAAAGAATTCCCGGCGTTCCCGTCGCATCTCAAGAGGAGGCACTCTCAACAGGAAAGGCGAGAGGAACTCCATGGTCGTACCACCATTCCAAGAGTCCCCCAGATGTCTCAGTCCATTCCAGAGGAACCTCTTTGCCCTGCACTGGCTCATCTTTCACGCCGAGGATCGACTCACACCACGGTGGCACGTGGGACAGCCCTGTGGGAAAGCCTCGAGGGAAAACCACAGATCCTTTGATCCACGCGACGGGAAGCGTGACATTGCTGCTACAGCCTGGAAGGAAAGTGCACGTGCATGCCCCCACTCGAGACGAGGCCTGACTCCCCTGGGGAGACTCCAGAAGTACCCAAAGATCCATGTCAGCCCCTGAGAGGAATCCTCGGTTCCGGCCCTGACTCCACACAAGGTTTTTGGCCCCGGTATCGACGGGAGAGGAATCCCGAGAGGCCCCCTAGCAACTCGCATGGGGACTGGCCTCTCCTGAGGCCACCAGGGCGGGTCCCTGAGGTCCCCGTCGTAACTCGAGAACACCTGCCGCAACTCGAGAAAATCCAGGAAGTTCTCCCTTCCAGGCGAGATGAGGCCTATTTCCGATGAGGTGTCTGGAGACTAATGACACCTAACCTCTGGAACTTCGAAAGTGTCTTTCACACCCTTGCTGCAACTCAAGAAGTTCACCGCCATACCCGTCTCCACTCGAGAGGAAGCACGATGGTCCCGCCCACATCCAGAGGAGCCCCGTTTCCCCCTCGTAGCTCGAGATGAGGGATCCTTTCCCTGCTTTAAACGGGAAAGAATTCCCGGCGTTCCCGTCGCATCTCAAGAGGAGGCACTCTCAACAGGAAAGGCGAGAGGAACTCCATGGTCGTACCACCATTCCAAGAGTCCCCCAGATGTCTCAGTCCATTCCAGAGGAACCTCTTTGCCCTGCACTGGCTCATCTTTCACGCCGAGGATCGACTCACACCACGGTGGCACGTGGGACAGCCCTGTGGGAAAGCCTCGAGGGAAAACCACACATCATTTGATCCACGCGACGGGAAGCGTGACATTGCTGCTACAGCCTGGAAGGAAAGTGCACGTGCATGCCCCCACTCGAGACGAGGCCTGACTCCCCTGGGGAGACTCCAGAAGTACCCAAAGATCCATGTCAGCCCCTGAGAGGAATCCTCGGTTCCGGCCCTGACTCCACACAAGGTTTTTGGCCCCGGTATCGACGGAAGAGGAATCCCGAGAGGCCCCCTAGCAACTCGCATAGGGACTGGCCTCTCCTGAGGCCACCAGGGCGGGTCCCTGAGGTCCCCGTCGTAACTCGAGAACACCTGCCGCAACTCGAGAAAATCCAGGAAGTTCTCCCTTCCAGGCGAGATGAGGCCTATTTCCGATGAGGCGTCTGGAGACTAATGACACCTTACCTCTGGAACTTCGAAAAGGTCTTTCACAGCCTTGCTGCAACTCAAGAAGTTCACCACCATACCCGTCTCCACTAGAGAGGAAGCACGATGGTCCCGCCCACATCCAGAGGAGCCCCGTTTCCCCCTCGTAGCTCGAGATGAGGGATCCTTTCCCTGCTTTAAACGGGAAAGAATTCCCGGCGTTCCCGTCGCATCTCAAGAGGAGGCACTCTCAACAGGAAAGGCGAGAGGAACTCCATGGTCGTACCACCATTCCAAGAGTCCCCCAGATGTCTCAGTCCATTCCAGAGGAACCTCTTTGCCCTGCACTGGCTCATCTTTCACGCCCAGGATTGACTCACACCACGGTGGCACGTGGGACAGCCCTGTGGGAAAGCCTCGAGGGAAAGCCTCGAGGGAAAACCACAGATCCTTTTATCCACGCGACAGGAAGCGTGACATTGCTGCTACAGCCTGGAATGAAAGCGCACGTGCATGCCCCCACTCGAGACGAGGCCTGACTCCCCTGGGGAGACTCCAGAAGTACCCAAAGATCCATGTCAGCCCATGAGAGGAATCCTCGGTTCCGGCCCTGACTGCACTCAAGGTTTTTGGCCCCGGTATCGACGGGAGAGGAATCCCGAGAGGCCCCCTAGCAACTCGCATGGGGACTGGCCTCTCCTGAGGCCACCAGGGCGGGTCCCTGAGTTCCCCGTCGTAACTTAAGAACACCTGCCGCAACTCGAGAAAATCCAGGAAGTTCTCCCTTCCAGGCGAGATGAGGCCTATTTCCGATGAGGCGTCTGGAGACTAATGACACCTAACCTCTGGAACTTCGAAAGGGTCTTTCACACCCTTGCTGCAACTCAAGAAGTTCACCGCCATACCCGTCTCCACTAGAGAGGAAGCACGATGGTCCCGCCCACATCCAGAGGAGCCCCGTTTCCCCCTCGTAGCTCGAGATGAGGGATCCTTTCCCTGCTTTCAACGGGAAAGAATTCCCGGCGTTCCCGTCGCATCTCAAGAGGAGGCACTCTCAACAGGAAAGGCGAGAGGAACTCCATGGTCGTACCACCATTCCAAGAGTCCCCCAGATGTCTCAGTCCATTCCAGAGGAGCCTCTTTGCCCTGCACTGGCTCATCTTTCACGCCGAGGATCGACTCACACCACGGTGGCACGTGGGACAGCCCTGTGGGAAAGCCTCGAGGGAAAGCCTCGAGGGAAAACCACAAATCCTTTGATCCACGTGACGGGAAGCGTGACATTGCTGCTACAGCCTGAAAGGAAAGCGCACGTGCATGCCCCCACTCGAGACGAGGCCTGACTCCACTGGGGAGACTCCAGAAGTACCCAAAGATCCATGTCAGCCCCTGAGAGGAATCCTCGGTTCCGGCCCTGACTCCACACAAGCTTTTTGGCCCCGGTATCGACGGGAGAGGAATCCCGAGAGGCCCCCTAGCAACTCGCATGGGGACTGGCCTCTCCTGAGGCCACCAGGGCGGGTCCCTGAGGTCCCCGTCGAAACTCGAGAACACCTGCCGCAACTCGAGAAAATCCAGGAAGTTCTCCCTTCCAGGCGAGATGAGGCCTATTTCCGATGAGGCCTCTGGAGACTAATGACACCTAACCTCTGGAACTTCGAAAGGGTCTTTCACACCCTTGCTGCAACTCAAGAAGTTCACCGCCATACCCGTCTCCCCTCGAGAGGAAGCACGATGGTCCCGCCCACATCCAGAGGAGCCCCGTTTCCCCCTCGTAGCTCGAGATGAGGGATCCTTTCCCTGCTTTCAACGGGAAAGAATTCCCGGCGTTCCCGTCGCATCTCAAGAGGAGGCACTCTCAACAGGAAAGGTGAGAGGAACTCCATGGTCGTACCACCATTCCAAGAGTCCCCCAGATGTCTCAGTCCATTCCAGAGGAACCTCTTTGCCCTGCACTGGCTCATTTTTCACGCCGAGAATCGACTCACACCACGGTGTCACGTGGGACAGCCCTGTGGGAAAGCCTCGAGGGAAAGCCTCGAGGGAAAACCGCAGATCCTTTGATCCACGCGACGGGAAGCGTGACATTGCTGCTACAGCCTGGAAGGAAAGTGCACGTGCATGCCCCCACACGAGACGAGACCTGTCTCCCCTGGCGAGACTCCAGAAGTACCCAAAGATCCATATCAGTCCCTGAGAGGAATCCTCGGTTCCGGCCCTGACTCCACACAAGGTTTTTGGCCCCGGTATCGACGGGAGAGGAATCCCGAGGGGCCCCCTAGCAACACGCATAGGGACTGGCCTCTCCTGAGGCCAACAGGGCGGGTCCCTGAGGTCCCCGTCGTAACTCGAGAACACCTGCCGCAACTCGAGAAAATCAAGGAAGTTCTCCCTTCCAGGCGAGATGAGGCCTATGTCCGATGAGGCGTCTGGAGACTAATGACACCTAACCTCTGGAACTTCGAAAGGGTCTTTCACACCCTGGCTGCAACTCAAGAAGTTCACCGCCATACCCGTCTCCACTCGAGAGAAAGCACGATGGTCCCGCCCACATCCAGAGGAGCCCCGTTTCCCCTCGTAGCTCGAGATGAGGGATCCTTTCCCTGCTTTCAACGGCAAAAAATTCCCGGCGTTCCCGTCGCATCTCAAGAGGAGGCACTCTCAACAGGAAAGGCGAGAGGAACTCCATGGTCGTACCACCATTCCAAGAGTCCCCCAGATGTCTCAGTCCATTCCAGAGGAAACTCTTTACCCTGCACTGGCTCATCTTTCACGCCGAGGATCGACTCACACCACGGTGGCACGTGGGACAGCCCTGTGGGAAAGCCTCGAGGGAAAGCCTCGAGGGAAAACCACAGATCCTTTGATCCACGCGACGGGAAGCGTGACATTGCTGCTACAGCCTGGAAGGAAAGCGCACGTGCATGCCCCCACTCGAGACGAGGCCTGACTCCCCTGGGGAGACTCCAGAAGTACCCAAAGAACCATGTCAGCCCCTGAGAGGAATCCTCGGTTCCGGCCCTGACTCCACACAAGGTTTTTGGCCCCGGTATCAACGGGAGAGGAATCCCGAGAGGCCCCCTAGCAACTCGCCTAGGGACTGGCCTTTCCTGAGGCCACCAGGGCGGGTCCCTGAGGTCCCCGTCGTAACTCGAGAACACCTGCCGCAACTCGAGAAAATCCAGGAAGTTCTCCCTTCCAGGCGAGATGAGGCCTATTTCCGATGAGGCCTCTGGAGACTAATGACACCTAACCTCTGGAACTTCGAAAGGGTCTTTCACACCCTTGCTGCAACTCAAGAAGTTCACCGCCATACCCGTCTCCACTAGAGAGGAAGCACGATGGTCCCGCCCACATCCAGAGGAGCCCCGTTTCCCCTCGTAGCTCGAGATGAGGGATCCTTTCCCTGCTTTCAACGGGAAAGAATTCCCGGCGTTCCCGTCGCATCTCAAGAGGAGGCACTCTCAACAGGAAAGGCGAGAGGAACTCCATGGTCGTACCACCATTACAAGAGTCCCCCAGATGTCTCAGTCCATTCCAGAGGAACCTCTTTGCCCTGCACTGGCTCATCTTTCACGCCGAGGATCGACTCACACCACGGTGGCACGTGGGACAGACCTGTGGGAAAGCCTCGAGGGAAAGCCTCGAGGGAAAACCACAAATCCTTTGATCCACGTGACGGGAAGCGTGACATTGCTGCTACAGCCTGAAAGGAAAGCGCACGTGCATGCCCCCACTCGAGACGAGGCCTGACTCCCCTGGGGAGACTCCAGAAGTACCCAAAGATCCATGTCAGCCCCTGAGAGGAATCCTCGGTTCCGGCCCTGACTCCACACAAGGTTTTTGGCCCCGGTATCAACGGGAGAGGAATCCCGAGAGGCCCCCTAGCAACTCGCCTAGGGACTGGCCTCTCCTGAGGCCAACAGGGCGGGTCCCTGAGGTCCCCGTCGTAACTCGAGAACACCTGCCGCAACTCGAGAAAATCAAGGAAGTTCTCCCTTCCAGGCGAGATGAGGCCTATTTCCGATGAGGCGTCTGGAGACTAATGACACCTAACCTCTGGAACTTCGAAAGGGTCTTTCACACCCTTGCTGCAACTCAAGAAGTTCACCGCCATACCCGTCTCCACTCGAGAGAAAGCACGATGGTCCCGCCCACATCCAGAGGAGCCCCGTTTCCCCTCGTAGCTCGAGATGAGGGATCCTTTCCCTGCTTTCAACGGCAAAAAATTCCCGGCGTTCCCGTCGCATCTCAAGAGGAGGCACTCTCAACAGGAAAGGCGAGAGGAACTCCATGGTCGTACCACCATTCCAAGAGTCCCCCAGATGTCTCAGTCCATTCCAGAGGAACCTCTTTGCCCTGCACTGGCTCATCTTTCACGCCGAGGATCGACTCACACCACGGTGGCACGTGGGACAGCCCTGTGGGAAAGCCTCGAGGGAAAGCCTCGAGGGAAAACCACAGATCCTTTGATCCACGCGACGGGAAGCGTGACATTGCTACTACAGCCTGGAAGGAAAGCGCACGTGCATGCCCCCACTCGAGACGAGGTCTGACTCCACTGGGGAGACTCCAGAAGTACCCAAAGATCCATGTCAGCCCCTGAGAGGAATCCTCGGTTCCGGCCCTGACTCCACACAAGGTTTTTGGCCCCGGTATCGACGGGAGAGGAATCCCGAGAGGCCCCCTAGCAACTCGCATGGGGACTGGCCTCTCCTGAGGCCACCAGGGCGGGTCCCTGAGGTCCCCGTCGTAACTCGAGAACACCTGCCGCAACTCGAGAAAATCCAGGAAGTTCTCCCTTCCAGGCGAGATGAGGCCTATTTCCGATGAGGCCTCTGGAGACTAATGACACCAAACCTCTGGAACTTCGAAAGGGTCTTTCACACCCTTGGTGCAACTCAAGAAGTTCACCGCCATACCCGTCTCCACTCGAGAGGAAGCACGATGGTCCCGCCCACATCCAGAGGAGCCCCGTTTCCCCCTCGTAGCTCGAGATGAGGAATCCTTTCCCTGCTTTCAACGGGAAAGAATTCCCGGCGTTCCCGTCGCATCTCAAGAGGAGGCACTCTCAACAGGAAAGGCGAGAGGAACTCCATGGTCGTACCACCATTCCAAGAGTCCCCCAGATGTCTCAGTCCATTCCAGAGGAACCTCTTTGCCCTGCACTGGCTCATCTTTCACGCCGAGGATCGACTCACACCACGGTGGCACGTGGGACAGCCCTGTGGGAAAGCCTCGAGGGAAAGCCTCGAGGGAAAACCACAGATCCTTTGATCCACGCGACGGGAAGCGTGACATTGCTGCTACAGCCTGGAAGGAAAGCGCACGTGCATGCCCCCACTCGAGACGAGGCCTGACTCCCCTGGGGAGACTCCAGAAGTACCCAAAGATCCATGTCAGCCCCTGAGAGGAATCCTCGGTTCCGGCCCTGACTCCACACAAGCTTTTTGGCCCCGGTATCGACTGGAGAGGAATCCCGAGAGGCCCCCTAGCAACTCGCATGGGGACTGGCCTCTCCTGAGGCCACCAGGGCCGGTCCCTGAGGTCCCCGTCGTTACTCGAGAACACCTGCCACAACTCGAGAAAATCCAGGAAGTTCTCCCTTCCAGGCGAGATGAGGCTTATTTCCGATGAGGCGTCTGGAGACTAATGACACCTAACCTCTGGAACTTCGAAAGGGTCTTTCACACCCTTGCTGCAACTCAAGAAGTTCACCACCATACCCGTCTCCACTCGAGAGGAAGCACGATGGTCCCGACCACATCCAAAGGAGCCCCGTTTCCCCCTCGTAGCTCGAGATGAGGGATCCTTTCCCTGCTTTCAACGGGAAAGAATTCCCTGCGTTCCCGTCGCATCTCAAGAGGAAGCACTCTCAACAGGAAAGGCGAGAGGAACTCCATGGTCGTACCACCATTCCAAGAGTCCCCCAGATGTCTCAGTCCATTCCAGAGGAAGCTCTTTGCCCTGCACTGGCTCATCTTTCACGCCGAGGATCGACTCACACCACGGTGGCACGTGGGACAGCCCTGTGGGAAAGCCTCGAGGGAAAGCCTCGAGGGAAAACCACAGATCCTTTGATCCACGTGACGGGAAGCGTGACATTGCTGCTACAGCCTGGAAGGAAAGCGCACGTGCATGCCCCCACTCGAGACGAGGCCTGACTCCCCTGGGGAGACTCCAGAAGTACCCAAAGATCCATGTCAGCCCCTGAGAGGAATCCTCGGTTCCGGCCCTGACTGCACTCAAGGTTTTTGGCCCCGGTATCGACGGGAGAGGAATCCCGAGAGGCCCCCTAGCAACTCGCATGGGGACTGGCCTCTCCTGAGGCCACCAGGGCGGGTCCCTGAGTTCCCCGTCGTAACTTAAGAACACCTGCCGCAACTCGAGAAAATCCAGGAAGTTCTCCCTTCCAGGCGAGATGAGGCCTATTTCCGATGAGGCGTCTGGAGACTAATGACACCTAACCTCTGGAACTTCGAAAGGGTCTTTCACACCCTTGCTGCAACTCAAGAAGTTCACCGCCATACCCGTCTCCACTAGAGAGGAAGCACGATGGTCCCGCCCACATCCAGAGGAGCCCCGTTTCCCCCTCGTAGCTCGAGATGAGGGATCCTTTCCCTGCTTTCAACGGGAAAGAATTCCCGGCGTTCCCGTCGCATCTCAAGAGGAGGCACTCTCAACAGGAAAGGCGAGAGGAACTCCATGGTCGTACCACCATTCCAAGAGTCCCCCAGATGTCTCAGTCCATTCCAGAGGAACCTCTTTGCCCTGCACTGGCTCATCTTTCACGCCGAGGATCGACTCACACCACGGTGGCACGTGGGACAGCCCTGTGGGAAAGCCTCGAGGGAAAGCCTCGAGGGAAAACCACAAATCCTTTGATCCACGTGACGGGAAGCGTGACATTGCTTCTACAGCCTGAAAGGAAAGCGCACGTGCATGCCCCCACTCGAGACGAGGCCTGACTCCACTGGGGAGACTCCAGAAGTACCCAAAGATCCATGTCAGCCCCTGAGAGGAATCCTCGGTTCCGGCCCTGACTCCACACAAGCTTTTTGGCCCCGGTATCGACGGGAGAGGAATCCCGAGAGGCCCCCTAGCAACTCGCATGGGGACTGGCCTCTCCTGAGGCCACCAGGGCGGGTCCCTGAGGTCCCCGTCGAAACTCGAGAACACCTGCCGCAACTCGAGAAAATCCAGGAAGTTCTCCCTTCCAGGCGAGATGAGGCCTATTTCCGATGAGGCCTCTGGAGACTAATGACACCTAACCTCTGGAACTTCGAAAGGGTCTTTCACACCCTTGCTGCAACTCAAGAAGTTCACCGCCATACCCGTCTCCACTCGAGAGGAAGCACGATGGTCCCGCCCACATCCAGAGGAGCCCCGTTTCCCCCTCGTAGCTCGAGATGAGGGATCCTTTCCCTGCTTTCAACGGGAAAGAATTCCCGGCGTTCCCGTCGCATCTCAAGAGGAGGCACTCTCAACAGGAAAGGTGAGAGGAACTCCATGGTCGTACCACCATTCCAAGAGTCCCCCAGATGTCTCAGTCCATTCCAGAGGAACCTCTTTGCCCTGCACTGGCTCATTTTTCACGCCGAGAATCGACTCACACCACGGTGTCACGTGGGACAGCCCTGTGGGAAAGCCTCGAGGGAAAGCCTCGAGGGAAAACCGCAGATCCTTTGATCCACGCGACGGGAAGCGTGACATTGCTGCTACAGCCTGGAAGGAAAGTGCACGTGCATGCCCCCACACGAGACGAGACCTGTCTCCCCTGGCGAGACTCCAGAAGTACCCAAAGATCCATATCAGTCCCTGAGAGGAATCCTCGGTTCCGGCCCTGACTCCACACAAGGTTTTTGGCCCCGGTATCGACGGGAGAGGAATCCCGAGGGGCCCCCTAGCAACACGCATAGGGACTGGCCTCTCCTGAGGCCAACAGGGCGGGTCCCTGAGGTCCCCGTCGTAACTCGAGAACACCTGCCGCAACTCGAGAAAATCAAGGAAGTTCTCCCTTCCAGGCGAGATGAGGCCTATGTCCGATGAGGCGTCTGGAGACTAATGACACCTAACCTCTGGAACTTCGAAAGGGTCTTTCACACCCTGGCTGCAACTCAAGAAGTTCACCGCCATACCCGTCTCCACTCGAGAGAAAGCACGATGGTCCCGCCCACATCCAGAGGAGCCCCGTTTCCCCTCGTAGCTCGAGATGAGGGATCCTTTCCCTGCTTTCAACGGCAAAAAATTCCCGGCGTTCCCGTCGCATCTCAAGAGGAGGCACTCTCAACAGGAAAGGCGAGAGGAACTCCATGGTCGTACCACCATTCCAAGAGTCCCCCAGATGTCTCAGTCCATTCCAGAGGAACCTCTTTGCCCTGCACTGGCTCATCTTTCACGCCGAGGATCGACTCACACCACGGTGGCACGTGGGACAGCCCTGTGGGAAAGCCTCGAGGGAAAGCCTCGAGGGAAAACCACAGATCCTTTGATCCACGCGACGGGAAGCGTGACATTGCTACTACAGCCTGGAAGGAAAGCGCACGTGCATGCCCCCACTCGAGACGAGGTCTGACTCCACTGGGGAGACTCCAGAAGTACCCAAAGATCCATGTCAGCCCCTGAGAGGAATCCTCGGTTCCGGCCCTGACTCCACACAAGGTTTTTGGCCCCGGTATCGACGGGAGAGGAATCCCGAGAGGCCCCCTAGCAACTCGCATGGGGACTGGCCTCTCCTGAGGCCACCAGGGCGGGTCCCTGAGGTCCCCGTCGTAACTCGAGAACACCTGCCGCAACTCGAGAAAATCCAGGAAGTTCTCCCTTCCAGGCGAGATGAGGCCTATTTCCGATGAGGCCTCTGGAGACTAATGACACCAAACCTCTGGAACTTCGAAAGGGTCTTTCACACCCTTGGTGCAACTCAAGAAGTTCACCGCCATACCCGTCTCCACTCGAGAGGAAGCACGATGGTCCCGCCCACATCCAGAGGAGCCCCGTTTCCCCCTCGTAGCTCGAGATGAGGAATCCTTTCCCTGCTTTCAACGGGAAAGAATTCCCGGCGTTCCCGTCGCATCTCAAGAGGAGGCACTCTCAACAGGAAAGGCGAGAGGAACTCCATGGTCGTACCACCATTCCAAGAGTCCCCCAGATGTCTCAGTCCATTCCAGAGGAACCTCTTTGCCCTGCACTGGCTCATCTTTCACGCCGAGGATCGACTCACACCACGGTGGCACGTGGGACAGCCCTGTGGGAAAGCCTCGAGGGAAAGCCTCGAGGGAAAACCACAGATCCTTTGATCCACGCGACGGGAAGCGTGACATTGCTGCTACAGCCTGGAAGGAAAGCGCACGTGCATGCCCCCACTCGAGACGAGGCCTGACTCCCCTGGGGAGACTCCAGAAGTACCCAAAGATCCATGTCAGCCCCTGAGAGGAATCCTCGGTTCCGGCCCTGACTCCACACAAGCTTTTTGGCCCCGGTATCGACTGGAGAGGAATCCCGAGAGGCCCCCTAGCAACTCGCATGGGGACTGGCCTCTCCTGAGGCCACCAGGCCCGGTCCCTGAGGTCCCCGTCGTTACTCGAGAACACCTGCCACAACTCGAGAAAATCCAGGAAGTTCTCCCTTCCAGGCGAGATGAGGCTTATTTCCGATGAGGCGTCTGGAGACTAATGACACCTAACCTCTGGAACTTCGAAAGGGTCTTTCACACCCTTGCTGCAACTCAAGAAGTTCACCACCATACCCGTCTCCACTCGAGAGGAAGCACGATGGTCCCGACCACATCCAAAGGAGCCCCGTTTCCCCCTCGTAGCTCGAGATGAGGGATCCTTTCCCTGCTTTCAACGGGAAAGAATTCCCTGCGTTCCCGTCGCATCTCAAGAGGAAGCACTCTCAACAGGAAAGGCGAGAGGAACTCCATGGTCGTACCACCATTCCAAGAGTCCCCCAGATGTCTCAGTCCATTCCAGAGGAAGCTCTTTGCCCTGCACTGGCTCATCTTTCACGCCGAGGATCGACTCACACCACGGTGGCACGTGGGACAGCCCTGTGGGAAAGCCTCGAGGGAAAGCCTCGAGGGAAAACCACAGATCCTTTGATCCACGTGACGGGAAGCGTGACATTGCTGCTACAGCCTGGAAGGAAAGCGCACGTGCATGCCCCCACTCGAGACGAGGCCTGACTCCCCTGGGGAGACTCCAGAAGTACCCAAAGATCCATGTCAGCCCCTGAGAGGAATCCTCGGTTCCGGCCCTGACTGCACTCAAGGTTTTTGGCCCCGGTATCGACGGGAGAGGAATCCCGAGAGGCCCCCTAGCAACTCGCATGGGGACTGGCCTCTCCTGAGGCCACCAGGGCGGGTCCCTGAGTTCCCCGTCGTAACTTAAGAACACCTGCCGCAACTCGAGAAAATCCAGGAAGTTCTCCCTTCCAGGCGAGATGAGGCCTATTTCCGATGAGGCGTCTGGAGACTAATGACACCTAACCTCTGGAACTTCGAAAGGGTCTTTCACACCCTTGCTGCAACTCAAGAAGTTCACCGCCATACCCGTCTCCACTAGAGAGGAAGCACGATGGTCCCGCCCACATCCAGAGGAGCCCCGTTTCCCCCTCGTAGCTCGAGATGAGGGATCCTTTCCCTGCTTTCAACGGGAAAGAATTCCCGGCGTTCCCGTCGCATCTCAAGAGGAGGCACTCTCAACAGGAAAGGCGAGAGGAACTCCATGGTCGTACCACCATTCCAAGAGTCCCCCAGATGTCTCAGTCCATTCCAGAGGAACCTCTTTGCCCTGCACTGGCTCATCTTTCACACCGAGGATCGACTCACACCACGGTGGCACGTGGGACAGCCCTGTGGGAAAGCCTCGAGGGAAAGCCTCGAGGGAAAACCACAAATCCTTTGATCCACGTGACGGGAAGCGTGACATTGCTGCTACAGCCTGAAAGGAAAGCGCACGTGCATGCCCCCACTCGAGACGAGGCCTGACTCCACTGGGGAGACTCCAGAAGTACCCAAAGATCCATGTCAGCCCCTGAGAGGAATCCTCGGTTCCGGCCCTGACTCCACACAAGCTTTTTGGCCCCGGTATCGACGGGAGAGGAATCCCGAGAGGCCCCCTAGCAACTCGCATGGGGACTGGCCTCTCCTGAGGCCACCAGGGCGGGTCCCTGAGGTCCCCGTCGAAACTCGAGAACACCTGCCGCAACTCGAGAAAATCCAGGAAGTTCTCCCTTCCAGGCGAGATGAGGCCTATTTCCGATGAGGCCTCTGGAGACTAATGACACCTAACCTCTGGAACTTCGAAAGGGTCTTTCACACCCTTGCTGCAACTCAAGAAGTTCACCGCCATACCCGTCTCCACTCGAGAGGAAGCACGATGGTCCCGCCCACATCCAGAGGAGCCCCGTTTCCCCCTCGTAGCTCGAGATGAGGGATCCTTTCCCTGCTTTCAACGGGAAAGAATTCCCGGCGTTCCCGTCGCATCTCAAGAGGAGGCACTCTCAACAGGAAAGGTGAGAGGAACTCCATGGTCGTACCACCATTCCAAGAGTCCCCCAGATGTCTCAGTCCATTCCAGAGGAACCTCTTTGCCCTGCACTGGCTCATTTTTCACGCCGAGAATCGACTCACACCACGGTGTCACGTGGGACAGCCCTGTGGGAAAGCCTCGAGGGAAAGCCTCGAGGGAAAACCGCAGATCCTTTGATCCACGCGACGGGAAGCGTGACATTGCTGCTACAGCCTGGAAGGAAAGTGCACGTGCATGCCCCCACACGAGACGAGACCTGTCTCCCCTGGCGAGACTCCAGAAGTACCCAAAGATCCATATCAGTCCCTGAGAGGAATCCTCGGTTCCGGCCCTGACTCCACACAAGGTTTTTGGCCCCGGTATCGACGGGAGAGGAATCCCGAGGGGCCCCCTAGCAACACGCATAGGGACTGGCCTCTCCTGAGGCCAACAGGGCGGGTCCCTGAGGTCCCCGTCGTAACTCGAGAACACCTGCCGCAACTCGAGAAAATCAAGGAAGTTCTCCCTTCCAGGCGAGATGAGGCCTATGTCCGATGAGGCGTCTGGAGACTAATGACACCTAACCTCTGGAACTTCGAAAGGGTCTTTCACACCCTGGCTGCAACTCAAGAAGTTCACCGCCATACCCGTCTCCACTCGAGAGAAAGCACGATGGTCCCGCCCACATCCAGAGGAGCCCCGTTTCCCCTCGTAGCTCGAGATGAGGGATCCTTTCCCTGCTTTCAACGGCAAAAAATTCCCGGCGTTCCCGTCGCATCTCAAGAGGAGGCACTCTCAACAGGAAAGGCGAGAGGAACTCCATGGTCGTACCACCATTCCAAGAGTCCCCCAGATGTCTCAGTCCATTCCAGAGGAACCTCTTTGCCCTGCACTGGCTCATCTTTCACGCCGAGGATCGACTCACACCACGGTGGCACGTGGGACAGCCCTGTGGGAAAGCCTCGAGGGAAAGCCTCGAGGGAAAACCACAGATCCTTTGATCCACGCGACGGGAAGCGTGACATTGCTGCTACAGCCTGGAAGGAAAGCGCACGTGCATGCCCCCACTCGAGACGAGGCCTGACTCCCCTGGGGAGACTCCAGAAGTACCCAAAGAACCATGTCAGCCCCTGAGAGGAATCCTCGGTTCCGGCCCTGACTCCACACAAGGTTTTTGGCCCCGGTATCAACGGGAGAGGAATCCCGAGAGGCCCCCTAGCAACTCGCCTAGGGACTGGCCTTTCCTGAGGCCACCAGGGCGGGTCCCTGAGGTCCCCGTCGTAACTCGAGAACACCTGCCGCAACTCGAGAAAATCCAGGAAGTTCTCCCTTCCAGGCGAGATGAGGCCTATTTCCGATGAGGCCTCTGGAGACTAATGACACCTAACCTCTGGAACTTCGAAAGGGTCTTTCACACCCTTGCTGCAACTCAAGAAGTTCACCGCCATACCCGTCTCCACTAGAGAGGAAGCACGATGGTCCCGCCCACATCCAGAGGAGCCCCGTTTCCCCCTCGTAGCTCGAGATGAGGGATCCTTTCCCTGCTTTCAACGGGAAAGAATTCCCGGCGTTCCCGTCGCATCTCAAGAGGAGGCACTCTCAACAGGAAAGGCGAGAGGAACTCCATGGTCGTACAACCATTACAAGAGTCCCCCAGATGTCTCAGTCCATTCCAGAGGAACCTCTTTGCCCTGCACTGGCTCATCTTTCACGCCGAGGATCGACTCACACCACGGTGGCACGTGGGACAGACCTGTGGGAAAGCCTCGAGGGAAAGCCTCGAGGGAAAACCACAAATCCTTTGATCCACGTGACGGGAAGCGTGACATTGCTGCTACAGCCTGAAAGGAAAGCGCACGTGCATGCCCCCACTCGAGACGAGGCCTGACTCCACTGGGGAGACTCCAGAAGTACCCAAAGATCCATGTCAGCCCCTGAGAGGAATCCTCGGTTCCGGCCCTGACTCCACACAAGCTTTTTGGCCCCGGTATCGACGGGAGAGGAATCCCGAGAGGCCCCCTAGCAACTCGCATGGGGACTGGCCTCTCCTGAGGCCACCAGGGCGGGTCCCTGAGGTCCCCGTCGAAACTCGAGAACACCTGCCGCAACTCGAGAAAATCCAGGAAGTTCTCCCTTCCAGGCGAGATGAGGCCTATTTCCGATGAGGCCTCTGGAGACTAATGACACGTAACCTCTGGAACTTCGAAAGGGTTTTTCACACCCTTGCTGCAACTCAAGAAGTTCACCGCCATACCCGTCTCCCCTCGAGAGGAAGCACGATGGTCCCGCCCACATCCAGAGGAGCCCCGTTTCCCCCTCGTAGCTCGAGATGAGGGATCTTTTCCCTGCTTTCAACGGGAAAGAATTCCCGGCGTTCCCGTCGCATCTCAAGAGGAGGCACTCTCAACAGGAAAGGTGAGAGGAACTCCATGGTCGTACCACCATTCCAAGAGTCCCCCAGATGTCTCAGTCCATTCCAGAGGAACCTCTTTGCCCTGCACTGGCTCATTTTTCACGCCGAGAATCGACTCACACCACGGTGTCACGTGGGACAGCCCTGTGGGAAAGCCTCGAGGGAAAGCCTCGAGGGAAAACCGCAGATCCTTTGATCCACGCGATGGGAAGCGTGACATTGCTGCTACAGCCTGGAAGGAAAGTGCACGTGCATGCCCCCACACGAGACGAGACCTGTCTCCCCTGGCGAGACTCCAGAAGTACCCAAAGATCCATATCAGTCCCTGAGAGGAATCCTCGGTTCCGGCCCTGACTCCACACAAGGTTTTTGGCCCCGGTATCGACGGGAGAGGAATCCCGAGGGGCCCCCTAGCAACACGCATAGGGACTGGCCTCTCCTGAGGCCAACAGGGCGGGTCCCTGAGGTCCCCGTCGTAACTCGAGAACACCTGCCGCAACTCGAGAAAATCAAGGAAGTTCTCCCTTCCAGGCGAGATGAGGCCTATTTCCGATGAGGCGTCTGGAGACTAATGACACCTAACCTCTGGAACTTCGAAAGGGTCTTTCACACCCTTGCTGCAACTCAAGAAGTTCACCGCCATACCCGTCTCCACTCGAGAGAAAGCACGATGGTCCCGCCCACATCCAGAGGAGCCCCGTTTCCCCTCGTAGCTCGAGATGAGGGATCCTTTCCCTGCTTTCAACGGCAAAAAATTCCCGGCGTTCCCGTCGCATCTCAAGAGGAGGCACTCTCAACAGGAAAGGCGAGAGGAACTCCATGGTCGTACCACCATTCCAAGAGTCCCCCAGATGTCTCAGTCCATTCCAGAGGAACCTCTTTGCCCTGCACTGGCTCATCTTTCACGCCGAGGATCGACTCACACCACGGTGGCACGTGGGACAGCCCTGTGGGAAAGCCTCGAGGGAAAACCACACATCATTTGATCCACGCGACGGGAAGCGTGACATTGCTGCTACAGCCTGGAAGGAAAGTGCACGTGCATGCCCCCACTCGAGACGAGGCCTGACTCCCCTGGGGAGACTCCAGAAGTACCCAAAGATCCATGTCAGCCCCTGAGAGGAATCCTCGGTTCCGGCCCTGACTCCACACAAGGTTTTTGGCCCCGGTATCGACGGGAGAGGAATCCCGAGAGGCCCCCTAACAACTCGCATAGGGACTGGCCTCTCCTGAGGCCACCAGGGCGGGTCCCTGAGGTCCCCGTCGTAACTCGAGAACACCTGCCGCAACTCGAGAAAATCCAGGAAGTTCTCCCTTCCAGGCGAGATGAGGCCTATTTCCGATGAGGCGTCTGGAGACTAATGACACCTTACCTCTGGAACTTCGAAAGGGTCTTTCACAGCCTTGCTGTAACTCAAGAAGTTCACCACCATACCCGTCTCCACTAGAGAGGAAGCACGATGGTCCCGCCCACATCCAGAGGAGCCCCGTTTCCCCCTCGTAGCTCGAGATGAGGGATCCTTTCCCTGCTTTCAACGGGAAAGAATTCCCGGCGTTCCCGTCGCATCTCAAGAGGAGGCACTCTCAACAGGAAAGGCGAGAGGAACTCCATGGTCGTACCACCATTCCAAGAGTCCCCCAGATGTCTCAGTCCATTCCAGAGGAACCTCTTTGCCCTGCACTGGCTCATCTTTCACGCCCAGGATTGACTCACACCACAGTGGCACTTGGGACAGCCCTGTGGGAAAGCCTCGAGGGAAAGCCTCGAGGGAAAACCACAGATCCTTTGATCCACGCGACGGGAAGCGTGACATTGCTGCTACAGCCTGGAAGGAAAGTGCACGTGCATGCCCCCACTCGAGACGAGGCCTGACTCCCCTGGGGAGACTCCAGAAGTACCCAAAGATCCATGTCAGCCCCTGAGAGGAATCCTCGGTTCCGGCCCTGACTCCACACAAGGTTTTTGGCCCCGGTATCAACGGGAGAGGAATCCCGAGAGGCCCCCTAGCAACTCGCCTAGGGACTGGCCTCTCCTGAGGCCACCAGGGCGGGTCCCTGAGGTCCCCGTCGTAACTCGAGAACACCTGCCGCAACTCGAGAAAATCCAGGAAGTTCTCCCTTCCAAGCGAGATGAGGCCTATTTCCGATGAGGCCTCTGGAGACTAATGACACCTAATCTCTGGAACTTCGAAAGGGTCTTTCACACCCTTGCTGCAACTCAAGAAGTTCACCGCCATACCCGTCTCCACTCGAGAGGAAGCACGATGGTCCCGCCCACATCCAGAGGAGCCCCGTTTCCCCCTCGTAGCTCGAGATGAGGGATCCTTTCCCTGCTTTCAACGGGAAAGAATTCCCGGCGTTCCCGTCGCATCTCAAGAGGAGGCACTCTCAACAGGAAAGGCGAGAGGAACTCCATGGTCGTACCACCATTCCAAGAGTCCCCCAGATGTCTCAGTCCATTCCAGAGGAACCTCTTTGCCCTGCACTGGCTCATCTTTCACGCCGAGGATCGACTCACACCACGGTGGCACGTGGGACAGCCCTGTGGGAAAGCCTCGAGGGAAAACCACAGATCCTTTGATCCACGCGACGGGAAGCGTGACATTGCTGCTACAGCCTGGAAGGAAAGTGCACGTGCATGCCCCCACTCGAGACGAGGCCTGACTCCCCTGGGGAGACTCCAGAAGTACCCAAAGATCCATGTCAGCCCCTGAGAGGAATCCTCGGTTCCGGCCCTGACTCCACACAAGGTTTTTGGCCCCGGTATCGACGGGAGAGGAATCCCGAGAGGCCCTCTAACAACTCGCATAGGGACTG
This sequence comes from Capricornis sumatraensis, assembly GCF_032405125.1. Lineage (NCBI taxonomy): Eukaryota > Metazoa > Chordata > Mammalia > Artiodactyla > Bovidae > Capricornis > Capricornis sumatraensis. Next base: position 75,955 of record NW_027184638.1, read on the forward strand.
GCCTCTCCTGAGGCCACCAGGGCGGGTCCCTGAGGTCCCCGTCGTAACTCGAGAACACCTGCCGCAACTCGAGAAAATCCAGGAAGTTCTCCCTTCCAGGCGAGATGAGGCCTATTTCCGATGAGGCGTCTGGAGACTAATGACACCTTACCTCTGGAACTTCGAAAGGGTCTTTCACAGCCTTGCTGCAACTCAAGAAGTTCACCACCATACCCGTCTCCACTAGAGAGGAAGCACGATGGTCCCGCCCACATCCAGAGGAGCCCCGTTTCCCCCTCGTAGCTCGAGATGAGGGATCCTTTCCCTGCTTTCAACGGGAAAGAATTCCCGGCGTTCCCGTCGCATCTCAAGAGGAGGCACTCTCAACAGGAAAGGCGAGAGGAACTCCATGGTCGTACCACCATTCCAAGAGTCCCCCAGATGTCTCAGTCCATTCCAGAGGAAACTCTTTGCCCTGCACTGGCTCATCTTTCACGCCCAGGATTGACTCACACCACGGTGGCACGTGGGACAGCCCTGTGGGAAAGCCTCGAGGGAAAGCCTCGAGGGAAAACCACAGATCCTTTGATCCACGCGACGGGAAGCGTGACATTGCTGCCACAGCCTGGAAGGAAAGTGCACGTGCATGCCCCCACTCGAGATGAGGCCTGACTCCCCTGGGGAGACTCCAGAAGTACCCAAAGATCCATGTCAGCCCCTGAGAGGAATCCTCGGTTCCGGCCCTGACTCCACACAAGCTTTTTGGCCCCGGTATCGACGGGAGAGGAATCCCGAGAGGCCCCCTAGCAACTCGCATGGGGACTGGCCTCTCCTGAGGCCACCAGGGCGGGTCCCTGAGGTCCCCGTCGTAACTCGAGAACACCTGCCGCAACTCGAGAAAGTCCAGGAAGTTCTCCCTTCCAGGCGAGATGAGGCCTATTTCCGATGAGGCCTCTGGAGACTAATGACACCTAACCTCTGGAACTTCGAAAGGGTCTTTCACACCCTTGCTGTAACTCAAGAAGTTCAGCGCCATACCCGTCTCCACTCGAGAGGAAGCACGATGGTCCCGCCCACATCCAGAGGAGCCCCGTTTCCCCCTCGTAGCTCGAGATGAGGGATCCTTTCCCTGCTTTCAACGGCAAAAATTCCCGGCGTTCCCGTCGCATCTCAAGAGGAGGCACTCTCAACAGGAAAGGCGAGAGGAACTCCATGGTCGTACCACCATTCCAAGAGTCCCCCAGATGTCTCAGTCCATTCCAGAGGAACCTCTTTGCCCTGCACTGGCTCATCTTTCACGCCGAGGATCGACTCACACCACGGTGGCACGTGGGACAGCCCTGTGGGAAAGCCTCGAGGGAAAGCCTCGAGGGAAAACCACAGATCCTTTGATCCAAGCGACGGGAAGCGTGACATTGCTGCTAAAGCCTGGAAGGAAAGCGCACGCGCATGCCCCCACTCGAGACGAGGCCTGACTCCCTTGGGGAGACTCCAGAAGTACCCAAAGATCCATGTCAGCCCCTGAGAGGAATCCTCGGTTCCGGCCCTGACTCCACACAAGGTTTTTGGCCCCGGTATCGATGGGAGAGGAATCCCGAGGGGCCCCCTAGCAACACGCATAGGGACTGGCCTCTCCTGAGGCCAACAGGGCGGGTCCCTGAGGTCCCCGTCGTAACTCGAGAACACCTGCCGCAACTCGAGAAAATCAAGGAAGTTCTCCCTTCCAGGCGAGATGAGGCCTATTTCCGATGAGGCGTCTGGAGACTAATGACACCTAATCTCTGGAACTTCGAAAGGGTCTTTCACACCCTTGCTGCAACTCAAGAAGTTCACCGCCATACCCGTCTCCACTCGAGAGAAAGCACGATGGTCCCGCCCACATCCAGAGGAGCCCCGTTTCCCCCTCGTAGCTCGAGATGAGGGATCCTTTCCCTGCTTTCAACGGGAAAGAATTCCCGGCGTTCCCGTCGCATCTCAAGAGGAGGCACTCTCAACAGGAAAGGCGAGAGGAACTCCATGGTCGTACCACCATTCCAAGAGTCCCCCAGATGTCTCAGTCCATTCCAGAGGAACCTCTTTGCCCTGCAATGGCTCATCTTTCACGCCGAGGATCGACTCACACCACGGTGGCACGTGGGACAGCCCTGTGGGAAAGCCTCGAGGGAAAACCACACATCATTTGATCCACGCGACGGGAAGCGTGACATTGCTGCTACAGCCTGGAAGGAAAGTGCACGTGCATGCCCCCACTCGAGACGAGGCCTGACTCCCCTGGGGAGACTCCAGAAGTACCCAAAGATCCATGTCAGCCCCTGAGAGGAATCCTTGGCTCCGGCCCTGACTCCACACAAGGTTTTTGGCCCCGGTATCGACGGGAGAGGAATCCCGAGAGGCCCCCTAGCAACTCGCATAGGGACTGGCCTCTCCTGAGGCCACCAGGGCGGGTCCCTGAGGTCCCTGTCGTAACTCGAGAACACCTGCCGCAACTCGAGAAAATCCAGGAAGTTCTCCCTTCCAGGCGAAATGAGGCCTATTTCCGATGAGGCGTCTGGAGACTAATGACACCTTACCTCTGGAACTTCGAAAGGGTCTTTCACAGCCTTGCTGCAACTCAAGAAGTTCACCACCATACCCGTCTCCACTAGAGAGGAAGCACGATGGTCCCGCCCACATCCAGAGGAGCCCCGTTTCGCCCTCGTAGCTCGAGATGAGGGATCCTTTCCCTGCTTTAAACGGGAAAGAATTCCCGGCGTTCCCGTCGCATCTCAAGAGGAGGCACTCTCAACAGGAAAGGCGAGAGGAACTCCATGGTCGTACCACCATTCCAAGAGTCCCCCAGATGTCTCAGTCCATTCCAGAGGAACCTCTTTGCCCTGCACTGGCTCATCTTTCACGCCCAGGATTGACTCACACCACGGTGGCACGTGGGACAGCCCTGTGGGAAAGCCTCGAGGGAAAGCCTCGAGGGAAAACCACAGATCCTTTGATCCACGCGACGGGAAGCGTGACATTGCTGCTGCAGCCTGGAAGGAAAGCGCACGTGCATGCCCCCACTCGAGACGAGGCCTGACTCCCCTGGGGAGACTCCAGAAGTACCCAAAGATCCATTTCAGCCCCTGAGAAGAATCCTCGGTTCCGGCCCTGACTCCACACAAGCTTTTTGGCCCCGGTATCGACGGGATAGGAATCCCGAGAGACCCCCTAGCAACTCGCATGGGGACTGGCTTCTCCTGAGGCCACCAGGGCGGGTCCCTGAGGTCCCCGTCGTAACTCGAGAACACCTGCCGCAACTCGAGAAAATCCAGGAAGTTCTCCCTTCCAGGCGAGATGAGGCCTATTTCCGATGAGGCCTCTGGAGACTAATGACACCAAACCTCTGGAACTTCGAAAGGGTCTTTCACACCCTTGCTGCAACTCAAGAAGTTCACCGCCATACCCGTCTCCACTCGAGAGGAAGCACGATGGTCCGGCCCACATCCAGAGGAGCCCCGTTTTCCCCTCGGTGCTCGAGATGAGGGATCCTTTCCCTGCTTTCAACGGGAAAGAATTCCCGGCGTTCCCGTCGCATCTCAAGAGGAGGCACTCTCAACAGGAAAGGCGAGAGGAACTCCATGGTCGTACCACCATTCCAAGAGTCCCCCAGATGTCTCAGTCCATTCCAGAGGAACCTCTTTGCCCTGCACTGGCTCATCTTTCACGCCGAGGATCGACTCACACCACGGTGGCACGTGGGACAGCCCTGTGGGAAAGCCTCGAGGGAAAACCACAGATCCTTTGATCCACGCGACGGGAAGCGTGACATTGCTGCTGCAGCCTGGAAGGAAAGTGCACGTGCATGCCCCCACTCGAGACGAGGCCTGACTCCCCTGGGGAGACTCCAGAAGTACCCAAAGATCCATGTCAGCCCCTGAGAGGAATCCTCGGTTCCGGCCCTGACTCCACACAAGGTTTTTGGCCCCGGTATCGACGGGAGAGGAATCCCGAGAGGCCCCCTAGCAACTCCCATGGGGACTGGCCTCTCCTGAGGCCACCAGGTCGCGTCCCTGAGGTCCCCGTCGTAACTCGAGAACACCTGCCGCAACTCGAGAAAATCCAGGAAGTTCTCCCTTCCAGGCGAGATGAGGCCTATTTCCGATGAGGCCTCTGGAGACTAATGACACCTAACCTCTGGAACTTCGAAAGGGTCTTTCACACCCTTGCTGCAACTCAAGAAGTTCACCGCCATACCCGTCTCCACTCGAGAGGATGCACGATGGTCCCGCCCACATCCAGAGGAGCCCCGTTTCCCCCTCGTAGCTCGAGATGAGGGATCCTTTCCCTGCTTTAAACGGCAAAAAAATCCCGGCGTTCCCGTCGCATCTCAAGAGGAGGCACTCTCAACAGGAAAGGCGAGAGGAACTCCAAGGTCGTACCACCATTCCAAGAGTCCCCCAGATGTCTCAGTCCATTCCAGAGGAACCTCTTTGCCCTGCACTGGCTCATCTTTCACGCCGAGGATCGACTCACACCACGGTGGCACGTGGGACAGCCCTGTGGGAAAGCCTCGAGGGAAAACCACAGATCCTTTGATCCACGCGACGGGAAGCGTGACATTGCTGCTACAGCCTGGAAGGAAAGTGCACGTGCATGCCCCCACTCGAGACGAGGCCTGACTCCCCTGGGGAGACTCCAGAAGTACCCAAAGATCCATGTCAGCCCCTGAGAGGAATCCTCGGTTCCGGCCCTGAATCCACACAAGGTTTTTGGCCCCGGTATCGACGGGAGAGGAATCCCGAGAGGCCCCCTAGCAACTCGCATGGGGACTGGCCTCTCCTGAGGCCACCAGGGCGGGTCCCTGAGGTCCCCGTCGTAACTCGAGAACACCTGCCGCAACTCGAGAAAATCCAGGAAGTTCTCCCTTCCAGGCGAAATGAGGCCTATTTCCGATGAGGCGTCTGGAGACTAATGACACCTAACCTCTGGAACTTCGAAAGGGTCTTTCACACCCTTGCTGCAACTCAAGAAGTTCACCGCCATACCCGTCTCCACTCGAGAGGAAGCACGATGGTCCCGCCCACATCCAGAGGAGCCCCGTTTCCCCCTCGTAGCTCGAGATTAGGGATCCTTTCCCTGCTTTCAACGGGAAAGAATTCCCGGCATTCCCTTCGCATCTCAAGAGGAGGCACTCTCAACAGGAAAGGCGAGAGGAACTCCATGGTCGTACCACCATTCCAAGAGTCCCCCAGATGTCTCAGTCCATTCCAGAGGAAACTCTTTGCCCTGCACTGGCTCATCTTTCACGCCGAGGATCGACTCACACCACGGTGGCACGTGGGACAGCCCTGTGGGAAAGCCTCGAGGGAAAGCCTCGAGGGAAAACCACAGATCCTTTGATCCACGTGACGGGAAGCGTGACATTGCTGCTACAGCCTGGAAGGAAAGCGCACGTGCATGCCCCCACTCGAGACGAGGCCTGACTCCCCTGGGGAGACTCCAGAAGTACCCAAAGATCCATGTCAGCCCCTGAGAGGAATCCTCGGTTCCGGCCCTGACTCCACTCAAGTTTTTTGGCCCCGGTATCGACGGGAGAGGAATCCCGAGAGGCCCCCTAGCAACTCGCATGGGGACTGGCCTCTCCTGAGCCCACCAGGTCGGGTCCCTGAGGTCCCCGTCGTAACTCGAGAACACCTGCCGCAACTCGAGAAAATCCAGGAAGTTCTCCCTTCCAGGCGAGATGAGGCCTATTTCCGATGAGGCCTCTGGAGACTAATGACACCTAACCTCTGGAACTTCGAAAGGGTCTTTCACACCCTTGCTGCAACTCAAGAAGTTCACCGCCATACCCGTCTCCACTCGAGAGGAAGCACGATGGTCCCGCCCACATCCAGAGGAGCCCCGTTTCCCCCTCGTAGCTCGAGATGAGGGATCCTTTCCCTGCTTTCAACGGGAAAGAATTCCCGGCGTTCCCATCGCATCTCAAGAGGAGGCACTCTCAACAGGAAAGGCGAGAGGAACTCCATGGTCGTACCACCATTCCAAGAGTCCCCCAGATGTCTCAGTCCATTCCAGAGGAACCTCTTTGCCCTGCACTGGCTCATCTTTCACGCCGAGGATCGACTCACACCACGGTGGCACGTGGGACAGCCCTGTGGGAAAGCCTCGAGGGAAAACCACAGATCCTTTGATCCACGCGATGGGAAGCGTGACTTTGCTGCTACAGCCTGGAATGAAAGTGCACGTGCATGCCCCCACTCGAGACGAGGCCTGACTCCCCTGGGGAGACTCCAGAAGTACCCAAAGATCCATGTCAGCCCCTGAGAGGAATCCTCGGTTCCGGCCCTGAATCCACACAAGGTTTTTGGCCCCGGTATCGACGGGAGAGGAATCCCGAGAGGCCCCCTAGCAACTCGCATGGGGACTGGCCTCTCCTGAGGCCACCAGGGCGGGTCCCTGAGGTCCCCGTCGTAACTCGAGAACACCTGCCGCAACTCGAGAAAATCCAGGAAGTTCTCCCTTCCAGGCGAGATGAGGCCTATTTCCGATGAGGCGTCTGGAGACTAATGACACCTAACCTCTGGAACTTCGAAAGGGTCTTTCACACCCTTGCTGCAACTCAAGAAGTTCACCGCCATACCCGTCTCCACTCGAGAGGAAGCACGATGGTCCCGCCCACATCCAGAGGAGCCCCGTTTCCCCCTCGTAGCTCGAGATGAGGGATCCTTTCCCTGCTTTCAACGGGAAAGAATTCCCGGCATTCCCTTCGCATCTCAAGAGGAGGCACTCTCAACAGGAAAGGCGAGAGGAACTCCATGGTCGTACCACCATTCCAAGAGTCCCCCAGATGTCTCAGTCCATTCCAGAGGAAACTCTTTGCCCTGCACTGGCTCATCTTTCACGCCGAGGATCGACTCACACCACGGTGGCACGTGGGACAGCCCTGTGGGAAAGCCTCGAGGGAAAGCCTGGAGGGAAAACCACAGATCCTTTGATCCACGTGACGGGAAGCGTGACATTGCTGCTACAGCCTGGAAGGAAAGCGCACGTGCATGCCCCCACTCGAAACGAGGCCTGACTCCCCTGGGGAGACTCCAGAAGTACCCAAAGATCCATGTCAGCCCCTGAGAGGAATCCTCGGTTCCGGCCCTGACTCCACTCAAGGTTTTTGGCCCCGGTATCGACGGGAGAGGAATCCCGAGAGGCCCCCTAGCAACTCGCATGGGGACTGGCCTCTCCTGAGGCCACCAGGGCGGGTCCCTGAGTTCCCCGTCGTAACTTAAGAACACCTGCCGCAACTCGAGAAAATCCAGGAAGTTCTCCCTTCCAGGCGAGATGAGGCCTATTTCCGATGAGGCGTCTGGAGACTAATGACACCTAACCTCTGGAACTTTGAAAGGGTCTTTCACACCCTTGCTGCAACTCAAGAAGTTCTCCGCCATACCCGTCTCCACTCGAGAGGAAGCACGATGGTCCCGCCCACATCCAGAGGAGCCCTGTTTCCCCCTCGTAGCTCGAGATGAGGGATCCTTTCCCTGCTTTCAACGGGAAAGAATTCCCGGCGTTCCCGTCGCATCTCAAGAGGAGGCACTCTCAACAGGAAAGGCGAGAGGAACTCCATGGTCGTACCACCATTCCAAGAGTCCCCCAGATGTCTCAGTCCATTTCAGAGGAACCTCTTTGCCCTGCACTGGCTCATCTTTCACGTCGAGGATCGACTCACAACACGGTGGCACGTGGGACAGCCCTGTGGGAAAGCCTCGAGGGAAAGCCTCGAGGGAAAACCACAGATCCTTTGATCCACGCGACGGGAAGCGTGACATTGCTGCTACAGCCTGGAAGGAAAGCGCACGTGCATGCCCCCACTCGAGACGAGGCCTGACTCCCCTGGGGAGACTCCAGAAGTACCAAAAGATCCATGTCAGCCCCTGAAAGGAATCCTCGGTTCCGGCCTTGACTCCACCAAGCTTTTTGGCCCCGGTATCGACGGGAGAGGAATCCCGAGAGGCCCCCTAGCAACTCGCATGGGGACTGGCCTCTCCTGAGGCCACCAGGGCGGGTCCCTGAGGTCCCCGTCGTAACTCGAGAACACCTGCCGCAACTCGAGAAAATCCAGGAAGTTCTCCCTTCCAGGCGAGATGAGGCCTATTTCCGATGAGGCCTCTGGAGACTAATGACACCTAACCTCTGGAACTTCGAAAGGGTCTTTCACACCCTTGCTGCAACTCAAGAAGTTCACCGCCATATCCGTCTCCACTCGAGAGGAAGCACGATGGTCCCGCCCACATCCAGAGGAGCCCCGTTTCCCCCTCGTAGCTCGAGATGAGGGATCCTTTCCCTGCTTTCAACGGCAAAAAATTCCCGGCGTTCCCGTCGCATCTCAAGAGGAGGCACTCTCAACAGGAAAGGCGAGAGGAACTCCATGGTCGTACCACCATTCCAAGAGTCCCCCAGATGTCTCAGTCCATTCCAGAGGAACCTCTTTGCCCTGCACTGGCTCATCTTTCACGCCGAGGATCGACTCACACCACGGTGGCACGTGGGACAGCCCTGTGGGAAAGCCTCGAGGGAAAACCACACATCATTTGATCCACGCGACGGGAAGCGTGACATTGCTGCTACAGCCTGGAAGGAAAGTGCACGTGCATGCCCCCACTCGAGACGAGGCCTGACTCCCCTGGGGAGACTCCAGAAGTACCCAAAGATCCATGTCAGCCCCTGAGAGGAATCCTCGGTTCCGGCCCTGACTCCACACAAGGTTTTTGGCCCCGGTATCGACGGGAGAGGAATCCCGAGAGGCCCCCTGGCAACTCGCATAGGGACTGGCCTCTCCTGAGGCCACCAGGGCGGGTCCCTGAGGTCCCCGTCGTAACTCGAGAACACCTGCCGCAACTCGAGAAAATCCAGGAAGTTCTCCCTTCCAGGCGAGATGAGGCCTATTTCCGATGAGGCGTCTGGAGACTAATGACACCTAACCTCTGGAACTTCGAAAGGGTCTTTCACAGCCTTGCTGCTACTCAAGAAGTTCACCACCATACCCGTCTCCACTAGAGAGGAAGCACGATGGTCCCGCCCACATCCAGAGGAGCCCCGTTTCCCCCTCTTAGCTCGAGATGAGGGATCCTTTCCCTGCTTTCAACGGGAAAGAATTCCCGGCGTTCCCGTCGCATCTCAAGAGGAGGCACTCTCAACAGGAAAGGCGAGAGGAACTCCATGGTCGTACCACCATTCCAAGAGTCCCCCAGATGTCTCAGTCCATTCCAGAGGAACCTCTTTGCCCTGCACTGGCTCATCTTTCACGCCGAGGATCGACTCACACCACGGTGGCACGTGGGACAGCCCTGTGGGAAAGGCTCGAGGGAAAGCCTCGAGGGAAAACCACAGATCCTTTGATCCACGTGACGGGAAGCGTGACATTGCTGCTACAGCCTGAAAGGAAAGCGCACGTGCATGCCCCTACTCGAGACGAGGCCTGACTCCACTGGGGTGACTCCAGAAGTACCCAAAAACCCATGTCAGCCCCTGAGAGGAATCCTCGGTTCCGGCCCTGACTCCACACAAGGTTTTTGGCCCCGGTATCGACGGGAGAGGAATCCCGAGAGGCCCCCTAGCAACTCGCATGGGGACTGGCCTCTCCGGAGGCCACCAGGGCGGGTCCCTGAGGTCCCCGTCGTAATTCGAGAACACCTGCCGCAACTCGAGAAAATCCAGGAAGTTCTCCCTTCCAGGCGAGATGAGGCCTATTTCCGATGAGGCCTCTGGAGACTAATGACACCAAACCTCTGGAACTTCGAAAGGGTCTTTCACACCCTTGCTGCAACTCAAGAAGTTCACCGCCATACCCGTCTCCACTCGAGAGGAAGCACGATGGTTCCGCCCACATCCAGAGGAGCCCCGTTTCCCCCTCGTAGCTCGAGATGAGGGATCCTTTCCCTGGTTTCAACGGGAAAGAATTCCCGGCGTTCCCGTCGCATCTCAAGAGGAGGCACTCTCAACAGGAAAGGCGAGAGGAACTCCATGGTCGTACCACCATTCCAAGAGTCCCCCAGATGTCTCAGTCCATTCCAGAGGAACCTCTTTGCCCTGCACTGGCTCATCTTTCACGCCGAGGAACGACTCACAACACGGTGGCACGTGGGACAGCCCTGTGGGAAAGCCTCGAGGGAAAGCCTCGAGGGAAAACCACAGACCCTTTGATCCACGCGACGGGAAGCGTGACATTGCTGCTAAAGCCTGGAAGGAAAGCGCACGTGCATGCCCCCACTCGAGACGAGGCCTGACTCCCCTGGGGAGACTCCAGAAGTACCCAAAGATCCATGTCAGCCCCTGAGAGGAATCCTCGGTTCCGGCCCTGACTCCACACAAGCTTTTTGGCCCCGGTATCGATGGGAGAGGAATCCCGAGAGGCCCCCTAGCAACTCGCATGGGGACTGGCCTCTCCTGAGGCCACCAGGGCGGGTCCCTGAGGTCCCCGTCGTAACTCGAGAACACCTGCCACAACTCGAGAAAATCCAGGAAGTTCTCCCTTCCAGGCGAGATGAGGCCTATTTCCGATGAGGCCTCTGGAGACTAATGACACCAAACCTCTGGAACTTCGAAAGGGTCTTTCACACCCTTGCTGCAACTCAAGAAGTTCACCGCCATACCCGTCTCCACTCGAGAGGAAGCACGATGGTCCCGCCCACATCCAGAGGAGCCCCGTTTCCCCCTCGTAGCTCGAGATGAGGGATCCTTTCCCTGCTTTCAACGGGAAAGAATTCCCGGCGTTCCCGTCGCAACTCAAGAGGAGTCACTCTCAACAGGAAAGGCGAGAGGAACTCCATGGTCGTACCACCATTCCAAGAGTCCCCCAGATGTCTCAGTCCATTCCAGAGGAACCTCTTTGCCCTGCACTGGCTCATCTTTCACGCCGAGGATCGACTCACACCACGGTGGCACGTGGGACAGCCCTGTGGGAAAGCCTCGAGGGAAAACCACAGATCCTTTGATCCACGCGACGGGAAGCGTGACATTCCTGCTACAGCCTGGAAGGAAAGTGCACGTGCATGCCCCCACTCGAGACGAGGCCTGACTCCCCTGGGGAGACTCCAGAAGTACCCAAAGATCCATGTCAGCCCCTGAGAGGAATCCTCGGTTCCGGCCCTGACTCCACACAAGGTTTTTGGCCCCGGTATCGACGGGAGAGGAATCCCGAGAGGCCCCCTAGCAACTCGCATGGGGACTGGCCTCTCCTGAGGCCACCAGGGCGGGTCCCTGAGGTCCCCGTCGTAACTCGAGAACACCTGCCGCAACTCGAGAAAATCCAGGAAGTTCTCCCTTCCAGGCGAGATGAGGCCTATTTCCGATGAGGCGTCTGGAGACTAATGACACCTAACCTCTGGAACTTCGAAAGGGTCTTTCACACCCTTGCTGCAACTCAAGAAGTTCACCGCCATACCCGTCTCCACTCGAGAGGAAGCACGATGGTCCCGCCCACATCCAGAGGAGCCCCGTTTCCCCCTCGTAGCTCGAGATGAGGGATCCTTTTCCTGCTTTCAACGGGAAAGAATTCCCGGCGTTCCCGTCGCATCTCAAGAGGAGGCACTCTCAACAGGAAAGGCGAGAGGAACTCCATGGTCGTACCACCATTCCAAGAGTCCCCCAGATGTCTCAGTCCATTCCAGAGGAACCTCTTTGCCCTGCACTGGCTCATCTTTCACGCCGAGGATCGACTCACAAAACGGTGGCACGTGGGACAGCCCTGTGGGAAAGCCTCGAGGGAAAGCCTCGAGGGAAAACCACAGATCCTTTGATCCACGCGACGGGAAACATGACATTGCTGCTACAGGCTGGAAGGAAAGCGCACGTGCATGCCCCCACTCGAGACGAGGCCTGACTCCCCTGGCGAGACTCCAGAAGTACCCAAAGATCCATATCAGTCCCTGAGAGGAATCCTCGGTTCCAGCCCTGTCTCCACACAAGGTTTTTGGCCCCGGTATCGACGGGAGAGGAATCCCGAGGGGCCCCCTAGCAACACGCATAGGGACTGGCCTCTCCTGAGGCCAACAGGGCGGGTCCCTGAGGTCCCCGTCGTAACTCGAGAACACCTGCCGCAACTCGAGAAAATCAAGGAAGTTCTTCCTTCCAGGCGAGATGAGGCCTATTTCCGATGAGGCGTCTGGAGACTAATGACACCTAACCTCTGGAACTTCGAAAGGGTCTTTCACACCCTTGCTTCAACTCAAGAAGTTCACCGCCATACCCGTCTCCACTCGAGAGAAAGCACGATGGTCCCGCCCACATCCAGAGGAGCCCCGTTTCCCCCTCGTAGCTCGAGATGAGGGATCCTTTCCCTGCTTTCAACGGGAAAATATTCCCGGCATTCCCGTCGCATCTCAAGAGGAGGCACTCTCAACAGGAAAGGCGAGAGGAACTCCATGGTCGTACCACCATTCCAAGAGTCCCCCAGATGTCTCAGTCCGTTCCAGAGGAACCTCTTTGCCCTGCACTGGCTCATCTTTCACGCCGAGGATCGACTCACACCACGGTGGCACGTGGGACAGCCCTGTGGGAAAGCCTCGAGGGAAAACCACAGATCATTTGATCCACGCGACAGGTAGCGTGACATTGCTGCTACAGCCTGGAAGGAAAGTGCACGTGCATGCCCCCACTCGAGACGAGGCCTGACTCCCCTGGGGAGACTCCAGAAGTACCCAAAGATCCATGTCAGCCCCTGAGAGGAATCCTCGGTTCCGGCCCTGACTCCACACAAGGTTTTTGGCCCCGGTATCGACGGGAGAGGAATCCCGAGAGGCCCCCTAGCAACTCGCATAGGGACTGGCCTCTCCTGAGGCCACCAGGGCGGGTCCCTGAGGTCCCCGTCGTAACTCGAGAACACCTGCCGCAACTCGAGAAAATCCAGGAAGTTCTCCCTTCCAGGCGAGATGAGGCCTATTTCCGATGAGGCGTCTGGAGACTAATGACACCTTACCTCTGGAACTTCGAAAGGGTCTTTCACAGCCTTGCTGCAACTCAAGAAGTTCACCACCATACCCTGCCGGAAGCCAGTGTGAGGAATCCCGCCCGTGACAAGGTCATGAGGAAGGAAGCTGACATACGCAAGGCGTGCTCAGACTTCAGGGACCCCTCTGGATATTCCTAAGCATGTACCCCAGCAAAAATCTGCTGGCTTTTGTGCTCTGCTTTTCCACTTTTCTGATATTCTCTGGAAAAAAGTCAATTCAGGGTTTTAGTCTTCTGCATTTGAAAGGGATGTTTCAGTTAAACCCCTCTGATAGCTCTCTAGTCTGCCTAACAGGTTCCCCAGACCTCTTACAGCTTGTGAATTGCTTACAGCCCCCCAACCGCGAGAGGCACAAAGCTTACAGCTTGTGAATTGCTTACAGCCCCCCAACCGCGGGAGGCACAAAGCTTAAAAGCATCTTAAAGATACAGAGCCTTTTCTAAAGAGTTAAAAATTATATTGGTAGAGGGTTTTCACTGTTGACTCAAGGATTGCTGCCAGACCTCCTTATTCTTTATCTTTTAGGCACCTGGAAGGATGTTAATGTAAGCAGGATGTAGAAAAAGATACATAGTAGTTTTGATGTTAGCAACACTAGACTTTTGAGTTAATTGCTTCTCTTTTGCTATAAATCACTGCACTCCCTCTACTTGTTATAAGTTGCTGTATCCTTGCTGTCTAAGAATGTAACTTTCTTTAGTGCTTTCCGAGAGTGGCACCAGACCTTGGGAAGATCAACACAAATAAGTCTTGTGGTTGACAAACCCTTATCAGAAAAAAGGCTGTAAAATGTTAATTGGCCCTTTTGGTTGGAAGATGATGTAAATTACCTAAGACTTGTGTATACAATTAGGTATGCAGAGAGAAAAGCCTGGTTTTGATAAGAGTCTGGACTGCTAACGCTGCATAACTTTGTGTTACCCATTGATCTCCATGTTTTATCAAAAGTATAAAAGGCCTTCTGAACAATAAAGGACGGGACCAGATTCTCAGACCAGTTTCTCGGACTAGTCTCGGCCTGGTTTCTTGGGAATCTGGCTCCCCCCCTGTCTCTCTCTCTCTCTCTTTTTCTCTCCCTTTTCTTCCCTCTGCTCTTTACTTTAATTTCAGGCTGAATTTCCATCTGGGGCGCGGAGGCTCGCCAGGTCTACTTATTTGCCCTGGTTATTAAGATCCGCGAGAAAGGGAGCTTAAGGCGAGGCACCCTTAGATATTCAAGCGGGCACCGGTGGCCCAACGTAGATGGTGCAAATTCCTTGTCTGGAATTTTATTGGTCTTCCGCGTAAACCAAGCTATTCAGCCCTCTTTCTCCACTTAATCTTCCTACTGCACTACAGTTTCTTAATCTAATCTTATATTAATAAATAAACAAGTCTTTCCACGCCAACGCCGTCCACCCTTCGAATTCCCTGGATCCACCGGGGCTGGACCCCGGCAAGTGGCGCCCGGAACAGGCTATTCGAAGGTAGGTTCCTCGGAGCAAAAGCTCCCCCCGGAGCACTCTCTGTAGCTCCCCCCGGAGCACTCTCTGTTGCTCCCCCCGGAGCACTCTCTGTTGCTCCCCCCCGGAGTGACTTAATCACTCCCCCCGGAGTACTTTCGGGTACTCCCCCAGTGTTGAGTGTTCGGGACGGCTAGGACCCCACTCAGGGTGCCGCGGACCCCCCTGTAGGATAGACAGGGTGAGGAGGAGTGGGAAGTGTTCAAGGGTTTAAGAGAAACCTGGTGCTCTAGAGGTTGAAAAGAAACCTGCTATCTTAGGGTTGAAAACAAAACCCCCCTCGCCAAAGGTAAAACCTTTTTGTTGAGGTAGACTTTTCTATAAGACTTAATTTTCTGACATGGGTAACAGTGAATCAAAAGAAAGACAGCTTTTTACAGGAGTAATCTTGCAGTTACTAACTAAACGAGGAATTAAAGTTAAAAAATCCAATATTCATTCATTTTTTTCCTTTGTACAAGAACAGTGTCCCTGGTTTCCAGAAGAAGGCACTGTTAACTTAGACACCTGGGAGAGAGTAGGAAAACAACTAAAAACTTACCATGCTGAACATGGCTCACAAAAGGTGCCTACTGACGCCTTTTCCTTATGGAATATAATTAGGGACGCTCTAGACCCTGCCCCTGAATCTGAAAAGGTACATCTTAAAGAGGAAAGTGCAGAGAAAAAGGTATCTATCGAAGAGGAGAGTGATGAAAAGGAGGCTACACCTAACTATCGGCAGTTGAGTCAAATGATAGCTGCAATGACTGCCCAAGAAAAGGTAATAGATAGAGATGACAAAAAAGAGCAGCTTTCAGATGAGGAAGATTTGGAAGAGGAAGTAAGTCAAGATCATTCTGATGAGGACTGGTCTTTATTAAATAAAGATGCTCCAAGGAGTTTAAGAGAAACTTCTCCAATTAGATTATCTGCTCCAAAGAGCTTAATAAAAACTTCCCCAACCAGACCACCTGCTTCCACAAATTCAAGAGAAATTTCCTTAATTAAGCCTTCTGCTTCCAGAGGCTCAAGACAAATGTCCCCCATCAGATTATATGCACCTGAGAGTTTAAGGCCAGATTCCCCAGATAAAACATCCGTAAGACCTAAACACAGAACGGATAAAAAATTCCCAAAGTACGAAGAAAGTGACATAGGACACCCCTTGCCCCCCCCTCCCTATAAGGGTGAGGGGCCTCCACTAGAAGCTCCCCGAAGAAGAGTTTTCTCTAGCCCAGATGATGAACTTGATCCCCACCTTGAGGCTTGTTTCCCCATAATATTTGGTGGAAGTGGTGGGAGAACAGCCCCCCACTGGGAACCCATTCCAATGAAAATGATTAAAGAACTCAAACAGGCTTGTGCTTTGTATGGGCCTAAAGCCCCGTACACTGTATCATTGGTGGAAGCTTTAGCGGGCAGATGGATGACACCCCATGACTGGAAGACAGTCGCTAAAGCTTGTCTGTCTGGAGGTCAATATGTACTTTGGAGAACTGAATATGAAGATCTAGCCCAAAAACAGGCTGATGCTAACCAAAAATATGGCCCAAGATATATTATAAAAAATATGTTGGCAGGGACTAATGATTTTGGAACACTTAGAGATCAAATGGGATTAGATAAAACCACTTTAGATCAAGTAACCGCCTGCGCCCTTGGGGCTTGGCGTTTGTTGCCTGAAGGGAAAGAATCTACCTCTTCCTTCTCAAATGTTAAACAAAAACCAGAAGAGCCATATGAAGACTTTATATCAAGACTTGCAGAGGCAGTCAACAGAGTAATTTCCAACACTGAGGCAGCTAGTATATTGATAAAACAACTGGCATTTGAAAATGCTAATTCTACCTGCCAGGCCATTTTACGTCCTATTAAAGAAACTGGGGAAATAATAGATTATATCAGGCAATGTGCAGATGTAGGACCAGCGATGATGCAGGGCGTTGCCATAGCTGCAGCCATAAAGGGAAATTCTTACCAGCAGGCAGTACAGTCCTTTTTTACAAATAGAAATAACCCGTCAAAGAGTCATTCCAGTAGTCCAGGCCAGAATATTGGTTTATCCAAGGCCTGCTTCTCTTGCGGACGGGAAGGGCACCTTATGCGAGCTTGTCCCCAAAAAGCAGCCGGTTCTTCTCTGCCGAATTCTCCCTCCCCGGCTGTGCCTACTAATCTCCCTAGATCTCTCTGCCCTCGTTGTCAAAAAGGATATCACTGGGCAAAAGAATGTAGGTCACAATTCCATAGAAATGGAGCCTTTTTGGGCCCCGACCAGCAGTCGGGAAACGGATTGAGGGGCCAGCCTCAGGCCCCGACAACAATTGGGGCAGCCTCACTGAACCCATTCATTCCCTTCGTCCCATCGCAGAACTCATCAGAGCAACCCCAGGCAGCGCAGGACTGGACCTCAGTTCCACCACCTCAGCAATATTAACACCAGATAGCCCCACTGTAAAAATACCTACAGGAGTTAAAGGCCCATTACCAACAGGTTTAGTAGGAATTATACTAGGCAGAAGTTCCTTAGCTATGCAAGGTCTCACAATCATCCCTGGAGTAATTGACTCAGATTATACAGGAGAAATCCAGATAATGATTTCACCCCCAACTAAAACTTTCCAAATACATCAGGGACAAAGAATAGCCCAACTTTTGCTTTTGCCTTACCACACTGCAATTGGGCGCACAGCTACTCAAAATGAAAGGCAGGATAAAGGATTTGGGTCTAGTGATATGGTTTTTTGGATAACAGAAATTACTCAGAAACGTCCTATGAAGACTATCCTGATTAATGGCAAGTCTATTGTGGGGTTATTAGACACAGGAGCAGATGTTTCTTGCATTTCAGGAAAAGACTGGCCCAGCTCCTGGCCCACACATACTACTGAAAATAACTTGGTGGGGATAGGAAGAGCCCCCACAATAGCCAAAAGTGCAAAAATTTTAGATTGGCAATTTGAGGATACCCGTGGAACTTTCCAACCTTATGTCGTTCCTTCGCTCCCCCTTACCCTGTGGGGGAGGGACGTGCTATCTCAAATGGGAGTGTTACTTTTTAGCCCTGATGATAAAGTGACCTCTCAGATGTTGCAGATGGGCTATGATCCATCAAAAGGATTGGGTAAACAACAGACAGGAATAATTGAGCCAATTTGCCCAACTCCTCGCAAGCTACGTGCTGGATTGGGATATCCAAATTTATAATTGAGGCCATTGTTTTTGCTGCCGACCCCATCACATGGAAATCTCAAGATCCGGTGTGGGTAGAACAGTGGCCTCTGCATAAGGAAAAATTATTGGCAGCTAAAGCATTAATCTTTGAACAATTAGAATTGGGACATATTGAGCCCTCCAATAGCCCCTGGAACACTCCTATTTTTGTCATTAAGAAAAAATCTGGTAAATGGCGACTTTTACAGGATTTGAGAGCTATTAATGCCACCATGGAGGACATGGGGGCCTTACAGCCTGGGCTCCCTTCCCCAGTAGCCGTTCCAGAGGGATATAATATAATTGTTATTGATTTACAAGATTGTTTTTTCACTATTCCCTTAAATCCTGAGGATAAAAAGCGATTTGCCTTTAGTCTGCCATCAGAAAATCTTAAACAGCCTTATTTACGGTTTCAGTGGAAGGTTCTGCCTCAGGGAATGAAAAATAGCCCTACTTTATGCCAAAAATTTGTTAATGCCGCTCTAGAAGATACTAGGGCTAAATATGAACACGTGTATATGATTCACTATATGGATGATATTTTAATAGCTCATCCTGATAGAGTTCACCTGCAGACTGTGCTCCAGGACCTGACCCAGGCATTGACAGACAGAGGCCTAAAAATTGCCCCAGAAAAAATTCAAATCAATCCGCCCATAACTTACTTAGGAAGAGTCATAAATTCGGAAACGGTGACTCATACCCCGCTGCAATTGAGAAAAGACCATCTTATTACTTTAAATGATTATCAAAAACTCTTAGGTGATATTAATTGGATTAGACCATATTTAAAATTAACCACTGCCGAATTAAAACCTCTTTTTAACACTTTACGCGGGGATCCTGATCCAACCTCAAAAAGACAATTAACAGCTGAGGCTCAAGAAGCCCTAGGCAAAGTAGAAGCAGCCTTATCAAATAGCTATGTAAAAAGAATTGATTTGACGATGACGTGGCAGTTCCTTTGCCTAGCTACTCCAACGGCGCCTACGGGAGTTCTGTGGCAACGCGGCCCTTTAGAATGGATCCATCTTCCTACCCAAGCTAAAAAAGTCGTGGCTTCTTATCCTGGTTTAATTGCCACATTAATGCTAAAAGGAAGGAAGCGGAGCATTGAATTGTTTGGTAAAGAGCCATCAGAGATTGTAATTCCATATAATAAGGAGCAGCTTGATGCTCTTTTAATGTTTGATGAAGACTGGCAGATTGCCATAGGGAATTACTGTGGTCAAATTTTGCATCATTTACCCTCGCATGTTTTACTAAATTTTATGTCTAACCATCCAGTTATTTTTCCTGTCCGGTGTAAACAGTTCCCTATTTCAGATGCTCAGGTAGTCTTTACTGATGGATCGGCTAACGGTAGAGCCTCTATAGTCACAAGAGATCATCAAAAACTTTTGGAAACACAAGAAACTTCAGCTCAAAGGGCTGAAATCACAGCTGTTATTGAGGCCTTTGTTATGTTTGCGGAGAAAGAATTTAACCTTTATTCTGACTCTCAGTATGTGGTCAGGCTGTTTCCACACATTGAGACTGCAGTTTTGCCTGAAAACAAAACTGCTATCTTCCATTTGTTAACTAAACTGCAGCAGCAAATATGGAAAAGAAATCGGGCGTTCTTTATCGGCCACATTCGGGCTCATTCCGGCCTGCCTGGCCCTTTAAATGCTCTCAATGAATTGGCAGATTCGTTAACCAGGATTTCAGTGGCTTCTGTTTTTGAAGAAGCTCGAGCTTCTCACTCACTTCATCACCAAAATGCCACTGCCTTACGATACCAGTTTCAAATTCCTCGAGAATCTGCCCGAGAGATTGTTCGTTCTTGTTCACATTGTCCTACTACCGTGAATGCTTTGCCTCTGGGAGTTAACCCTCGCGGTCTCAAACCTAATGCACTCTGGCAAATGGATGTAACCCATGTCTCTTCATTTGGAAAACTGTCTTTTGTTCATGTAACTGTAGATACCTTCTCTCATGTTATTATTGCCACTGCTCGTACAGGGGAAGCAGTTAAAGATGTAATACAACATCTTTTTACATGCTTTTCCTATCTGGGCTTGCCAAAAGCTTTAAAAACTGATAATGCTCCTGCTTACACTTCTAAATCTTTTCAGCAATTCTGTACAAGATTTCAAATTAAACATAACACCGGCATCCCTTATAACCCACAAGGACAAGCCATTGTGGAAAGAGCACATCAAACACTGAAAATCCATATTCAAAAACTAAAAGAAGGGGAATTTAAATATAGTTCCCCCCATCAGATTTTGCAACATGCTCTTTTCGTAATAAATAACTTAAATGCTGATTCATCCGGAAACACTGCAATGCTTCGCCATTGGTGCCCAGAGCAATTGAATGCAAAACCATTAGTAAAATGGAGGGACCTTCTTTCCGGACAATGGAAAGGTCCTGACCCCTTATTAACCAATGGGCGAGGGTATGCTTGTGTTTTTCCACAGGACGCGGACGCTCCGATTTGGGTTCCAGACAGACTAATTCGCCATGTCTCAGCTCCCCGGATACCAGAATCCCCCGCCACCGCGATCTCTAAAAAGGAAGAAACTCCCTCTTCCCCCGCTCCCTCCGCCAGCACGGGAAACGCCGCTGACCCCAGGACAGCTGACATTGGAGATCCCGGATAGGCGCGGATCGGAGCCACCCACTGGACAGATGTCACGACTTCAGATACAGGATATTGCACCCCCTGATTTTTTGCCTCGCAGGAATCCATTAGGACGCCCAGCTCAGTCAACCCAACAAGCCTCCTTGCCCACCTGGGGACAGATTAAAGCTCTCTGTCGCCAGGCACAGGGGATAGCTACCCTACAGGGATCGTCAGTCTCTCCTGAAAAGGTGTTTATTGCCATGCTTGCCTTGCTCTCTTGCCAGGTAAGCGCTGCTCCCATTCCAACCAAATATTGGGCGTTTCTCCCGGATCCTCCAACTTTCCAAGTTGTTACTTGGAACAGTGACCCCATACGAGTTAGTACAGACCAGCCTCGCCTTTTGGGAGGATCTTATACTTCCTATACAAAAGACCAATACCCTATTAATTTCAATTATACCTTTAAAGGACTAGCAGATGATTTTCCTGTCTGCTTTAATTTTCCTCCTGGCCTTACAGGAGACTTCTTTACCAAGACAGGATGCATTGGAGCCTCCACAAAAGCAGTTATGACAGATTCCCCAACCTCTAAATTTGCATCTATAGGGGATCGGTCTGCTTGGATATTACGAGCCCGTATGCCTGGGGTCCTTGGCCCCTATAAGTCTTTGTCTCTCAAAACTCCATCAGAATATCCAAATTGTGATGATGTTGCTCCCTCAGATGTTATTTGGAAAACTATAGATGATCATTCAGGATATCCGATTTGGAAATCTTGTATTTATAATTCGAGAGTAGATTACAATATGCCGGGAGGAAGAAATTGTGCGATTCAGGACTGGAGCAACCCAAATCCAGGTCAAGACCCTGAGTCTGACGATGACTTTATCAATAGATTGGATAATTGGAAAGAATATTCAATTTCTTGGCCGTTAGTTGCCACCAGACGGCATCATAACCAATTTGTTCCCCCTATGCTGTCTTATATAACTAGAGGTAAAACCTTTTGGCAGCCAGAAATTTGGAGAGCCCTTGCGGCTACCGCCCCTATTATTTTAATCCGACCAAAAAATACCTCTATTTACTCTATTTTAGCTTGTCTACCCTCTCCTTATGTTTTTCTTTTCACTAATGATTCTGAAAGACTTAACATACAATTGAATTATACAGGTGGACCCCATGTAGTGTCTTGTGAACAATGTATGCTTTCATCCTGTTTAACTCCTCAATATAAAGTTTGCTCTTTCATGGTTTTAAAACGTCCGCCCTATCTCATGGTACCTGTAACTGTAGCCACGTATTGGTATGATAACCATGGCCTAGCTGTACTGCAACAGCTACAAGATTTAATGCGAACACGACGGTTTGTGGGCTTACTTGTTTTGGGAATATCAGCTTTGATAACCGCAATTACTTCTGTTACTGTGGCGGCATTATCATTGTCTCAACAAGTGTATACTGCCCAATATGTTGACACCGTATCCAAAAATGTTTCTCTAACGCTGGCAACCCAGGAAATTATAGATAGGAAGCTAGAAATAAGGATTGATGCCTTAGAAGAAGCAGTAATGCATATTGGGAATGAATTACAGAGTCTGAAAATGAAATTGGCTCTTTCATGTCATGCCGATTACCGGTGGATATGTGTTACATCCCTGAAAGTAAATGAGACAGATTTTAAATGGGAGAGGGTCAAAAATCATATTTTAGGTGTCTGGAACAGCTCAGATATTAGTTTAGATTTAGGGAAACTTCATAATCAGATTCAGACCTTGGAACACTCCCGATTAGATTTTACCGCCGCAGGAGAAGCCAATGACTTTTTCCACACCTTCTCTGACTTCATTTCTGGAAAAACTCTTCTGACTACTGTCTCTAGCTATGCTGCTGTGGGTGCCATAATCCTGCTCCTTGTAATCGTGCTTCCTTGTGTTGTCAGGACTCTTCGGCAGAGCATTCGGAATCTCGCGACTGAACTGCACCTAATTTTTTTAAAAAACTAATAAAGAAGGGGGAGTTGCCGGAAGCCAGTGTGAGGAATCCCGCCCGTGACAAGGTCATGAGGAAGGAAGCTGACATACGCAAGGCGTGCTCAGACTTCAGGGACCCCTCTGGATATTCCTAAGCATGTACCCCAGCAAAAATCTGCCGGCTTTTGTGCTCTGCTTTTCCACTTTTCTGATATTCTCTGGAAAAAAGTCAATTCAGGGTTTTAGTCTTCTGCATTTGAAAGGGATGTTTCAGTTAAACCCCTCTGATAGCTCTCTAGTCTGCCTAACAGGTTCCCCAGACCTCTTACAGCTTGTGAATTGCTTACAGCCCCCCAACCGCGAGAGGCACAAAGCTTACAGCTTGTGAATTGCTTACAGCCCCCCAACCGCGGGAGGCACAAAGCTTAAAAGCATCTTAAAGATACAGAGCCTTTTCTAAAGAGTTAAAAATTATATTGGTAGAGGGTTTTCACTGTTGACTCAAGGATTGCTGCCAGACCTCCTTATTCTTTATCTTTTAGGCACCTGGAAGGATGTTAATGTAAGCAGGATGTAGAAAAAGATACATAGTAGTTTTGATGTTAGCACCACTAGACTTTTGAGTTAATTGCTTCTCTTTTGCTATAAATCACTGCACTCCCTCTACTTGTTATAAGTTGCTGTATCCTTGCTGTCTAAGAATGTAACTTTCTTTAGTGCTTTCCGAGAGTGGCACCAGACCTTGGGAAGATCAACACAAATAAGTCTTGTGGTTGACAAACCCTTATCAGAAAAAAGGCTGTAAAATGTTAATTGGCCCTTTTGGTTGGAAGATGATGTAAATTACCTAAGACTTGTGTATACAATTAGGTATGCAGAGAGAAAAGCCTGGTTTTGATAAGAGTCTGGACTGCTAACGCTGCATAACTTTGTGTTACCCATTGATCTCCATGTTTTATCAAAAGTATAAAAGGCCTTCTGAACAATAAAGGACGGGACCAGATTCTCAGACCAGTTTCTCGGACTAGTCTCGGCCTGGTGTCTTGGGAATATGGCTCCCCCCGTGTCTCTCTCTCTCTCTCTTTTTCTCTCCCTTTTCTTCCCTCTGCTCTTTACTTTAATTTCAGGCTGAATTTCCATCTGGGGCGCGGAGGCTCGCCAGGTCTACTTATTTGCCCTGGTTATTAAGATCCGCGAGAAAGGGAGCTTAAGGCGAGGCACCCTTAGATATTCAAGCGGGCACCGGTGGCCCAACGTAGATGGTGCAAATTCCTTGTCTGGAATTTTATTGGTCTTCCGCGTAAACCAAGCTATTCAGCCCTCTTTCTCCACTTAATCTTCCTACTGCACTACAGTTTCTTAATCTAATCTTATATTAATAAATAAACAAGTCTTTCCACGCCAACGCCGTCCACCCTTCGAATTCCCTGGATCCACCGGGGCTGGACCCCGGCAATACCCGTCTCCACTAGAGAGGAAGCACGATGGTCCCGCCCACATCCAGAGGAGCCCCGTTTCCCCCTCGGAGCTCGAGATGAGGGATCCTTTCCCTGCTTTCAACGGGAAAGAATTCCCGGCGTTCCCGTCGCATCTCAAGAGGAGGCACTCTCAACAGGAAAGGCGAGAGGAACTCCATGGTCGTACCACCATTCCAAGAGTCCCCCAGATGTCTCAGTCCATTCCAGAGGAACCTCTTTGCCCTGCACTGGCTCATCTTTCACGCCGAGGATCGACTCACACCACGGTGGAACGTGGGACAGCCCTGTGGGAAAGCCTCGAGGGAAAACCACAGATCCTTTGATCCACGCGAAGGGAAGCGTGACATTGCTGCTACAGCCTGGAAAGAAAACGCACGTGCATGCCCCCACTCGAGACGAGGCCTGACTCCCCTGCGGAGACTCCAGAAGTACCCAAAGATCCATGTCAGCCCCTGAGAGGAATCCTCGTTTCCGGCCCTGACTCCACACAAGGTTTTTGGCCCCGGTATCGACGGGAGAGGAATCACGCGAGTCCCCCTAGCAACTCGCATGTGGACTGGCCTCTCCTGAGGCCACCAGGGCGGGTCCATGAGGTCCCCGTCGTAACTCGAGAACACCTGCCCCATCTCGAGAAAATCCAGGAAGTTCTCCCTTCCAGGCGAGATGAGGCCTATTTCCGATGAGGCGTCTGGAGACTAATGACACCTAACCTCTGGAACTTCGAAAGGGTCTTTCACACCCTTGCTGCAACTCAAGAAGTTCACTTCCATACCCGTCTCCACTCGAGAGGAAGCAGGATGGTCCCGCCCACATCCAGAGGAGCCCCGTTTCCCCCTCATAGCTCGAGATGAGGGATCCTTTGCCTGCTTTCAACGGGAAAGAATTCCCGGCGTTCCCGTCGCATCTCAAGAGGAGGCACTCTCAACAGGAAAGGCGAGAGGAACTCCATGGTCGTACCACCATTCCAAGAGTCCCCCAGATGTCTCAGTCCATTCCAGAGGAAGCTCTTTGCCCTGCACTGGCTCATCTTTTACGCCGAGGATCGACTCACACCACGGTGGCACGTGGGACAGCCCTGTGGGAAAGCCTCGAGGGAAAGCCTCGAGGGAAAACCACAGATCCTATGATCCACGCGACGGGAAGCGTGACATTGCTGCTACAGCCTGGAAGGAAAGCGCACGTGCATGCCCCCCTCGAGACGAGGCCTGACTCCCCTGGGGAGACTCCAGAAGTACCCAAAGATCCATGTCAGCCCCTGAGAGGAATCCTCGGTTCCGGCCCTGACTCCACACAAGGTTTTTGGCCCCGGTATCGACGGGAGAGGAATCCCGAGAGGCCCCCTAGCAACTCGCATAGGGACTGGCCTCTCCTGAGGCCACCAGGGCGGGTCCCAGAGGTCCCCGTCGTAACTCGAGAACACCTGCCGCAACTCGAGGAAATCCAGGAAGTTCTCCCTTCCAGGCGAGATGAGGCCTATTTCTGATGAGGCGTCTGGAGACTAATGACACCTAACCTCTGGAACTTCGAAAGGGTCTTTCACACCCTTGCTGCAACTCAAGAAGTTCACCGCCATACCCGTCTCCACTCGAGAGGAAGCACGATGGTCCCGCCCACATCCAGAGGAGCCCCGTTTCCCCCTCGTAGCTCGAGATGAGGGATCCTTTTCCTGCTTTCAACGGGAAAAAATTCCCGGCGTTCCCGTCGCATCTCAAGAGGAGGCACTCTCAACAGGAAAGGCGAGAGGAACTCCATGGTCGTACCACCATTCCAAGAGTCCCCCAGATGTCTCAGTCCATTCCAGAGGAAACTCTTTGCCCTGCACTGGCTCATCTTTCACGCCGAGGATCGACTCACACCACGGTGGCACGTGGGACAGCCCTGTGGGAAAGCCTCGAGGGAAAGCCTCGAGGGAAAACCACAGATCCTTTGATCCACGCGACGGGAAGCGTGACATTGCTGCTACAGCCTGGAAGGAAAGTGCACGTGCATGCCCCCTCACGAGACGAGGCCTGTCTCCCCTGGCGAGACTCCAGAAGTACCCAAAGATCCATATCAGCCCCTGAGAGGAATCCTCGTTTCCGGCCCTGACTCCACACAAGGTTTTTGGCCCCGGTATCGACGGGAGAGGAATCCCGAGAGGCCCCCTAGCAACTCGCATGGTGAGTGGCCACTCCTGAGGCCACCAGGGCGGGTCCCTGAGGTCCCCGTCGTAACTCGAGAACACCTGCCGCAACTCGAGAAAATCCAGGAAGTTCTCCCTTCCAGGCGAGATGAGGCCTATTTCCGATGAGGCGTCTGGAGACTAATGACACCTAACCTCTGGAACTTCGAAAGGGTCTTTCACACCCTTGCTGCAACTCAAGAAGTTCACTGCCATACCCGTCTCCACTCGAGAGGAAGCACGATGGTCCCGCCCACATCCAGAGGAGCCCCGTTTCCCCCTCGTAGCTCGAGATGAGGGATCCTTTGCCTGCTTTCAACGGGAAAGAATTCCCGGAGTTCCCGTCGCATCTCAAGAGGAGGCACTCTCAACAGGAAAGGCGAGAGGAACTCCATGGTCGTACCACCATTCCAAGAGTCCCCCAGATGTCTCAGTCCATTCCAGAGGAACCTCTTTGCCCTGCACTGGCTCATCTTTCACGCCGAGGATCGACTCACACCACGGTGGCACGTGGGACAGCCCTGTGGGAAAGCCTCGAGGGAAAACCACAGATCCTTTGATACACGCCACGGGAAGCGTGACATTGCTGCTACAGCCGGGAAAGAAAGCGCACGTGCATGCCCCCACTCGAGAAGAGGCCTAACTCCCCTGGGGAGACTCCAGAAGTACCCAAAGATCCATGTCAGCCCCTGAGAGGAATCCTCGGTTCCGGCCCTGACTCCACACAAGGATTTTGGCCCCGGTATCGACGGGAGAGGAATCCCGAGAGGCCCCCTAGCACCTCGCATGGGGACTGGCCTCTCCTGAGGCCACCAGGGCGGATCCCTGAGGTCCCCGTCGTAACTCGAGAACACCTGCCGCAACTCGAGAAAATCCAGGAAGTTCTCCCTTTCAGGCGAGATGAGGCCTATTTCCGATGAGGCGTCTGGAGACTAATGACACCTAACCTCTGGAACTTCGAAAGGGTCTTTCACACCCTTGCTGCAACTCAAGAAGTTCACCGCCATACCCGTCTCCACTCGAGAGGAAGCACGATGGTCCCGCCCACATCCAGAGGAGCCCCGTTTCCCCCTCGTATCTCGAGATGAGGGAACCTTTCCCTGCTTTAGACGGGAAAGAATTCCCGGCGTTCCCGTCGCATCTCAAGAGGAGGCACTCTCAACAGGAAAGGCGAGAGGAACTCCATGGTCGTACCACCATTCAAGGAGTCCCGAAGATGTCTCAGTCCATTCCAGAGGAACCTCTTTGCCCTGCACTGGCTCATCTTTCACGCCGAGGATCGACTCATACCACGGTGGCACGTGGGACAGCCCTGTGGGAAAGCCTCGAGGGAAAGCCTCGAGGGAAAACCACAGATCCTTTGATCCACGCGACAGGAAGCGTGAAATTGCTGCTACAGCCTGGAAGGAAAGCGCACGTGCATGCCCCCACTCGAGACGAGGCCTGACTCCCCTGGGGAGACTCCAGAAGTACCCAAAGATCCATGTCAGCCCCTGAGAGGAATCCTCGGTTCCGGCCCTGACTCCACACAAGGTTTTTGGCCCCGGTATCGACGGGAGAGGAATCCCGAGAGGCCCCCTAGCACATCGCATGGGGACTGGCCTCTCCTGAGGCCACCAGGGCGGGTCCCTGAGTTCCCCGTCGTAACTCGAGAACACCTGCCGCAACTCGAGAAAATCCAGGAAGTTCTCCCTTCCAGGCGAGATGAGGCCTATTTCCGATGAGGCGTCTGGAGACTAATGACACCTAACCTCTGGAACTTCGAAAGGGTCTTTCACACCCTTGCTGCAACTCAAGAAGTTCACCGCCATACCCGTCTCCACTCGAGAGGAAGCACGATGGTCCCGCCCACATCCAGAGGAGCCCCGTTTCCCCCTCGTAGCTCGAGATGAGGGATCCTTTCCCTGCTTTCAACGGGAAAGAATTCCCGGCGTTCCCGTCGCATCTCAAGAGGAGGCACTCTCAACAGGAAAGGCGAGAGGAACTCCATGGTCGTACCACCATTCCAAGAGTCCCCCAGATGTCTCAGTCCATTCCAGAGGAACCTCTTTGCCCTGCACTGGCTCATCTTTCACGCCGAGGATCGACTCACACCACGGAGGCACGTGGGACAGCCCTGTGGGAAAGCCTCGAGGGAAAGCCTCGAGGGAAAACCACAGATCCTTTGATCCACGCGACGGGAAGCGTGACATTGCTGCTACAGCCTGGAAGGAAAGCGCACGTGCATGCCCCCACTCGAGACGAGGCCTGTCTCCCCTGGCGAGACTCCAGAAGTACCCAAAGATCCATATAAGCCCCTGAGAGGAATCCTCGGTTCCGACCCTGACTCCACACAAGGTTTTTGGCCTTGGTATCGACGGGAGAGGAATCCCGAGAGGCTCCCTAGCACCTCGCATGGGGACTGGCCTCTCCTGAGGCCACCAGGGCGGGTCCCTGAGGTCCCCGTCGTAACTCGAGAACACCTGCCGCAACTCGAGAAAATCCAGGAAGTTCTCCCTTCCAGGCGAGATGAGGCCTATTTCCGATGAGGCGTCTGGAGACTAATGACACCTAACCTCTCGAACTTCGAAAGGGTCTTTCACACCCTTGCTGCAACTCAAGAAGTTCACCGCCATACCCGTCTCCACTCGAGAGGAAGCACGATGGTCCCGCCCACATCCAGAGGAGCCCCGTTTCCCCCTCTTAGCTCGAGATGAGGGATCCTTTCCCTGCTTTCAACGGGAAAGAATTCCCGGTGTTCCCGTCGTATCTCAAGAGGAGGCACTCTCAACAGGAAAGGCGAGAGGAACTCCATGGTCGTACCACCATTCCAAGAGTCCCCCAGATGTCTCAGTCCATTCCAGAGGAACCTCTTTGCCCTGCACTGGCTCATCTTTCACACCGAGGATCGACTCACACCACGGTGGCACGTGGGACAGCCCTGTGGGAAAGCCTCGAGGGAAAGCCTCGAGGGAATACCACAGATTCTTTGATCCACGCGACGGGAAGCGTGACATTGCTGCTATAGCCTGGAAGGAAAGCGCACGTGCATGCCCCCACTCGAGTCGAGGCCTGACTCCCCTGGGGAGACTCCAGAAGTACCCAAAGATCCATGTCAGCCCCTGAGAGGAATCCTCGGTTCCGGCCTTGACTCCACACAAGGTTTTTGGCCCCGGTATCGACGGGAGAGGAATCCCGAGAGGCCCCCTAGCACCTCGCATGGGGACTGGCCTCTCCTGAGGCCACCAGGTCGGGTCCCTGAGGTCCCCGTCTTAACTCGAGAACACCTGCCGCAACTCGAGAAAATCCAGGAAGTTCTCCCTTCCAGGCGAGATGAGGCCTATTTCCGATGAGGCGTCTGGAGACTAATGACACCTAACCTTTGGAATTTCGAAAGGGTCTTTCACACCCTTGCTGCAACTCAAGAAGTTCACCGCCATACCCGTCTCCACTCGAGAGGAAGCACGATGGTCCCGCCCACATCCAGAGGAGCCCCGTTTCCCTCTCGGAGCTCGAGATGAGGGATCCTTTCCTGCTTTCAACGGGAAGGAATTCCCGGCGTTCCCGTCGCATCTCAAGAGGAGGCACTCTCAACAGGAAAGGCGAGAGGAACTCCATGGTCGTACCACCATTCCTAGAGTCCCCCAGATGTCTCAGTCCATTCCAAAGGAACCTCTTTGCCCTGCACTGGCTCATCTTTCACGCCGAGGATCGACTCACACCACGGAGGCACGTGGGACAGCCCTGTGGGAAAGCCTCGAGGGAAAGCCTCGAGGGAAAACCACAGATCCTTTGATCCACGCGACGGGAAGCGTGACATTGCTGCTACAGCCTGGAAGGAAAGCGCACGTGCATGCCCCCACTCGAGACGAGGCCTGTCTCCCCTGGCGAGACTCCAGAAGTACCCAAAGATCCATATAAACCCCTGAGAGGAATCCTCGGTTCCGACCCTGACTCCACACAAGGTTTTTGGCCTTGGTATCGACGGGAGAGGAATCCCGAGAGGCTCCCTAGCACCTCGCATGGGGACGGGCCTCTCCTGAGGCCACCAGGGCGGGTCCCTGAGGTCCCTGTCGTAACTCGAGAACACCTGCCGCAACTCGAGAAAATCCAGGAAGTTCTCCCTTCCAGGCGAGATGAGGCCTATTTCCGATGAGGCGTCTGGAGACTAATGACACCTAACCTCTCGAACTTCGAAAGGGTCTTTCACACCCTTGCTGCAACTCAAGAAGTTCACCGCCATACCCGTCTCCACTCGAGAGGAAGCACGATGGTCCCGCCCACATCCAGAGGAGCCCCGTTTCCCCCTCTTAGCTCGAGATGAGGGATCCTTTCCCTGCTTTCAACGGGAAAGGATTCCCGGTGTTCCCGTTGTATCTCAAGAGCAGGCACTCTCAACAGGAAAGGCGAGAGGAACTCCATGGTCGTACCACCATTCCAAGAGTCCCCCAGATGTCTCAGTCCATTCCAGAGGAACCTCTTTGCCCTGCACTGGCTCATCTTTCACGCCGAGGATCGACTCACACCACGGTGGCACGTGGGACAGCCCTGTGGGAAAGCCTCAAGGGAAAGCCTCGAGGGAATACCACAGATCCTTTGATCCACGCGACGGGAAGCGTGACATTGCTGCTACAGCCTGGAAGGAAAGCGCACGTGCATGCCCCCACTCGAGACGAGGCCTGACTCCCGTGGGGAGACTCCAGAAGTACCCAAAGATCCATGTCAGCCCCTGAGAGGAATCCTCGGTTCCGGCCCTGACTGCACACAAGGTTTTTGGCCCCGGTATCGACGGGAGAGGAATCCCGAGAGGCCCCCTAGCACCTCGCATGGGGACTGGCCTCTCCTGAGGCCACCAGGGCGGGTCCCTGAGGTCCCCGTCGTAACTCGAGAACACCTGCCGCAACTCGAGAAAATCCAGGAAGTTCTCCCTTCCAGGCGAGATGAGGCCTATTTCTGATGAGGCGTCTGGAGACTAATGACACCTAACCTCTCGAACTTCGAAAGGGTCTTTCACACCCTTGCTGCAACTCAAGAAGTTCACCGCCATACCCGTCTCCACTCGAGAGGAAGCACGATGGTCCCGCCCACATCCAGAGGAGCCCCGTTTCCCCCTCGTAGCTCAAGATGAGGGATCCTTTCCCTGCTTTCAACGGGAAAGAATTCCCGGCGTTCCCGTCGCATCTCAAGAGGAGGCACTTTCAACAGGAAAGGCGAGAGGAACTCCATGGTCGTACCACCATTCCAAGAGTCCCCCAGATGTCTCAGTCCATTCCAGAGGAACCTCTTTGCCCTGCACTGGCTCATCTTTCACGCCGAGGATCGACTCACACCACGGTGGCACGTGGGACAGCCCTGTGGGAAAGCCTCGAGGGAAAACCACAGATCCTTTGATCCACGCCACGGGAAGCGTGACATTGCTGCTACAGCCTGCAAGGAAAGCGCACGTGCATGCCCCCACTCGAGACGAGGCCTGACTCCCCTGGGGAGACTCCAGAAGTACCCAAAGATCCATGTCAGCCCCTGAGAGGAATCCTCGGTTCCGGCCCTGACTCCACACAAGGTTTTTGGCCCCGGTATCGACGGGAGAGGAATCCCGAGAGGCCCCCTAGCACCTCGCATGGGTACTGGCCTATCCTGAGGCCACCAGGGCGGGTCCCTGAGGTCCCCGTCGTAACTCGAGAACACCTGCCGCAACTCGAGAAAATCCAGGAAGTTCTCCCTTCCAGGCGAGATGAGGCCTATTTCCGATGAGTCGTCTGGAGACTAATGACACCTAACCTCTGGAAATTCGAAAGGGTCTTTCACACCCTTGCTGCAACTCAAGAAGTTCACCGCCATACCCGTCTCCACTCGAGAGGAAGCACGATGGTCCCGCCCACATCCAGAGGAGCCCCGTTTCCCCCTCGTAGCTCGAGATGAGGGATCCTTTCCCTGTTTTCAACGGGAAAGAATTCCCGGCGTTCCCGTCGCATCTCAAGAGGAGGCACTCTCAACAGGAAAGGCGAGAGGAACTCCATGGTCCTACCACCATTCCAAGAGTCCCCCAGATGTCTCAGTCCATTCCAGAGGAACCTCTTTGCCCTGCACTGGCTCATCTTTCACGCCGAGGATCGACTCACACCACGGAGGCACGTGGGACAGCCCTGTGGGAAAGCCTCGAGGGAAAGCCTCGAGGGAAAACCACAGATCCTTTGATCCACGCGACGGGAAGCGTGACATTGCTGCTACACCCTGGAAGGAAAGCGCACGTGCATGCCCCCACTCGAGACGAGGCCTGACTCCCGTGGGGAGACTCCAGAAGTACCCAAAGATCCATATAAGCCCCTGAGAGGAATCCTCGGTTCCGGCCCTGACTGCACAAAAGGTTTTTGGCCCCGGTATCGACGGGAGAGGAATCCCGAGAGGCCCCCTAGCACCTCGCATGGGGACTGGCCTCTCCTGAGGCCACCAGGGCGGGTCCCTGAGGTCCCCGTCGTAACTCGAGAACACCTGCCGCAACTCGAGAAAATCCAGGAAGTTCTCCCTTCCAGGCGAGATGAGGCCTATTTCCGATGAGGCGTCTGGAGACTAATGACACCTAACCTCTCGAACTTCGAAAGGGTCTTTCACACCCTTGCTGCAACTCAAGAAGTTCACCGCCATACCCGTCTCCACTCGAGAGGAAGCACGATGGTCCCGCCCACATCCAGAGGAGCCCCGTTTCCCCCTCGTAGCTCAAGATGAGGGCTCCTTTCCCTGCTTTCAACGGGAAAGAATTCCCGGCGTTCCCGTCGCATCTCAAGAGGAGGCACTCTCAACAGGAAAGGCGAGAGGAACTCCATGGTCGTACCACCATTCCAAGAGTCCCCCAGATGTCTCAGTCCATTCCAGAGGAACCTCTTTGCCCTGCACTGGCTCATCTTTCACGCCGAGGATCGACTCACACCACTGTGGCACGTGGGACAGCCCTGTGGGAAAGCCTCGAGGGAAAACCACAGATCCTTTGATCCACGCCACGGAAAGCGTGACATTGCTGCTACAGCCTGGAAGGAAAGCCCACGTGCATGCCCCGACTCGAGACGAGGCCTGACTCCCCTGGGGAGACTCCAGAAGTACCCAAAGATCCATGTCAGCCCCTGAGAGGAATCCTCGGTTCTGGCCCTGACTCCACACAAGGTTTTTGACCCCGGTATCGACGGGAGAGGAATCCCGAGAGGCCCCCTAGCAACTCGCATGGGGACTGGCCTCTCCTGAGGCCACCAGGGCGGGTCCCTGAGGTCCCCGTTGTAACTCGAGAACACCTGCCGCAACTCGAGAAAATCCAGGAAGTTCTCCCTTCCAGGCGAGATGAGGCCTATTTCCGATGAGGCGTCTGGAGACTAATGACACCTAACCTCTGGGACTTCGAAAGGGTCTTTCACACCCTTGCTGCAACTCAAGAAGTTCACCGCCATACCCGTCTCCACTCGAGAGGAAGCACGATGGTCCCGCCCACATCCAGAGGAGCCCCGTTTCCCCCTCGTGGCTCGAAATGAGGGATCCTTTCCCTGCTTTCAACGGGAAAGAATTCCCGGCGTTCCCGTCGCATCTCAAGAGGTGGCACTCTCAACAGGAAAGGCGAGAGGAACTCCATGGTCGTACCACCATTCCACGAGTCCCCCAGATGTCTCAGTCCATTCCAGAGGAACCTCTTTGCCCTGCACTGGCTCATCTTTCACGCCGAGGATCGACTCACACCACGGTGGCACGTGGGACAGCCCTGTGGGAAAGCCTCGAGGGAAAGCCTCGAGGGAAAACCACAGATCCTTTGATCCATGCGACGGGAAGCGTGACATTGCTGCTACAGCCTGGAAGGAAAGCGCACGTGCATGCCCCAACACGAGACGAGCCCTGACTCCCTTGGGGAGACTCCAGAAATACCCAAAGATCCATGTCAGCCCCTGAGAGGAATCCTCGGTTCCGCCCCTGACTCCACACAAGGTTTTTGGCCCCGGTATCGACGGGAGAGGAATCCCGAGAGGCCCCCTAGCAACTCCCATGGGGACTGGCCTCTCCAGAGGCCACCAGGGCGGGTCCCTGAGGTCCCCGTCGTAACTCGAGAACACCTGCCGCAACTCGAGAAAATCCAGGAAGTTCTCCCTTCCAGGCGAGATGAGGCCTATTTCCGATGAGGCGTCTGGAGACTAATGACACCTAAACTCTGGAACTTCGAAAGGGTCTTTCACACCCTTGCTGCAACTCAAGAAGTTCACCGCCATATGCGTCTCCACTCGAGAGGAAGCACGATGGTCCCGCCCACATCCAGAGGAGCCCCGTTTCCCCCTCGTAGCTCGAGATGAGGGATCCTTTCCCTGCTTTCAACGGGAAAGAATTCCCGGCGTTCCCGTCGCATCTCAAGAGGAGGCACTCTCAACAGGAAAGGCGAGAGGAACTCCATGGTCGTACCACCATTCCAAGAGTCCCCCAGATGTCTCAGTCCATTCCAGAGGAACCTCTTTGCCCTGCACTGGCTCATCTTTCACGCCGAGGATCGACTCACACCACGGTGGCACGTGGGACAGCCCTGTGGGAAAGCCTCGAGGGAAAACCACAGATCCTTTGATCCACGCCACGGGAAGCGTGACATTGCTGCTACAGCCTGGAAGTAAAGCGCACGTGCATGCCCCGACTCGAGACGAGGCCTGACTCCCCTGGGGAGACTCCAGAAGTACCCAAAGATCCATGTCAGCCCCTGAGAGGAATCCTCGGTTCCGGCCCTGACTCCACACAAGGTTTTTGACCCCGGTATCGACGGGAGAGGAATCCCGAGAGGCCCCCTAGCAACTCGCATGGGGACTGGCCTCTCCTGAGGCCACCAGGGCGGGTCCCTGAGGTCCCCATTGTAACTCGAGAACACCTGCCGCAACTCGAGAAAATCCAGGAAGTTCTCCCTTCCAGGCGAGATGAGGCCTATTTCCGATGAGGCGTCTGGAGACTAATGACACCTAACCTCTGGGACTTCGAAAGGGTCTTTCACACCCTTGCTGCAACTCAAGAAGTTCACCGCCATACCCGTCTCCACTCGAGAGGAAGCACGATGGTCCCGCCCACATCCAGAGGAGCCCCGTTTCCCCCTCGTGGCTCGAAATGAGGGATCCTTTCCCTGCTTTCAACGGGAAAGAATTCCCGGCGTTCCCGTCGCATCTCAGGAGGTGGCACTCTCAACAGGAAAGGCGAGAGGAACTCCATGGTCGTACCACCATTCCACGAGTCCGCCAGATGTCTCAGTCCATTCTAGAGGAACCTCTTTGCCCTGCACTGGCTCATCTTTCACGCCGAGGATCGACTCACACCATGGTGGCACGTGGGACAGCCCTGTGGGAAAGCCTCGAGGGAAAGCCTCGAGGGAAAACCACAGATCCTTTGATCCACGCGACGGGAAGCGTGACATTGCTGCTACAGCCTGGAAGGAAAGCGCACGTGCATGCCCCAACTCGAGACGAGCCCTGACTCCCTTGGGGAGACTCCAGAAATACCCAAAGATCCATGTCAGCCCCTGAGAGGAATCCTCGGTTCCGCCCCTGACTCCACACAAGGTTTTTGGCCCCGGTATCGACGGGAGAGGAATCCCGAGAGGCCCCCTAGCAACTCCCATGGGGCCTGGCCTCTCCTGAGGCCACCAGGGCGGGTCCCTGAGGTCCCCGTCGTAACTCGAGAACACCTGCCGCAACTCGAGAAAATCCAGGAAGTTCTCCCTTCCAGGCGAGATGAGGCCTATTTCCGATGAGGCGTCTGGAGACTAATGACACCTAAACTCTGGAACTTCGAAAGGGTCTTTCACACCCTTGCTGCAACTCAAGAAGTTCACCGCCATATGCGTCTCCACTCGAGAGGAAGCACGATGGTCCCGCCCACATCCAGAGGAGCCCCGTTTCCCCCTCGTAGCTCGAGATGAGGGATCCTTTCCCTGCTTTCAACGGGAAAGAATTCCCGGCGTTCCCGTCGCATCTCAAGAGGAGGCACTCTCAACAGGAAAGGCGAGAGGAACTCCATGGTCGTACCACCATTCCAAGAGTCCCCCAGATGTCTCAGTCCATTCCAGAGGAACCTCTTTGCCCTGCACTGGCTCATCTTTGACGCCGAGGATCGACTCACACCACGGTGGCACGTGGGAGAGCCCTGCGGGAAAGCCTCGAGGGAAAGCCTCGAGGGAAAACCACAGATCCTTTGATGCACGCGACGGGAAGCGTGACATTGCTGCTACAGCCTGGAAGGAAAGCGCACGTGCATGCCCCCACTCGAGACGAGGCCTGTCTCCCCTGGCGAGACTCCAGAAGTACCCAAACATCCATATAAGCCCCTGAGAGGAATCCTCGGTTCCGACCGTGACTCCACACAAGGTTTTTGGCCTTGGTATCGACGGGAGAGGAATCCCGAGAGGCCCCCTAGCACCTCGCATGGGGACTGGCCTCTCCTGAGGCCACCTGGGCGGGTCCCTGAGGTCCCCGTCGTAACTCGAGAACACCTGCCGCAACTCGAGAAAATCCAGGAAGTTCTCCCTTCCAGGCGAGATGAGGCCTATTTCCGATGAGGCGTCTGGAGACTAATGACACCTAACCTCTCGAACTTCGAAAGGGTCTTTCACACCCTTGCTGCAACTCAAGAAGTTCACCGCCATACCCGTCTCCACTCGAGAGGAAGCACGATGGTCCCGCCCACATCCAGAGGAGCCCCGTTTCCCCCTCTTAGCTCGAGATGAGGGATCCTTTCCCTGCTTTCAACGGGAAAGAATTCCCCGTGTTCCCGTCGTATCTCAAGAGGAGGCACTCTCAACAGGAAAGGCGAGAGGAACTCCATGGTCGTACCACCATTCCAAGAGTCCCCCAGATGTCTCAGTCCATTCCAGAGGAACCTCTTTGCCCTGCACTGGCTAATCTTTCACGCCGAGGATCGACTCACACCACGGTGGCACGTGGGACAGCCCTGTGGGAAAGCCTCGAGGGAAAGCCTCGAGGGAATACCACAGATCCTTTGATCCACGCGACGGGAAGCGTGACATTGCTGCTACAGCCTGGAAGGAAAGCGCACGTGCATGCCCCCACTCGAGTCGAGGCCTGACTCCCCTGGGGAGACTCCAGAAGTACCCAAAGATCCATGTCAGCCCCTGAGAGGAATCCTCGGTTCCGGCCTTGACTCCACACAAGCTTTTTGGCCCCGGTATCGACGGGAGAGGAATCCCGAGAGGCCCCCTAGCACCTCGCATGGGGACTGGCCTCTCCTGAGGCCACCAGGGCGGGTCCCTGAGGTCCCCGTCTTAACTCGAGAACACCTGCCGCAACTCGAGAAAATCCAGGAAGTTCTCCCTTCCAGGCGAGATGAGGCCTATTTCCGATGAGGCGTCTGGAGACTAATGACACCTAACCTTTGGAATTTCGAAAGGGTCTTTCACACCCTTGCTGCAACTCAAGAAGTTCACCGCCATACCCGTCTCCACTCGAGAGGAAGCACGATGGTCCCGCCCACATCCAGAGGAGCCCCGTTTCCCCCTCGTGGCTCGAAATGAGGGATCCTTTCCCTGCTTTCAACGGGAAAGAATTCCCGGCGTTCCCGTCGCATCTCAAGAGGTGGCACTCTCAACAGGAAAGGCGAGAGGAACTCCATGGTCGTACCACCATTCCACGAGTCCGCCAGATGTCTCAGTCCATTCCAGAGGAACCTCTTTGCCCTGCACTGGCTCATCTTTCACGCCGAGGATCGACTCACACCACGGTGGCACGTGGGACAGCCCTGTGGGAAAGCCTCGAGGGAAAACCACTGATCCTTTGATCCACGCCACGGGAAGCGTGACATTGCTGCTACAGCCTGTAAGGAAAGCGCACGTGCATGCCCCCACTCGAGACGAGGCCTGACTCCCCTGGGGAGACTCCAGAAGTACCCAAAGATCCATGTCAGCCCATGAGAGGAATCCTCGGTTCCGGCCCTGACTCCACACAAGGTTTTTGGCCCCGGTATCGACGGGAGAGGAATCACGAGAGGCCCCCTAGCACCTCGCATGGGTACTGGCCTATCCTGAGGCCACCAGGGCGGGTCCCTGAGGTCCCCGTCGTAACTCGAGAACACCTGCCGCAACTCGAGAAAATCCAGGAAGTTCTCCCTTCCAGGCGAGATGAGGCCTATTTCCGATGAGTCGTCTGGAGACTAATGACACCTAACCTCTGGAAATTCGAAAGGGTCTTTCACACCCTTGCTGCAACTCAAGAAGTTCACCGCCATACCCGTCTCCACTCGAGAGGAAGCACGATGGTCCCGCCCACATCCAGAGGAGCCCCGTTTCCCCCTCGTAGCTCGAGATGAGGGATCCTTTCCCTGCTTTCAACGGGAAAGAATTCCCGGCGTTCCCGTCGCATCTCAAGAGGAGGCACTCTCAACAGGAAAGGCGAGAGGATCTCCATGGTCCTACCACCATTCCTAGAGTCCCCCAGATGTCTCAGTCCATTCCAGAGGAACCTCTTTGCCCTGCACTGGCTCATCTTTCACGCCGAGGATCGACTCACACCACGGAGGCACGTGGGACAGCCCTGTGGGAAAGCCTCGAGGGAAAGCCTCGAGGGAAAACCACAGATCCTTTGATCCACGCGACGGGAAGCGTGACATTGCTGCTACACCCTGGAAGGAAAGCGCACGTGCATGCCCCCACTCGAGACGAGGCCTGACTCCCGTGGGGAGACTCCAGAAGTACCCAAAGATCCATATAAGCCCCTGAGAGGAATCCTCGGTTCCGGCCCTGACTGCACAAAAGGTTTTTGGCCCCGGTATCGACGGGAGAGGAATCCCGAGAGGCCCCCTAGCACCTCGCATGGGGACTGGCCTCTCCTGAGGCCACCAGGGCGGGTCCCTGAGGTCCCCGTCGTAACTCGAGAACACCTGCCGCAACTCGAGAAAATCCAGGAAGTTCTCCCTTCCAGGCGAGATGAGGCCTATTTCCGATGAGGCGTCTGGAGACTAATGACACCTAACCTCTGGAACTTCGAAAGGGTCTTTCACACCCTTGCTGCAACTCAAGAAGTTCACCGCCATACCCGTCTCCACTCGAGAGGAAGCACGATGGTCCCGCCCACATCCAGAGGAGCCCCGTTTCCCCCTCGTAGCTCAAGATGAGGGATCCTTTCCCTGCTTTCAACGGGAAAGAATTCCCGGCGTTCCCGTCGCATCTCAAGAGGAGGCACTCTCAACAGGAAAGGCGAGAGGAACTCCATGGTCGTACCACCATTCCAAGAGTCCCCCAGATGTCTCAGTCCATTCCAGAGGAACCTCTTTGCCCTGCACTGGCTCATCTTTCACGCCGAGGATCGACTCACACCACGGTGGCACGTGGGACAGCCCTGTGGGAAAGCCTCGAGGGAAAGCCTCGAGGGAAAACCACAGATCCTTTGATCCACGCGACTGGAAGCGTGACATTGCTGCTACAGCCTGGAAGGAAAGCGCACGTGCATGCCCCCACTCGAGACGAGGCCTGACTCCCCTGGGGGGACTCCAGAAGAACCCAAAGATCCATGTCAGCCCCTGAGAGGAATCCTCGGTTCCGGCCCTGACTCCATACAATGTTTTTGGCCCCGGTATCGACGGGAGAGGAATCCCGAGAGGCCCCCTAGCAACTCGCATGGGGACTGGCCTCTCCTGAGGCCACCAGGGCGGGTCCCTGAGGTCCCCGTCGTAACTCGAGAACACCTGCCCCAACTCGAGAAAATCCAGGAAGTTCTCCCTTCCAGGCGAGATGAGGCCTATTTCCGATGAGGCGTCTGGAGACTAATGACACCTAACCTCTGGAACTTCGAAAGGGTCTTTCACACCCTTGCTGCAACTCAAGAAGTTCACCGCCATACCCGTCTCCACTCGAGAGGAAGCACGATGGTCCCGCCCACATCCAAAGGAGCCCCGTTTCCCCCTCGGAGCTCGAGATGATGGATCCTTTCCCTGCTTTCAACGGGGAAGATTTCCCGGCGTTCCCGTCACATCTCAAGAGGAGGCACTCTCAACAGGAAAGGCGAGAGGAACTCCATGGTCGTACCACCATTCCAAGAGTCCCCCAGATGTCTCAGTCCATTCCAGAGGAACCTCTTTGCCCTGCACTGGCTCATCTTTCACGCCGAGGATCGAATCACACCACGGTGGCACGTGGGACAGCCCTGTGGGAAAGCCTCGAGGGAAAACCACAGATCCTTTGATACACGCCACGGGAAGCGTGACATTGCTGCTACAGCCGGGAAAGAAAGCGCACGTGCATGCCCCCACTCGAGAAGAGGCCTAACTCCCCTGGGGAGACTCCAGAAGTACCCAAAGATCCATGTCAGCCCCTGAGAAGAATCCTCGGTTCCGGCCCTGACTCCACACAAGGATTTTGGCCCCGG
The DNA here is from genome assembly GCF_032405125.1 of Capricornis sumatraensis. NCBI lineage: Eukaryota > Metazoa > Chordata > Mammalia > Artiodactyla > Bovidae > Capricornis > Capricornis sumatraensis. The sequence continues at coordinate 116,172 of NW_027184638.1, forward strand.
TATCGACGGGAGAGGAATCCCGAGAGGCCCCCTAGCACCTCGCATGGGGACTGGCCTCTCCTGAGGCCACCAGGGCGGGTCCCTGAGGTCCCCGTCGTAACTCGAGAACACCTGCCGCAACTCGAGAAAATCCAGGAAGTTCTCCCTTTCAGGCGAGATGAGGCCTATTTCCGATGAGGCGTCTGGAGACTAATGACACCTAACCTCTGGAACTTCGAAAGGGTCTTTCACACCCTTGCTGCAACTCAAGAAGTTCACCGCCATACCCGTCTCCACTCGAGAGGAAGCACGATGGTCCCGCCCACATCCAGAGGAGCCCCGTTTCCCCCTCGTAGCTCGAGATGAGGGAACCTTTCCCTGCTTTAGACGGGAAAGAATTCCCGGCGTTCCCGTCGCATCTCAAGAGGAGGCACTCTCAACAGGAAAGGCGAGAGGAACTCCATGGTCGTACCACCATTCAAGGAGTCCCGAAGATGTCTCAGTCCATTCCAGAGGAACCTCTTTGCCCTGCACTGGCTCATCTTTCACGCCGAGGATCGACTCATACCACGTTGGCACGTTGGACAGCCCTGTGGGAAAGCCTCGAGGGAAAGCCTCGAGGGAAAACCACAGATCCTTTGATCCACACGACAGGAAGCGTGAAATTGCTGCTACAGCCTGGAAGGAAAGCGCACGTGCATGCCCCCACTCGAGACGAGGCCTGACTCCCCTGGGGAGACTCCAGAAGTACCCAAAGATCCATGTCAGCCCCTGAGAGGAATCCTCGGTTCCGGCCCTGACTCCACACAAGGTTTTTGGCCCCGGTATCGACGGGAGAGGAATCCCGAGAGGCCCCCTAGCACATCGCATGGGGACTGGCCTCTCCTGAGGCCACCAGGGCGGGTCCCTGAGTTCCCCGTCGTAACTCGAGAACACCTGCCGCAACTCGAGAAAATCCAGGAAGTTCTCCCTTCCAGGCGAGATGAGGCCTATTTCCGATGAGGCGTCTGGAGACTAATGACACCTAACCTCTGGAACTTCGAAAGGGTCTTTCACACCCTTGCTGCAACTCAAGAAGTTCACCGCCATACCCGTGTCCACTCGAGAGGAAGCACGATGGTCCCGCCCACATCCAGAGGAGCCCCGTTTCCCCCTCGTAGCTCGAGATGAGGGATCCTTTCCCTGCTTTCAACGGGAAAGAATTCCCGGCGTTCCCGTCGCATCTCAAGAGGAGGCACTCTCAACAGGAAAGGCGAGAGGAACTCCATGGTCGTACCACCATTCCAAGAGTCCCCCAGATGTCTCAGTCCATTCCAGAGGAACCTCTTTGCCCTGCACTGGCTCATCTTTCACGCCGAGGATCGACTCACACCACTGAGGCACGTGGGACAGCCCTGTGGGAAAGCCTCGAGGGAAAGCCTCGAGGGAAAACCACAGATCCTTTGATCCACGCGACGGGAAGCGTGACATTGCTGCTACAGCCTGGAAGGAAAGCGCACGTGCATGCCCCCACTCGAGACGAGGCCTGTCTCCCCTGGCGAGACTCCAGAAGTACCCAAAGATCCATATAAGCCCCTGAGAGGAATCCTCGGTTCCGACCCTGACTCCACACAAGGTTTTTGGCCTTGGTATCGACGGGAGAGGAATCCCGAGAGGCCCCCTAGCACCTCGCATGGGGACTGGCCTCTCCTGAGGCCACCAGGGCGGGTCCCTGAGGTCCCCGTCGTAACTCGAGAACACCTGCCGCAACTCGAGAAAATCCAGGAAGTTCTCCCTTCCAGGCGAGATGAGGCCTATTTCCGATGAGGCGTCTGGAGACTAATGACACCTAACCTCTCGAACTTCGAAAGGGTCTTTCACACCCTTGCTGCAACTCAAGAAGTTCACCGCCATACCCGTCTCCACTCGAGAGGAAGCACGATGGTCCCGCCCACATCCAGAGGAGCCCCGTTTCCCCCTCTTAGCTCGAGATGAGGGATCCTTTCCCTGCTTTCAACGGGAAAGAATTCCCGGTGTTCCCGTCGTATCTCAAGAGGACGCACTCTCAACAGGAAAGGCGAGAGGAACTCCATGGTCGTACCACCATTCCAAGAGTCCCCCAGATGTCTCAGTCCATTCCAGAGGAACCTCTTTGCCCTGCACTGGCTAATCTTTCACACCGAGGATCGACTCACACCACGGTGGCACGTGGGACAGCCCTGTGGGAAAGCCTCGAGGGAAAGCCTCGAGGGAATACCACAGATCCTTTGATCCACGCGACGGGAAGCGTGACATTGCTGCTACAGCCTGGAAGGAAAGCGCACGTGCATGCCCCCACTCGAGTCGAGGCCTGACTCCCCTGGGGAGACTCCAGAAGTACCCAAAGATCCATGTCAGCCCCTGAGAGGAATCCTCGGTTCCGGCCTTGACTCCACACAAGCTTTTTGGCCCCGGTATCGACGGGAGAGGAATCCCGAGAGGCCCCCTAGCACCTCGCATGGGGACTGGCCTCTCCTGAGGCCACCAGGGCGGGTCCCTGAGGTCCCCGTCTTAACTCGAGAACACCTGCCGCAACTCGAGAAAATCCAGGAAATTCTCCCTTCCAGGCGAGATGAGGCCTATTTCCGATGAGGCGTCTGGAGACTAATGACACCTAACCTCTCGAACTTCGAAAGGGTCTTTCACACCCTTGCTGCAACTCAAGAAGTTCACCGCCATACCCGTCTCCACTCGAGAGGAAGCACGATGGTCCCGCCCACATCCAGAGGAGCCCCGTTTCCCCCTCGTAGCTCGAGATGAGGGATCCTTTCCCTGTTTTCAACGGGAAAGAATTCCTGGCGTTCCCGTCGCATCTCAAGAGGAGGCACTCTCAACAGGAAAGGCGAGAGGAACTCCATGTTCCTACCACCATTCCAAGAGTCCCCCAGATGTCTCAGTCCATTCCAGAGGAACCTCTTTGCCCTGCACTGGCTCATCTTTCACGCCGAGGATCGACTCACACCACGGAGGCACGTGGGACAGCCCTGTGGGAAAGCCTCGAGGGAAAGCCTCGAGGGAAAACCACAGATCCTTTGATCCACGCCACGGGAAGCGTGACATTGCTGCTACAGCCTGGAAGTAAAGCGCACGTGCATGCCCCGACTCGAGACGAGGCCTGACTCCCCTGGGGAGACTCCAGAAGTACCCAAAGATCCATGTCAGCCCCTGAGAGGAATCCTCGGTTCCGGCCTTGACTCCACACAAGCTTTTTGGCCCCGGTATCGACGGGAGAGGAATCCCGAGAGGCCCCCTAGCACCTCGCATGGGGACTGGCCTCTCCTGAGGCCACCAGGGCGGGTCCCTGAGGTCCCCGTCTTAACTCGAGAACACCTGCCGCAACTCGAGAAAATCCAGGAAGTTCTCCCTTCCAGGCGAGATGAGGCCTATTTCCGATGAGGCGTCTGGAGACTAATGACACCTAACCTTTGGAATTTCGAAAGGGTCTTTCACACCCTTGCTGCAACTCAAGAAGTTCACCGCCATACCCGTCTCCACTCGAGAGGAAGCACGATGGTCCCGCCCACATCCAGAGGAGCCCCGTTTCCCCCTCGTGGCTCGAAATGAGGGATCCTTTCCCTGCTTTCAACGGGAAAGAATTCCCGGCGTTCCCGTCGCATCTCAAGAGGTGGCACTCTCAACAGGAAAGGCGAGAGGAACTCCATGGTCGTACCACCATTCCACGAGTCCGCCAGATGTCTCAGTCCATTCCAGAGGAACCTCTTTGCCCTGCACTGGCTCATCTTTCACGCCGAGGATCGACTCACACCACGGTGGCACGTGGGACAGCCCTGTGGGAAAGCCTCGAGGGAAAGCCTCGAGGGAAAACCACAGATCCTTTGATCCATGCGACGGGAAGCGTGACATTGCTGCTACAGCCTGGAAGGAAAGCGCACGTGCATGCCCCAACTCGAGACGAGCCCTGACTCCCTTGAGGAGACTCCAGAAATACCCAAAGATCCATGTCAGCCCCTGAGAGGAATCCTCGGTTCCGCCCCTGACTCCACACAAGGTTTTTGGCCCCGGTATCGACGGGAGAGGAATCCCGAGAGGCCCCCTAGCAACTCCCATGGGGACTGGCCTCTCCTGAGGCCACCAGGGCGGGTCCCTGAGGTCCCCGTCGTAACTCGAGAACACCTGCCGCAACTCGAGAAAATCCAGGAAGTTCTCCCTTCCAGGCGAGATGAGGCCTATTTCCGATGAGGCGTCTGGAGACTAATGACACCTAACCTCTCGAACTTCGAAAGGGTCTTTCACACCCTTGCTGCAACTCAAGAAGTTCACCGCCATATGCGTCTCCACTCGAGAGGAAGCACGATGGTCCCGCCCACATCCAGAGGAGCCCCGTTTCCCCCTCGTAGCTCGAGATGAGGGATCCTTTCCCTGCTTTCAACGGGAAAGAATTCCCGGCGTTCCCGTCGCATCTCAAGAGGAGGCACTCTCAACAGGAAAGGCGAGAGGAACTCCATGGTCGTACCACCATTCCAAGAGTCCCCCAGATGTCTCAGTCCATTCCAGAGGAACCTCTTTGCCCTGCACTGGCTCATCTTTGACGCCGAGGATCGACTCACACCACGGTGGCACGTGGGACAGCCCTGCGGGAAAGCCTCGAGGGAAAGCCTCGAGGGAAAACCACAGATCCTTTGATGCACGCGACGGGAAGCGTGACATTGCTGCTACAGCCTGGAAGGAAAGCGCACGTGCATGCCCCCACTCGAGACGAGGCCTGACTCCCCTGGGGAGACTCCAGAAGTACCCAAAGATCCATGTCACCCCTGTGAGGAATCCTCGCTTCCGGCCCTGACTCCACACAAGGTTTTTGGCCCTAGTATCGACGGGAGAGGAATCCCGAGAGGCCCCCTAGCAACTCGCATGGGGACTGGCCTCTCCTGAGGCCATCAGGGCGGGTCCCTTTGGTACCCGTCGTAACTCGAGAACACCTGCCGCACCTCGAGAAAATCCAGGAAGTTCTCCCTTCCAGGCGAGAAGAGGTCTATTTCCGATGAGGCATCTGGAGACTGACACGTAAACTCTGGAACTTCGAAAGGGTCTTTCACACCCTTGCTGCAACTCAAGAAGTTCACCGCCATACCCGTCTCCACTCGAGATGAAGCACGATGGTCCCGCCCACATCCAGAGGAGCCCCGTTTTCTCCTCGTAGCTCGAGATGAGGGATCCTTTCCCTGGTTTCAAAGGGAAAGAGTTCCCGGCGTTCCCGTCGCATCTCAAGAGGAGGCACTCTCAACAGGAAAGGCGAGAGGAACTCCATGGTCGTACCACCATTCCAAGAGTCCCCCAGATATCTCAGTCCATTCCAGAGGAACCTCTTTGTCCTGCACTGGCTCATCTTTCACGCCGAGGATCGACTCACACCACGGTGGCACGTGGGACAGCCCTGTGGGAAAGCCTCGAGGGAAAACCACAGATCCTTTGATCCACGCGTCGGGAAGCCTGACATTGCTGCTACAGCCTGGAAGGAAAGTGCACGTGCATGCCCCCACTCGAGACGAGGCCTGACTCCCCTGGGGAGACTCCAGAAGTACCCAAAGATCCATGTCAGCCCCTGAGAGGAATCCTCGGTTCCGGCCCTGACTCCATACAAGGTTTTTGGCCCCGGTATCGACGGGAGAGGAATCCCGAGAGGCCCCCTAGCAACTCGCATAGGGACTGGCCTCTCCTGAGGCCACCAGGGCGGGTCCCTGAGGTCCCCGTCGTAACTCGAGAACACCTGCCGCAACTCGAGAAAATCCAGGAAGTTCTCCCTTCATGGCGAGATGAGGCCTATTTCCTATGTGGCGTCTGGAGACTAATGACACCTAACCTCTGGAACTTCGAAAGGGTCTTTCACACCCTTGCTGCAACTCAAGAAGTTCACCACCATACCCGTCTCCACTAGAGAGGAACCACGATGGTCCCGCCCACATCCAGAGGAGTCCCGTTTCCCCCTCGTAGCTCGAGATAAGGGATCCTTTTCCTGCTTTCAACGGGAAAGAATTCCAGGCGTTCCCGTCGCATCTAAAGAGGAGGCACTCTCAACAGGAAAGGCGAGAGGAACTCCATGGTCGTATCACCATTCCAAGAGTCCCCCAGATGTCTCAGTCCATTCCAGAGGAACCTCTTTGCCCTGCACTGGCTCATCTTTCACGCCGAGGATCGACTCACACCACGGTGGCACGTGGGACAGCCCTGTGGGAAAGCCTCGAGGGAAAGCCTCGAGGGAAAACCACAGATCCTTTGATCCGCGTGACGGGAAGCGTGACATTGCTGCTACAGCCTGGAAGGAAAGCGCACGTGCATGCCCCCACTCGAGACGAGGCCTGACTCCCCTGGGTGGACTCCAGAAGAACCCAAAGATCCATGTCAGCCCCTGAGAGGAATCCTCGGTTCCGGCCCTGACTCCATACAATGTTTTTGGCCCCGGTATCGACGGGAGAGGAATCCCGAGAGGCCCCCTAGCAACTCGCATGGGGACTGGCCTCTCCTGAGGCCACCAGGGCGGGTCCCTGAGGTCCCCGTCGTAACTCGAGAACACCTGCCCCAACTCGAGAAAATCCAGGAAGTTCTCCCTTCCAGGCGAGATGAGGCCTATTTCCGATGAGGCGTCTGGAGACTAATGACACCTAACCTCTCGAACTTCGAAAGGGTCTTTCACACCCTTGCTGCAACTCAAGAAGTTCACCGCCATACCCGTCTCCACTCGAGAGGAAGCACGATGGTCCCGCCCACATCCAGAGGAGCCCCGTTTCCCCCTCTTAGTTCGAGATGAGGGATCCTTTCCCTGCTTTCAACGGGAAAGAATTCCCGGTGTTCCCGTCGTATCTCAAGAGGAGGCACTCTCAACAGGAAAGGCGAGAGGAACTCCATGGTCGTACCACCATTCCAAGAGTCCCCCAGATGTCTCAGTCCATTCCAGAGGAACCTCTTTGCCCTGCACTGGCTAATCTTTCACGCCGAGGATCGACTCACACCACGGTGGCACGTGGGACAGCCCTGTGGGAAAGCCTCCAGGGAAAGCCTCGAGGGAATACCACAGATCCTTTGATCCACGCGACGGGAAGCGTGACATTGCTGCTACAGCCTGGAAGGAAAGCGCACGTGCATGCCCCCACTCGAGTCGAGGCCTGACTCCCCTGGGGAGACTCCAGAAGTACCCAAAGATCCATGTCAGCCCCTGAGAGGAATCCTCGGTTCCGGCCTTGACTCCATACAAGCTTTTTGGCCCCGGTATCGACGGGAGAGGAATCCCGAGAGGCCCCCTAGCAACTCGCATAGGGACTGGCCTCTCCTGAGGCCACCAGGGCGGGTCCCTGAGGTCCCCGTCGTAACTCGAGAACACCTGCCGCAACTCGAGAAAATCCAGGAAGTTCTCCCTTCATGGCGAGATGAGGCCTATTTCCTATGTGGCGTCTGGAGACTAATGACACCTAACCTCTGGAACTTCGAAAGGGTCTTTCACACCCTTGCTGCAACTCAAGAAGTTCACCACCATACCCGTCTCCACTAGAGAGGAACCACGATGGTCCCGCCCACATCCAGAGGAGCCCCGTTTCCCCCTCGTAGCTCGAGATAAGGGATCCTTTTCCTGCTTTCAACGGGAAAGAATTCCCGGCGTTCCCGTCGCATCTCAAGAGGAGGCACTCTCAACAGGAAAGGCGAGAGGAACTCCATGGTCGTACCACCATTCCAAGAGTCCCCCAGATGTCTCAGTCCATTCCAGAGGAACCTCTTTGCCCTGCACTGGCTCATCTTTCACGCCGAGGATCGACTCACACCACGGTGGCACGTGGGACAGCCCTGTGGGAAAGCCTCGAGGGAAAGCCTCGAGGGAAAACCACAGATCCTTTGATCCACGCGACTGGTAGCGTGACATTGCTGCTACAGCCTGGAAGGAAAGCGCACGTGCATGCCCCCACTCGAGACGAGGCCTGACTCCCATGGGTGGACTCCAGAAGAACCCAAAGATCCATGTCAGCCCCTGAGAGGAATCCTCGGTTCCGGCCCTGACTCCATACAATGTTTTTGGCCCCGGTATCGACGGGAGAGGAATCCCGAGAGGCCCCCTAGCAACTCGCATGGGGACTGGCCTCTCCTGAGGCCACCAGGGCGGGTCCCTGAGGTCCCCGTTGTAACTCGAGAACACCTGCCCCAACTCGAGAAAATCCAGGAAGTTCTCCCTTCCAGGCGAGATGAGGCCTATTTCCGATGAGGCGTCTGGAGACTAATGACACCTAACCTCTGGAACTTCGAAAGGGTCTTTCACACCCTTGCTGCAACTCAAGAAGTTCACCGCCATACCCGTCTCCACTCGAGAGGAAGCACGATGGTCGCGCCCACATCCAAAGGAGCCCCGTTTCCCCCTCGGAGCTCGAGATGATGGATCCTTTCCCTGCTTTCAACGGGGAAGATTTCCCGGCGTTCCCGTCGCATCTCAAGAGGAGGCACTCTCAACAGGAAAGGCGAGAGGAACTCCATGGTCGTACCACCATTCCAAGAGTCCCCCAGATGTCTCAGTCCATTCCAGAGGAACCTCTTTGCCCTGCACTGGCTCATCTTTCACGCCGAGGATCGACTCACACCACGGTGGCACGTGGGACAGCCCTGTGGGAAAGCCTCGAGGGAAAACCACAGATCCTTTGATACACGCCACGGGAAGCGTGACATTGCTGCTACAGCCGGGAAAGAAAGCGCACGTGCATGCCCCCACTCGAGAAGAGGCCTAACTCCCCTGGGGAGACTCCAGAAGTACCCAAAGATCCATGTCAGCCCCTGAGAGGAATCCTCGGTTCTGGCCCTGACTCCACACAAGGTTTTTGGCCCCGGTATCGACGGGAACGGAATCCCGAGAGGGCCCCTAGCACCTCGCATGGGGACTGGCCTCTCCTGGGGCCACCAGGGCGGGTCCCTGAGGTCCCCGTCGTAACTCGAGAACACCTGCCGCAACTCGAGAAAATCCAGGAAGTTCTCCCTTTCAGGCGAGATGAGGCCTATTTCCGATGAGGCGTCTGGAGACTAATGACACCTAACCTCTGGAACTTCGAAAGGGTCTTTCACACCCTTGCTGCAACTCAAGAAGTTCACCGCCATACCCGTCTCCACTCGAGAGGAAGCACGATGGTCCCGCCCACATCCAGAGGAGCCCCGTTTCCCCCTCGTATCTCGAGATGAGGGAACCTTTCCCTGCTTTAGACGGGAAAGAATTCCCGGCGTTCCCGTCGCATCTCAAGAGGAGGCACTCTCAACAGGAAAGGCGAGAGGAACTCCATGGTCGTACCACCATTCAAGGAGTCCCGAAGATGTCTCAGTCCATTCCAGAGGAACCTCTTTGCCCTGCACTGGCTCATCTTTCACGCCGAGGATCGACTCATACCACGGTGGCACGTGGGACAGCCCTGTGGGAAAGGCTCGAGGGAAAGCCTCGAGGGAAAACCACAGATCCTTTGATCCACGCGACAGGAAGCGTGACATTGCTGCTACAGCCTGGAAGGAAAGCGCACGTGCATGCCCCCACTCGAGACGAGGCCTGACTCCCCTGGGGAGACTCCAGAAGTACCCAAAGATCCATGTCAGCCCCTGAGAGGAATCCTCGGTTCCGGCCCTGACTCCACACAAGGTTTTTGGCCCCGGTATCGACGGGAGAGGAATCCCGAGAGGCCCCCTAGCACATCGCATGGGGACTGGCCTCTCCTGAGGCCACCAGGGCGGGTCCCTGAGTTCCCCGTCGTAACTCGAGAACACCTGCCGCAACTCGAGAAAATCCAGGAAGTTCTCCCTTCCAGGCGAGATGAGGCCTATTTCCGATGAGGCGTCTGGAGACTAATGACACCTAACCTCTGGAACTTCGAAAGGGTCTTTCACACCCTTGCTGCAACTCAAGAAGTTCACCGCCATACCCGTGTCCACTCGAGAGGAAGCACGATGGTCCCGCCCACATCCAGAGGAGCCCCGTTTCCCCCTCGTAGCTCGAGATGAGGGATCCTTTCCCTGCTTTCAACGGGAAAGTATTCCCGGCGTTCCCGTCGCATCTCAAGAGGAGGCACTCTCAACAGGAAAGGCGAGGGGAACTCCATGGTCGTACCACCATTCCAAGAGTCCCCCAGATGTCTCAGTCCATTCCAGAGGAACCTCTTTGCCCTGCACTGGCTCATCTTTCACGCCGAGGATCGACTCACACCACGGTGGCACGTGGGACAGCCCTGTGGGAAAGTCTCGAGGGAAAACCACAGATCCTTTGATACACGCCACGGGAAGCGTGACATTGCTGCTACAGCCTGGAAGGAAAGCGCACGTGCATGCCCCCACTCGAGTCGAGGCCTGACTCCCCTGGGGAGACTCCAGAAGTACCCAAAGATCCATGTCAGCCCCTGAGAGGAATCCTCGGTTCCGGCCCTGACTCCACACAAGCTTTTTGGCCCCGGTATCGACGGGAGAGGAATCCCGAGAGGCCCCCTAGCACCTCGCATGGGGACTGGCCTCTCCTGAGGCCACCAGGGCGGGTCCCTGAGGTCCCCGTCTTAACTCGAGAACACCTGCCGCAACTCGAGAAAATCCAGGAAGTTCTCCCTTCCAGGCGAGATGAGGCCTATTTCGGATGAGGCGTCTGGAGTCTAATGACACCTAACCTTTGGAATTTCGAAAGGGTCTTTCACACCCTTGCTGCAACTCAAGAAGTTCACCGCCATACCCGTCTCCACTCGAGAGGAAGCACGATGGTCCCGCCCACATCCAGAGGAGCCCCGTTTCCCTCTCGGAGCTCGAGATGAGGGATCCTTTCCTGCTTTCAACGGGAAGGAATTCCCGGCGTTCCCGTCGCATCTCAAGAGGAGGCACTCTCAACAGGAAAGGCGAGAGGAACTCCTTGGTCGTACCACCATTCCTAGCGTCCCCCAGATGTCTCAGTCCATTCCAGAGGAACCTCTTTGCCCTGCACTGGCTCATCTTTCACGCCGAGGATCGACTCACACCACGGAGGCACGTGGGACAGCCCTGTGGGAAAGCCTCGAGGGAAAGCCTCGAGGGAAAACCACAGATCCTTTGATCCACGCGACGGGAAGCGTGACATTGCTGCTACAGCCTGGAAGGAAAGCGCACGTGCATGCCCCCACTCGAGACGAGGCCTGTCTCCCCTGGCGAGACTCCAGAAGTACCCAAAGATCCATATAAGCCCCTGAGAGGAATCCTCGGTTCCGACCCTGACTCCACACAAGGTTTTTGGCCTTGGTATCGACGGGAGAGGAATCCCGAGAGGCCCCCTAGCTCCTCGCATGGGGACTGGCCTCTCCTGAGGCCACCAGGGCGGGTCCCTGAGGTCCCCGTCGTAACTCGAGAACACCTGCCGCAACTCGAGAAAATCCAGGAAGTTCTCCCTTCCAGGCGAGATGAGGCCTATTTCCGATGAGGCGTCTGGAGACTAATGACACCTAACCTCTCGAACTTCGAAAGGGTCTTTCACACCCTTGCTGCAACTCAAGAAGTTCACCGCCATACCCGTCTCCACTCGAGAGGAAGCACGATGGTCCCGCTCACATCCAGAGGAGCCCCGTTTCCCCCTCTTAGCTCGAGATGAGGGATCCTTTCCCTGCTTTCAACGGGAAAGAATTCCCGGTGTTCCCGTCGTATCTCAAGAGGAGGCACTCTCAACAGGAAAGGCGAGAGGAACTCCATGGTCGTACCACCATTCCAAGAGTCCCCCAGATGTCTCAGTCCATTCCAGAGGAACCTCTTTGCCCTGCACTGGCTCATCTTTCACGCCGAGGATCGAATCACACCACGGTGGCACGTGGGACAGCCCTGTGGGAAAGCCTCGAGGGAAAGCCTCGAGGGAATACCACAGATCCTTTGATCCACGCGACGGGAAGAGTGACATTGCTGCTACAGCCTGGAAGGAAAGCGCACGTGCATGCCCCCACTCGAGTCGAGGCCTGACTCCCCTGGGGAGACTCCAGAAGTACCCAAAGATCCATGTCAGCCCCTGAGAGGAATCCTCGGTTCCGGCCTTGACTCCACACAAGCTTTTTGGCCCCGGTATCGACGGGAGAGGAATCCCGAGAGGCCCCCTAGCACCTCGCATGGGGACTGGCCTCTCCTGAGGCCACCAGGGCGGGTCCTTGAGGTCCCCGTCTTAACTCGAGAACACCTGCCGCAACTCGAGAAAATCCAGGAAGTTCTCCCTTCCAGGCGAGATGAGGCCTATTTCCGATGAGGCGTCTGGAGACTAATGACACCTAACCTTTGGAATTTCGAAAGGGTCTTTCACACCCTTGCTGCAACTCAAGAAGTTCACCGCCATACCCGTCTCCACTCGAGAGGAAGCACAATGGTCCCGCCCACATCCAGAGGAGCCCCGTTTCCCTCTCGGAGCTCGAGATGAGGGATCCTTTCCTGCTTTCAACGGGAAGGAATTCCCGGAGTTCCCGTCGCATCTCAAGAGGAGGCACTCTCAACAGGAAAGGCGAGAGGAACTCCATGGTCGTACCACCATTCCTAGAGTCCCCCAGATGTCTCAGTCCATTCCAAAGGAACCTCTTTGCCCTGCACTGGCTCATCTTTCACGCCGAGGATCGACTCACACCACGGAGGCACGTGGGACAGCCCTGTGGGAAAGCCTCGAGGGAAAGCCTCGAGGGAATACCACAGATCCTTTGATCCACGCGACGGGAAGCGTGACATTGCTGCTACAGCCTGGAAGGAAAGCGCACGTGCATGCCCCCACTCGAGACGAGGCCTGACTCCCGTGGGGAGACTCCAGAAGTACCCAAAGATCCATGTCAGCCCCTGAGAGGAATCCTCGGTTCCGGCCCTGACTGCACACAAGGTTTTTGGCCCCGGTATCGACGGGAGAGGAATCCCGAGAGGCCCCCTAGCACCTCGCATGGGGACTGGCCTCTCCTGAGGCCACCAGGGCGGGTCCCTGAGGTCCCCGTCGTAACTCGAGAACACCTGCCGCAACTCGAGAAAATCCAGGAAGTTCTCCCTTCCAGGCGAGATGAGGCCTATTTCCGATGAGGCGTCTGGAGACTAATGACACCTAACCTCTCGAACTTCGAAAGGGTCTTTCACACCCTTGCTGCAACTCAAGAAGTTCACCGCCATACCCGTCTCCACTCGAGAGGAAGCACGATGGTCCCGCCCACATCCAGAGGAGCCCCGTTTCCCCCTCGTAGCTCAAGATGAGGGATCCTTTCCCTGCTTTCAACGGGAAAGAATTCCCGGCGTTCCCGTCGCATCTCAAGAGGAGGCACTCTCAACAGGAAAGGCGAGAGGAACTCCATGGTCGTACCACCATTCCAAGAGTCCCCCAGATGTCTCAGTCCATTCCAGAGGAACCTCTTTGCCCTGCACTGGCTCATCTTTCACGCCGAGGATCGACTCACACCACTGTGGCACGTGGGACAGCCCTGTGGGAAAGCCTCGAGGGAAAACCACAGATCCTTTGATCCACGCCACGGGAAGCGTGACATTGCTGCTACAGCCTGGAAGGAAAGCCCACGTGCATGCCCCCACTCGAGACGAGGCCTGACTCCCCTAGGGAGACTCCAGAAGTACCCAAAGATCCATGTCAGCCCCTGAGAGGAATCCTCGGTTCCGGCCCTGACTCCACACAAGGTTTTTGGCCCCGGTATCGACGGGAGAGGAATCCCGAGAGGCCCCCTGGCACCTCGCATGGGTACTGGCCTCTCCTGAGGCCACCAGGGCGGGTCCCTGAGGTCCCCGTCGTAACTCGAGAACACCTGCCGCAACTCGAGAAAATCCAGGAAGTTCTCCCTTCCAGGCGAGATGAGGCCTATTTCCGATGAGTCGTCTGGAGACTAATGACACCTAACCTCTGGAAATTCGAAAGGGTCTTTCACACCCTTGCTGCAACTCAAGAAGTTCACCGCCATACCCGTCTCCACTCGAGAGGAAGCACGATGGTCCCGCCCACATCCAGAGGAGCCCCGTTTCCCCCTCGTAGCTCGAGATGAGGGATCCTTTCCCTGCTTTCAACGGGAAAGAATTCCCGGCGTTCCCGTCGCATCTCAAGAGGAGGCACTCTCAACAGGAAAGGCGAGAGGAACTCCATGGTCGTACCACCATTCCAAGAGTCCCCCAGATGTCTCAGTCCATTCCAGAGGAACCTCTTTGCACTGCACTGGCTCATCTTTCACGCCGAGGATCGACTCACACCACGGTGGCACGTGGGACAGCCCTGTGGGAAAGCCTCGAGGGAAAACCACAGATACTTTGATCCACGCCACGGGATGCGTGACATTGCTGCTACAGCCTGGAAGTAAAGCGCACGTGCATGCCCCGACTCGAGACGAGGCCTGACTCCCCTGGGGAGACTCCAGAAGTACCCAAAGATCCATGTCAGCCCCTGAGAGGAATCCTCGGTTCCGGCCCTGACTCCACACAAGGTTTTTGACCCCGGTATCGACGGGAGAGGAATCCCGAGAGGCCCCCTAGCAACTCGCATGGGGACTGGCCTCTCCTGAGGCCACCAGGGCGGGTCCCTGTGGTCCCCGTTGTAACTCGAGAACACCTGCCGCAACTCGAGAAAATCCAGGAAGTTCTCCCTTCCAGGCGAGATGAGGCCTATTTCCGATGAGGCGTCTGGAGACTAATGACACCTAACCTTTGGAATTTCGAAAGGGTCTTTCACACCCTTGCTGCAACTCAAGAAGTTCACCGCCATACCCGTCTCCACTCGAGAGGAAGCACGATGGTCCCGCCCACATCCAGAGGAGCCCCGTTTCCCTCTCGGAGCTCGAGATGAGGGATCCTTTCCTGCTTTCAACGGGAAGAAATTCCCGGCGTTCCCGTCGCATCTCAAGAGGAGGCACTCTCAACAGGAAAGGCGAGAGGAACTCCATGGTCGTACCACCATTCCTAGAGTCCCCCAGATGTCTCAGTCCATTCCAAAGGAACCTCTTTGCCCTGCACTGGCTCATCTTTCACGCCGAGGATCGACTCACACCACGGAGGCACGTGGGACAGCCCTGTGGGAAAGCCTCGAGGGAAAGCCTCGAGGGAAAACCACAGATCCTTTGATCCACGCGACGGGAAGCGTGACATTGCTGCTACTGCCTGGAAGGAAAGCGCACGTGCATGCCCCCACTCGAGACGAGGCCTGTCTCCCCTGGCGAGACTCCAGAAGTACCCAAAGATCCATATAAGCCCATGAGAGGAATCCTCGGTTCCGACCCTGACTCCACACAAGGTTTTTGGCCTTGGTATCGACGGGAGAGGAATCCCGAGAGGCCCCCTAGCACCTCGCATGGGGTCGGGCCTCTCCTGAGGCCACCAGGGCGGGTCCCTGAGGTCCCTGTCGTAACTCGAGAACACCTGCCGCAACTCGAGAAAATCCAGGAAGTTCTCCCTTCCAGGCGAGATGAGGCCTATTTCCGATGAGGCGTCTGGAGACTAATGACACCTAACCTCTCGAACTTCGAAAGGGTCTTTCACACCCTTGCTGCAACTCAAGAAGTTCACCGCCATACCCGTCTCCACTCGAGAGGAAGCACGATGGTCCCGCCCACATCCAGAGCAGCCCCGTTTCCCCCTCGTAGCTCGAGATGAGGGATCCTTTCCCTGCTTTCAACGGGAAAGTATTCCCGGTGTTCCCGTCGTATCTCAAGAGGAGGCACTCTCAACAGGAAAGGCGAGAGGAACTCCATGGTCGTACCACCATTCCAAGAGTCCCCCAGATGTCTCAGTCCATTCCAGAGGAACCTCTTTGCCCTGCACTGGCTCATCTTTCACGCCGAGGATCGACTCACACCACGGTGGCACGTGGGACAGCCCTGTGGGACAGCCTCGAGGGAAAGCCTCGAGGGAATACCACAGATCCTTTGATCCACGCGACGGGAAGCGTGACATTGCTGCTACAGCCTGGAAGGAAAGCGCACGTGCATGCCCCCACTCGAGACGAGGCCTGACTCCCCTGGGGAGACTCCAGAAGTACCCAAAGATCCATGTCAGCCCCTGAGAGGAATCCTCGGTTCCGGCCCTGACTGCACACAAGGTTTTTGGCCCCGGTATCGACGGGAGAGGAATCCCGAGAGGCCCCCTAGCACCTCGCATGGGGACTGGCCTCTCCTGAGGCCACCAGGGCGGGTCCCTGAGGTCCCCGTCGTAACTCGAGAACACCTGCCGCAACTCGAGAAAATCCAGGAAGTTCTCCCTTCCAGGCGAGATGAGGCCTATTTCCGATGAGGCGTCTGGAGACTAATGACACCTAACCTCTCGAACTTCGAAAGGGTCTTTCACACCCTTGCTGCAACTCAAGAAGTTCACCGCCATACCCGTCTCCACTCGAGAGGAAGCACGATGGTCCCGCCCACATCCAGAGGAGCCCCGTTTCCCCCTCGTAGCTCAAGATGAGGGATCCTTTCCCTGCTTTCAACGGGAAAGAATTCCCGGCGTTCCCGTCGCATCTCAAGAGGAGGCACTCTCAACAGGAAAGGCGAGAGGAACTCCATGGTCGTACCACCATTCCAAGAGTCCCCCAGATGTCTCAGTCCATTCCAGAGGAACCTCTTTGCCCTGCACTGGCTCATCTTTCACGCCGAGGATCGACTCACACCACGGTGGCACGTGGGACAGCCCTGTGGGAAAGCCTCGAGGGAAAACCACAGATCCTTTGATCCACGCCACGGGAAGGGTGACATTGCTGCTACAGCCTGTAAGGAAAGCGCACGTGCATGCCCCCACTCGAGACGAGGCCTGACTCCCCTGGGGAGACTCCAGAAGTACCCAAAGATCCATGTCAGCCCCTGAGAGGAATCCTCGGTTCCGGCCCTGACTCCACACAAGGTTTTTGGCCCCGGTATCGACGGGAGAGGAATCCCGAGAGGCCCCCTAGCACCTCGCATGGGTACTGGCCTATCCTGAGGCCACCAGGGCGGGTCCCTGAGGTCCCCGTCGTAACTCGAGAACACCTGCCGCAACTCGAGAAAATCCAGGAAGTTCTCCCTTCCAGGCGAGATGAGGCCTATTTCCGATGAGTCGTCTGGAGACTAATGACACCTAACCTCTGGAAATTCGAAAGGGTCTTTCACACCCTTGCTGCAACTCAAGAAGTTCACCGCCATACCCGTCTCCACTCGAGAGGAAGCACGATGGTCCCGCCCACATCCAGAGGAGCCCCGTTTCCCCCTCGTAGCTCGAGATGAGGGATCCTTTCCCTGCTTTCAACGGGAAAGAATTCCCGGCGTTCCCGTCGCATCTCAAGAGGAGGCACTCTAAACAGGAAAGGCGAGAGGATCTCCATGGTCCTACCACCATTCCTAGAGTCCCCCAGATGTCTCAGTCCATTCCAGAGGAACCTCTTTGCCCTGCACTGGCTCATCTTTCACGCCGAGGATCGACTCACACCACGGAGGCACGTGGGACAGCCCTGTGGGAAAGCCTCGAGGGAAAGCCTCGAGGGAAAACCACAGATCCTTTGATCCACGCGACGGGAAGCGTGACATTGCTGCTACACCCTGGAAGGAAAGCGCACGTGCATGCCCCCACTCGAGACGAGGCCTGACTCCCGTGGGGAGACTCCAGAAGTACCCAAAGATCCATATAAGCCCCTGAGAGGAATCCTCGGTTCCGGCCCTGACTGCACAAAAGGTTTTTGGCCCCGGTATCGACGGGAGAGGAATCCCGAGAGGCCCCCTAGCACCTCGCATGGGGACTGGCCTCTCCTGAGGCCACCAGGGCGGGTCCCTGAGGTCCCCGTCGTAACTCGAGAACACCTGCCGCAACTCGAGAAAATCCAGGAAGTTCTCCCTTCCAGGCGAGATGAGGCCTATTTCCGATGAGGCGTCTGGAGACTAATGACACCTAACCTCTCGAACTTCGAAAGGGTCTTTCACACCCTTGCTGCAACTCAAGAAGTTCACCGCCATACCCGTCTCCACTCGAGAGGAAGCACGATGGTCCCGCCCACATCCAGAGGAGCCCCGTTTCCCCCTCGTAGCTCAAGATGAGGGATCCTTTCCCTGCTTTCAACGGGACAGAATTCCCGGCGTTCCCGTCGCATCTCAAGAGGAGGCACTCTCAACCGGAAAGGCGAGAGGAACTCCATGGTCGTACCACCATTCCAAGAGTCCCCCAGATGTCTCAGTCCATTCCAGAGGAACCTCTTTGCCCTGCACTGGCTCATCTTTCACGCCGAGGATCGACTCACACCACTGTGGCACGTGGGACAGCCCTGTGGGAAAGCCTCGAGGGAAAACCACAGATCCTTTGATCCACGCCACGGGAAGCGTGACATTGCTGCTACAGCCTGGAAGGAAAGCCCACGTGCATGCCGCACTCGAGACGAGGCCTGACTCCCCTGGGGAGACTCCAGAAGTACCCAAAGATCCATGTCAGCCCCTGAGAGGAATCCTCGGTTCCGGCCCTGACTCCACACAAGGTTTTTGGCCCCGGTATCGACGGGAGAGGAATCCCGAGAGGCCCCCTAGCACCTCGCATGGGTACTGGCCTCTCCTGAGGCCACCAGGGCGGGTCCCTGAGGTCCCCGTCGTAACTCGAGAACACCTGCCGCAACTCGAGAAAATCCAGGAAGTTCTCCCTTCCAGGCGAGATGAGGCCTATTTCCGATGAGTCGTCTGGAGACTAATGACACCTAACCTCTTGAAATTCGAAAGGGTCTTTCACACCCTTGCTGCAACTCAAGAAGTTCACCGCCATACCCGTCTCCACTCGAGAGGAAGCACGATGGTCCCGCCCACATCCAGAGGAGCCCCGTTTCCCCCTCGTAGCTCGAGATGAGGGATCCTTTCCCTGCTTTCAACGGGAAAGAATTCCCGGCGTTCCCGTCGCATCTCAAGAGGAGGCACTCTCAACAGGAAAGGCGAGAGGAACTCCATGGTCGTACCACCATTCCAAGAGTCCCCCAGATGTCTCAGTCCATTCCAGAGGAACCTCTTTGCCCTGCACTGGCTCATCTTTCACGCCGAGGATCGACTCACACCACGGTGGCACGTGGGACAGCCCTGTGGGAAAGCCTCGAGGGAAAACCACAGATCCTTTGATCCACGCGACGGGAAGCGTGACATTGCTGCTACAGCCTGGAAGTAAAGCGCACGTGCATGCCCCGACTCGAGACGAGGCCTGACTCCCCTGGGGAGACTCCAGAAGTACCCAAAGATCCATGTCAGCCCCTGAGAGGAATCCTCGGTTCCGGCCCTGACTCCACACAAGGTTTTTGACCCCGGTATCGACGGGAGAGGAATCCCGAGAGGCCCCCTAGCAACTCGCATGGGGACTGGCCTCTCCTGAGGCCACCAGGGCGGGTCCCTGAGGTCCCCGTTGTAACTCGAGAACACCTGCCGCAACTCGAGAAAATCCAGGAAGTTCTCCCTTCCAGGCGAGATGAGGCCTATTTCCGATGAGGCGTCTGGAGACTAATGACACCTAACCTCTGGGACTTCGAAAGGGTCTTTCACACCCTTGCTGCAACTCAAGAAGTTCACCGCCATACCCGTCTCCACTCGAGAGGAAGCACGATGGTCCCGCCCACATCCAGAGGAGCCCCGTTTCCCCCTCGTGGCTCGAAATGAGGGATCCTTTCCCTGCTTTCAACGGGAAAGAATTCCCGGCGTTCCCGTCGCATCTCAAGAGGTGGCACTCTCAACAGGAAAGGCGAGAGGAACTCCATGGTCGTACCACCATTCCACGAGTCCCCCAGATGTCTCAGTCCATTCCAGAGGAACCTCTTTGCCCTGCACTGGCTCATCTTTCACGCCGAGGATCGACTCACACCACGGTGGCACGTGGGACAGCCCTGTGGGAAAGCCTCGAGGGAAAGCCTCGAGGGAAAACCACAGATCCTTTGATCCATGCGACGGGAAGCGTGACATTGCTGCTACAGCCTGGAAGGAAAGCGCACGTGCATGCCCCAACTCGAGACGAGCCCTGACTCCCTTGGGGAGACTCCAGAAATACCCAAAGATCCATGTCACCCCCTGAGAGGAATCCTCGGTTCCGCCCCTGACTCCACACAAGGTTTTTGGCCCCGGTATCGACGGGAGAGGAATCCCGAGAGGCCCCCTAGCAACTCCAATGGGGATTGGCCTCTCCTGAGGCCACCAGGGCGGGTCCCTGAGGTCCCCGTCGTAACTCGAGAACACCTGCCGCAACTCGAGAAAATCCAGGAAGTTCTCCCTTCCAGGCGAGATGAGGCCTATTTCCGATGAGGCGTCTGGAGACTAATGACACCTAAACTCTGGAACTTCGAAAGGGTCTTTCACACCCTTGCTGCAACTCAAGAAGTTCACCGCCATATGCGTCTCCACTCGAGAGGAAGCACGATGGTCCCGCCCACATCCAGAGGAGCCCCGTTTCCCCCTCGTAGCTCGAGATGAGGGATCCTTTCCCTGCTTTCAACGGGAAAGAATTCCCGGCGTTCCCGGCGCATCTCAAGAGGAGGCACTCTCAACAGGAAAGGCGAGAGGAACTCCCTGGTCGTACCACCATTCCAAGAGTCCCCCAGATGTCTCAGTCCATTCCAGAGGAACCTCTTTGCCCTGCACTGGCTCATCTTTCACGCCGAGGATCGACTCACACCACGGTGGCACGTGGGACAGCCCTTTCGGAAAGCCTCGAGGGAAAACCACAGATCCTTTGATCCACGCAACGGGAAGCGTGACATTGCTGCTACAGCCTGGAAGGAAAGCGCACGTGCATGCCCCCACTCGAGACGAGGCCTGACTCCCCTGGGGAGACTCCAGAAGTACCCAAAGATCCATGTCAGCCCCTGAGAGGAATCCTCGGTTCCGGCCCTGACTGCACACAAGGTTTTTGGCCCCGGTATCGACGGGAGAGGAATCCCGATAGGCCCCCTAGCACCTCGCATGGGGACTGGCCTCTCCTGAGGCCACCAGAGCGGGTCCCTGAGGTCCCCGTCGTAACTCGAGAACACCTGCCGCAACTCGAGAAAATCCAGGAAGTTCTCCCTTCCAGGCGAGATGAGGCCTATTTCCGATGAGGCGTCTGGAGACTAATGACACCTAACCTCTGGAACTTCGAAAGGGTCTTTCACAACCTTGCTGCAACTCAAGAAGTTCACCGCCATACCCGTGTCCACTCGAGAGGAAGCACGATGGTCCCGCCCACATCCAGAGGAGCCCCGTTTCCCCCTCGTAGCTCGAGATGAGGGATCCTTTCCCTGCTTTCAACGGGAAAGAATTCCCTGCGTTCCCGTCGCATCTCAAGAGGAGGCACTCTCAACAGGAAAGGCGAGAGGAACTCCATGGTCGTACCACCATTCCAAGAGTCCCCCAGATGTCTCAGTCCATTCCAGAGGAACCTCTTTGCCCTGCACTGTCTCATCTTTCACGCCGAGGATCGACTCAAACCACGGTGGCACGTGGGACAGCCCTGTGGGAAAGCCTCGAGGGAAAACCACAGATCCTTTGATCCACGCCACGGGAAGCGTGACATTGCTGCTACAGCCTGGAAGGAAAGCGCACGTGCATGCCCCCACTCGAGACGAGGCCTGACTCCCCTGGGGAGACTCCAGAAGTACCCAAAGATCCATGTCAGCCCCTGAGAGGAATCCTCGGTTACGGCCCTGACTCCACACAAGGTTTTTGGCCCCGGTAACGACGGGAGAGGAATCCAGAGAGGCCCCGTAGCAAATCGCATGGGGACTGGCCTCTTGAGGCAACCAGGGCGGGTCCCTGAGGTCCCCGTCGTAACTCGAGAACACCTACCGCAACTCGAGAAAATCAAGGAAGTTCTCCCTTGCAGGCGAGATGAGGCCTATTTCCGATGAGGCGTCTGGAGACTAATGACACCTAACCTCTGGAACTTCGAAAGGGTCTTTCACACACTTGCTGCAACTCAAGAAGTTCACCGCCATACCCGTCTCCACTCGAGAGGAAGCACGATGGTCCCGCCCACATCCAGAGGAGCCCCGTTTCCCCCTCGTAGCTCGAGATGAGGGATCCTTTCCCTGCTTTCAACGGGAAAGTATTCCCGTCATTCCCGCCGCATCTCAAGAGGAGGCACTCTCAACAGGAAAGGCGAGAGGAACTCCATGGTCGTACCACCATTCCAAGAGTCCCCCAGATGTCTCAGTCCAATCCAGAGGAACCTCTTTGCCCTGCACTGGCTCATCTTTCACGCCGAGGATCGACTCACACCACGGTGGCACGTGGCACAGCCATGTGGGAAAGCCTCGAGGGAAAGCCTCGAGGGAAAACCACAGATCCTTTGATCCACGCGACGGGAAGCGTGACATTGCTGCTACAGCCTGGAAGGAAAGCGCACGTGCATGCCCCCACTCGAGACGAGGCCTGAATCCCCTGGGGAGACTCCAGAAGTACCCAAAGATCCATGTCAGCCCCTGAGAGGAATCCTCGTTTCCGGCCCTGACTGCACACAAGGTTTTTGGCCCCGGTATCGACGGGAGAGGAATCCCGAGAGGCCCCCTAGCACCTCGCATGGGGACTGGCCTCTCCTGAGGCCACCAGGGCGGGTCCCTGAGGTCCCCGTCGTAACTCGAGAACACCTGCCGCAACTCGAGAAAATCCAGGAAGTTCTCCCTTCCAGGCGAGATGAGGCCTATTTCCGATGAGGCGTCTGGAGACTAATGACACCCAACCTCTGGAACTTCGAAAGGGTCTTTCACACCCTTGCTGCTACTCAAGAAGTTCACCTCCTTGCCCGTCTCCACTCGAGAGGAAGCACGATGGTCCCGCCCACATCCAGAGGAGCCCCGTTTCCCCCTCGTAGATAGAGATGAGGGATCCTTTCCCTGCTTTCAACGGGAAAGAATTCCCGGCATTCCCGTCGCATCTCAAGAGGAGGCACTCTCAACAGGAAAGGCGAGAGGAACTCCATGGTCGTACCACCATTCCAAGAGTCCCCCAGATGTCTGAGTCCATTCCAGAGGAACCTCTTTGCCCTGCACTGGCTCATCTTTCATGCCGAGGATCGACTCACACCACGGTGGCACGTGGGACAGCCCTGTGGGAAAGCCTCGAGGGAAAGCCTCGAGGGAAAACCACAGATCCTTTGATCCACGCGACGGGAAGCGTGACATTGCTGCTACAGCCTGGAAGGAAAGCACACGTGCATGCCCCCACTCGAGACGAGGCCTGACTCCCCTGGGGAGACTCCAGAAGTACCCAAAGATCCATGTCAGCCCCTGAGAGGAATCCTCGGTTCCGGCCCTGACTCCACACAAGGTTTTTGGCCCCGGTATCGACGGGAGAGGAATCCCGAGAGGCCCCCTAGCAACTCGCATGGGGACTGGCTGTTCTTGAGGCCACCAGGGCGGGTCCCTGAGATCCCCGTCGTAACTCGAGAACACCTGCCGCAACTCGAGAAAATCCAGGAAGTTCTCCCTTCCAGGCGAGATGAGGCCTATTTCCGATGAGGCGTCTGGAGACTAATGACACCTAACCTCTGGAACTTCGAAAGCGTCTTTCACACCCTTGCTGCAACTCAAGAAGTTCACCGCCATACCCGTCTCCACTCGAGAGGAAGCACGATGGTCCCGCCCACATCCAGAGGAGCCCCTTTTCCCCCTCGTAGCTCGAGATGAGGGATCCTTTCCCTGCTTTCAACGGGAAAGAATTCCCGGCGTTCCCGTCGCATCTCAAGAGGAGGCACTCTCAACAGGAAAGGCGAGAGGAACTCCATGGTCGTACCACCATTCCAAGAGTCCCCCAGATGTCTCAGTCCATTCCAGAGGAACCTCTTTGCCCTGCACTGGCTCATCTTTGACGCCGAGGATCGACTCACACCACGGTGGCACGTGGGACAGCCCTGCGGGAAAGCCTCGAGGGAAAGCCTCGAGGGAAAACCACAGATCCTTTGATGCACGCGACGGGAAGCGTGACATTGCTGCTACAGCCTGGAAGGAAAGCGCACGTGCATGCCCCCACTCGAGACGAGGCCTGACTCCCCTGGGGAGACTCCAGAAGTACCCAAAGATCCATGTCACCCCTGTGAGGAATCCTCGGTTCCGGCCCTGACTCCACACAAGGTTTTTGGCCCTAGTATCGACGGGAGAGGAATCCCGAGAGGCCCCCTAGCAACTCGCAAGGGGACTGGCCTCTCCTGAGGCCATCAGGGCGGGTCCCTTTGGTACCAGTCGTAACTCGAGAACACCTGCCGCACCTCGAGAAAATCCAGGAAGTTCTCCCTTCCAGGCGAGATGAGGTCTATTTCCGATGAGGCATCTGGAGACTGACACGTAACCTCTGGAACTTCGAAAGGGTCTTTCACACCCTTGCTGCAACTCAAGAAGTTCACCGCCATACCCGTCTCCACTCGAGAGGAAGCACGATGGTCCCACCCACATCCAGAGGAGCCCCGTTTCCCCCTCGTAGCTCGAGATGAGGGATCCTTTCCCTGCTTTCAACGGGAAAGAATTCCCGGCGTTCCCGTCGCATCTCAAGAGGAGGCACTCTCAACAGGAAAGGCGAGAGGAACTCCATGGTCGTACCACCATTCCAAGAGTCCCCCAGATGTCTCAGTCCATTCCAGAGGAACCTCTTTGCCCTGCCCTGGCTCATCTTTCACGCCGAGGATCGACTCACACCACGGTGGAACGTGGGACAGCCCTGCGGGAAAGCCTCGAGGGAAAGCCTCGAGGGAAAACCACAGATCCTTTGATGCACGCGACGGGAAGCGGGACATTGCTGCTACAGCCTGGAAGGAAAGCGCACGTGCATGCCCCCACTCGAGACGAGGCCTGACTCCCCTGGGGAGACTCCAGAAGTACCCAAAGATCCATATCACCCCTGAGAGGAATCCTCGGTTCCGGCCCTGACTCCACACAAGGTTTTTGGCCCCGGTATCGACGGGAGAGGAATCCCGAGAGGCCCCCTAGCAACTCGCATGGGGACTGGCCTCTCCTGAGGCCACCAGGGCGTGTCCCTGAGGTCCCCGTCATAACTCGAGAACACCTGCCGCAACTCGAGAAAATCCAGGGAGTTCTCCCTTCCAGGCGAGATGAGGCATATTTCCGATGAGGCGTCTGGAGACTAATGACACCTAAACTCTGGAACTTCGAAAGGGTCTTTCACACCCTTGCTGCAACTCAAGAAGTTCACCGCCATACCCGTCTCCACTCGAGAGGAAGCACGATGGTCCCGCCCACATCCAGAGGAGCCCCGTTTCCCCCTCGGAGCTCGAGATGTGGGATCCTTTCCCTGCTTTCAACGGGAAAGAATTCCCGGCGTTCCCGTCGCATCTCAAGAGGAGGCACTCTCAACAGGAAAGGCGAGAGGAACTCCAGGGTCGTACCACCATTCCAAGAGTCCCCCAGATGTCTCAGTCCATTCCAGAGGAAACTCTTTGCCCTGCACTGGCTCATCTTCCACGCCGAGGATCGACTCACACCACGGTGGCACGTGGGACAGCCCTGTGGGAAAGCCTCGAGGGAAAGCCTCGAGGGAAAACCACAGATCCTTTGATCCACGCGACGGGAAGTGTGACATTGCTGCTACAGCCTGGAAGGAAAGTGCACGTGCATGCCCCCACTGGAGACGAGGCCTGACTCCCCTGGGGAGACTCCAGAAGTACTCAAAGATCCATGTCAGCCCCTGAGAGGAATCCTCGGTTCCGGCCTTGACTCCACACAAGGTTTTTGGCCCCGGTATCGACGGGAGAGGAATCCCGAGAGGCCCCCTAGCAACTCGCATGGGGACTGGCCTCTCCTGAGGCCACCAGGGCGGGTCCCTGAGGTCCCCGTCGTAACTCGAGAACACCTGCCGCAAATCGAGAAAATCCAGGAAGTTCTCCCTTCCAGGCGAGATGAGGCCTATTTCCGATGAGGCGTCTGGAGACTAATGACACCTAACCTCTGGAACTTCGAAAGGGTCTTTCACACCCTTGCTGCAACTCAAGAAGTTCAGCGCCATACCCGTGTCCACTCGAGAGGAAGCACGATGGTCCCGCCCACATCCAGAGGAGCCCCGTTTCACCCTCGTAGCTCGAGATGAGGGATCCTTTCCCTGCTTTCAACGGGAAAGAATTCCCGGCGTTCCCGTCGCATCTCAAGAGGAGGCACTCTCAACAGGAAAGGCGAGAGGAACTCCATGGTCGTACCACCATTCCAAGAGTCCCCCAGATGTCTCAGTCCATTCCAGAGGAACCTCTTTGCCCTGCACTGGCTCATCTTTCACGCCGAGGATCGACTCACACCACGGTGGCACGTGGGACAGCCCTGTGGGAAAGCCTCGAGGGAAAGCCTCGAGGGAAAACCACAGATCCTTTGATGCACGCGACGGGAAGCGTGACATTGCTGCTACAGCCTGGAAGGAAAGCGCACGTGCATGCCCCCACTCGAGACGAGGCCTGACTCCCCTGGGGAGACTCCAGAAGTACCCAAAGATCCATGTCACCCCTGAGAGGAATGCTCGGTTCCGGCCCTGACTCCACACAAGGCTTTTGGCCCCGGTATCGACGGGAGAGGAATCCCGAGAGGCCCCCTAGCAACTCGCATGGGGACTGGCCTCTCCTGAGGCCACCAGGGCGGGTCCCTGAGGTCCCCGTCGTAACTCGAGAACACCTGCCGCAACTCGAGAAAATCCAGGAAGTTCTCCCTTCCAGGCGAGATGAGGCCTATTTCCGATGAGGCGTCTGCAGACTAATGACACCTAAACTCTGGAACTTCGAAAGGGTCTTTCACACCCTTGCTGCAACTCAAGAAGTTCACCGCCATACCCGTCTCCACACGAGAGAAAGCACGATGGTCCCGCCCACATACAGAGGAGCCACGTTTCCCCCTCGGAGCTCGAGATGAGGGATCCTTTCCCTGCTTTCAACGGGAAAGAATTCCCGGCGTTCCCGTCGCATCTCAAGAGGAGGCACTCTCAACAGGAAAGGCGAGAGGAACTCCATGGTCGTACCACCATTCCAAGAGTCCCCCAGATGTCTCAGTCCATTCCAGAGGAACCTCTTTGCCCTGCACTGGCTCATCTTTCACGCCGAGGATCGACTCACACCACGGTGGCACGTGGGACAGCCCTGTGGGAAAGCCTCGAGGGAAAACCACAGATCCTTTGATCCACGCGACGGGAAGCGTGACATTGCTGCTACAGCCTGGAAGGAAAGCACACGTGCATGCCCCCACTCGAGACGAGGCCTGACTCCCCTGGGGAGACTCCAGAAGTACCCAAAGATCCATGTCAGCCCCTGAGAGGAATCCTCGGTTCTGGCCCTGACTCCACACAAGGTTTTTGGCCCCGGTATCGACGGGAGAGGAATCCCGAGAGGTCCCCTAGCAACTCGCATGGGGACTGGCCTCGCCTGAGGCCACCAGGGCGGGTCCCTGAGGTCCCCGTCGTAACTCGGGAACACCTGCCGCAACTCGAGAAAATCCAGGAAGTTCTCCCTTCCAGGCGAGATGAGGTCTATTTCCGATGAGGCGTCTGGAGACTGACACGTAACCTCTGGAACTTCGAAAGGGTCTTTCACACCCTTGCTGCAACTCAAGAAGTTCACCGCCATACCCGTCTCCACTCGAGAGGAAGCACGATAGTCCCGCCCACATCCAGAGGAGCCCCGTTTCCCCCTCGTAGCTCGAGATGAGGGATCCTTTCCCTGCTTTCAACGGGAAAGTATTCCCAGCGATCCCGTCGCATCTCAAGAGGAGGCACTCTCAACAGGAAAGGCGAGAGGAACTCCATGGTCGTACCACCATTCCAAGAGTCCCTCAGATGTCTCAGTCCATTCCAGAGGAACCTCTTTGCCCTGCACTGGCTCATCTTTCACTCCGAGGATCGACTCACACCACGGTGGCACGTGGGACAGCCCTGTGGGAAAGCCTCGAGAGAAAACCACAGATCATTTGATCCACGCGACGGGAAGCGTGACATTGCTGCTACAGCCTGGAAGGAATGCGCACGTCCATGCCCCCACACGAGACCAGGCCTGACTCCCCTGGGGAGACTCTAGAAGTACCCAAAGATCCATGTCAGCCCCTGAGAGGAATCCTCGGTTCTGGCCCTGACTCCACACAAGGTTTTTGGCCCCGGTATCGACGGGAGAGGAATCCCGAGAGGCCCCCTAGCAACTCGCATGGGGACTGGCCTCTCCTGAGGCCATCAGGGCAGGTCCCTGTGGTACCCGTCGTAACTCGAGAACACCTGCCGCACCTCGAGAAAATCCAGGAAGTTCTCCCTTCCAGGCTAGATGAGGCCTATTTCCGATGAGGCGTCTGGAGACTAATGACACCTAACCTCTGGAACTTCGAAAGGGTCTTTCACACCCTTGCAGCAACTCAAGAAGTTTACCGCCATACCCGTCTCCACACGAGAGGAAGCACGATGGTCCCGCCCACATCCAGAGGAGCCCCGTTTCCCCCTCGTAGCTCGAGATGAGGGATCCTTTCCCTGCTTTCAACGGGAAAGAATTCCCGGCATTCCCGTCGCATCTCAAGAGGAGGCACTCTCAACAGGAAAGGCGAGAGGAACTCCATGGTCGTACCACCATTCCAAGAGTCCCCCAGATGTCTCAGTCCATTCCAGAGGAATCTCTTTGCCCTCCACTGGCTCATCTTTCACGCCGAGGATCGACTCACACCACGGTGGCACGTGGGACAGCCCTGTGGGAAAGCCTCGAGGGAAAGCCTCGAGGGAAAACCACAGATCCGTTGATCCACGCGACGGGAAGCGTGACATTGCTGCTACAGCCTGGAAGGAAAGCACACGAGCATGCCCCCACTCGAGACGAGGCCTGACTCCCCTGGGGAGACTCCAGAAGTACCCAAAGATACATGTCAGCCCCTGAGAGGAATCCTCGCTTCCGGCCCTGACTCCACACAAGGTTTTTGGGCCCGGTATCGACGGGAGAGGAATCCCGAGAGGCCCCCTAGCAACTGGCATGGGGACTGGCCTCTCCTGAGGCCACCAGGGCGGGTCCCTGAGGTCCCCGTCGTAACTCGAGAACACCTGCCGCAACTCGAGAAAATCCAGGAAGTTCTCCCTTCCAGGCGAAATGAGGCCTATTTCCGATGAGGCGTCTGGAGACTAATGACACCCAACCTCTGGAACTTCGAAAGGGTCTTTCACACCCTTGCTGCAACTCAAGAAGTTCACCGACATACCCGTGTCCACTCGAGAGGAAGCACGATGGTCCCGCCCACATCCCGAGGAGCCCCGTTTCCCCCTCGTAGCTCGAGATGAGGGATCCTTTCCCTGCTTTCAACGGGAAAGAATTCCCGGAGTTCCCGTCACAACTCAAGAGGAGGCACTCTCAACAGGAAAGGCGAGAGGAACTCCATGGTCGTACCACCATTCCAAGAGTCCCCCAGATGTCTCAGTCCATTCCAGAGGAACCTCTTTGCCCTGCACTGGCTCATCTTTCACGCCGAGGATCGACTCACACCACGGTGGCACGTGGGACAGCCCTGTGGGAAAGGCTCGAGGGAAAGCCTCGAGGGAAAACCACAGATCCTTTGATCCACGCGACGGGAAGCGTGACATTGCTGCTACAGCCTGGAAGGAAAGCACACGTGCATGCCCCCACTCGAGACGAGGCCTGACTCCCCTGGGGAGACTCCAGAAGTACCCAAAGATCCATGTCAGCCCCTGAGAGGAATCCTCGGTTCCGGCCCTGACTCCACACAAGGTTTTTGGCCCCGGTATCGACGGGAGAGGAATCCCGAGAGGCCCCTTAGCAACTCGCATGGGGACTGGCCTCGCCTGAGGCCACCAGGGCGGGTCCCTGAGGTCCCCGTCGTAACTCGGGAACACCTGCCGCAACTCGAGAAAATCCAGGAAGTTCTCCCTTCCAGGCGAGATGAGGTCTATTTCCGATGAGGCGTCTGGAGACTGACACGTAACCTCTGGAACTTCGAAAGGGTCTTTCACACCCTTGCTGCAACTCAAGAAGTTCACCGCCATACCCGTCTCCACTCGAGAGGAAGCACGATAGTCCCGCCCACATCCAGCGGAGCCCCGTTTCCCCCTCGTAGCTCGAGATGAGGGATCCTTTCCCTGCTTTCAACGGGAAAGTATTCCCAGCGATCCCGTCGCATCTCAAGAGGAGGCACACTCAACAGGAAAGGCGAGAGGAACTCCATGGTCGTACCACCATTCCAAGAGTCCCTCAGATGTCTCAGTCCATTCCAGAGGAACCTCTTTGCCCTGCACTGGCTCATCTTTCACTCCGAGGATCGACTCACACCACGGTGGCACGTGGGACAGCCCTGTGGGAAAGCCTCGAGAGAAAACCACAGATCATTTGATCCACGCGACGGGAAGCGTGACATTGCTGCTACAGCCTGGAAGGAATGCGCACGTCCATGCCCCCACACGAGACCAGGCCTGACTCCCCTGGGGAGACTCTAGAAGTACCCAAAGATCGATGTCAGCCCCTGAGAGGAATCCTCGGTTCTGGCCCTGACTCCACACAAGGTTTTTGGCCCCGGTATTGACGGGAGAGGAATCCCGAGAGGCCCCCTAGCAACTCGCATGGGGACTGGCCTCTCCTGAGGCCATCAGGGCGGGTCCCTGTGGTACCCGTCGTAACTCGAGAACACCTGCCGCACCTCGAGAAAATCCAGGAAGTTCTCCCTTCCAGGCTAGATGAGGCCTATTTCCGATGAGGCGTCTGGAGACTAATGACACCTAACCTCTGGAACTTCGAAAGGGTCTTTCACACCCTTGCTGCATCTCAAGAAGTTCACCGACATACCCGTGTCCACTCGAGAGGAAGCACGATGGTCCTGCCCACATCCCGAGGAGCCCCGTTTCCCCCTCGTAGCTCGAGATGAGGGATCCTTTCCCTGCTTTTAACGGGAAAGAATTCCCGGCGTTCCCATCGCATCTCAAGAGGAGGCACTCTCAACAGGAAAGGCGAGAGGAACTCCATGGTCGTACCACCATTCCAAGAGTCCCCCAGGTGTCTCAGTCCATTCCAGAGGAACCTCTTTGCCCTGCACTGGCTCATCTTTCACGCCGAGGATCGACTCACACCACGGTGGCACGTGGGACAGCCCTGTGGGAAAGCCTCGAGGCAAAGCCTCGAGGGAAAACCACAGATCCTTTGATGCACGCGACGGGAAGCGTGACATTGCTGCTACAGCCTGTAAGGAAAGCACACGTGCATGCCCCCCCTCGAGACGAGGCCTGACTCCCCTGGGGAGACTCCAGAAGTACCCAAAGATCCATGTCAGCCCCTGAGAGGAATCCTCGGTTCCGGCCCTGACTCCACACAAGGTTTTTGGCCCCGGTATCGACGGGAGAGGAATCCCGAGAGGCCCCTAGCAACTCGCATGGGGACTGGCCTCTCCTGAGGCCACCAGGGCGGGTCCCTGAGGTCCCCGTCGTAACTCGAGAACACCTGCCGCAACTCGAGAAAATCCAGGAAGTTCTCCCTTCCAGGCGAGATGAGGCCTATTTCCGATGAGGCGTCTGGAGACTAATGACACCCATCCTCTGGAACTTCGAAAGGGTCTTTCACACCCTTGCTGCAACTCAAGAAGTTTACCGCCAAACCCGTTTCCACACGAGAGGAAGCACGATGGTCCCGCCTACATCCAGAGGAGCCCCGTTTCCCCCTCGTAGCTTGAGATGAGGGATCCTTTCCCTGCTTTCAACGGGAAAGAATTCAGGGCATTCCCGTCGCATCTCAAGAGGAGGCACTCTCAACAGGAAAGGCGAGAGGAACTCCATGGTCGTACCACCATTCCAAGAGTCCCCCAGATGTCTCAGTCCATTCCAGAGGAACCTCTTTGCCCTGCACTGGCTCATCTTTCACGCCGAGGATCGACTCACACCACGGTGGCACGTGGGACAGCCCTGTGGGAAAGCCTCGAGGGAAAGCCTCGAGGGAAAACCACAGATCCTTTGATCCACGCGACAGGAAGCTTGACATTGCTGCTACAGCCTGGAAGGAAAGCGCACGTGCATGCCCCCACTCGAGACGAGGCCTGACTCCTCTGGGGAGACTCCAGAAGTACCCAAAGATCCATGTCAGCCCCTGAGAGGAATCCTCGGTTCTGGCCCTGACTCCACACAAGGTTTTTGGCCCCGGTATCGACGGGAGAGGAATCCCGAGAGGCCCCCTAGCAACTCGCATGGGGACTGGCCTCTCCTGAGGCCATCAGGGCGGGTCCCTGTGGTACCCGTCGTAACTTGAGAACACCTGCCGCACCTCGAGAAAATCCAGGAAGTTCTCCCTTCCAGGCTAGATGAGGCCTATTTCCGATGAGGCGTCTGGAGACTAATGACACCTAACCTCTGGAACTTCGAAAGGGTCTTTCACACCCTTGCTGCAACTCAAGAAGTTCACCGACATACCCGTGTCCACTCGAGAGGAAGCACGATGGTCCCGCCCACATCCCGAGGAGCCCCGTTTCCCCCTCGTAGCTTGAGATGAGGGATCCTTTCCCTGCTTTCAACGGGAAAGAATTCCCGGCATTCCCGTCGCATCTCAAGAGGAGGCACTCTCAACAGGAAAGGCGAGAGGAACTCCATGGTCGTACCACCATTCCAAGAGTCCCCCAGATGTCTCAGTCCATTCCAGAGGAACCTCTTTGCCCTGCACTGGCTCATCTTTCACGCCAAGGATCGACCCACACCACGGTGGTACGTGGGACAGCCCTGTGGGAAAGCCTCGAGGGAAAGCCTCGAGGGAAAACCACAGATCCTTTGATCCACGCGACAGGAAGCTTGACATTGCTGCTACAGCCTGGAAGGAAAGCGCACGTGCATGCCCCCACTCGAGACGAGGCCTGACTCCCCTGCTGAGACTCCAGAAGTACCCAAAGATCCATGTCAGCCCCTGAGAGGAATCCTCGGTTCCGGCCCTGACTCCACACAAGGTTTTTGCCCCGGTATCGATGGGAGAGGAATCCCGAGAGGCCCCCTAGCAACTCGCATGGGGACTGGCCTCTCCTGAGGCCACCAGGGCGGGTCCCTGAGGTCCCCGTCGTAACTCGAGAACACCTGCCGCAACTCGAGAAAATCCAGGAAGTTCTCCCTTCCAGGCGAGATGAGGCCTATTTCCGATGAGGCGTCTGGAGACTAATGACACCTAACATCTGGAACTTCGAAAGGGTCTTTCACACCCTTGCTGCAACTCAAGAAGTTTACCGCCATACCCGTCTCCACACGAGAGAAAGCACGATGGTCCCGCCCACATCCAGAGGAGCCCCGTTTCCCCCTCGTAGCTCGAGATGAGGGATCCTTTCCCTGCTTTCAACGGGAAAGAATTCCCGGCATTCCCGTCGCATCTCAAGAGGAGGCACTCTCAACAGGAAAGGCGAGATGAACTCCATGGTCGTACCACTATTCCAAGAGTCCCCCAGATGTCTCAGTCCATTCCAGAGGAACCTCTTTGCCCTGCGCTGGCTCATCTTTCACGCCGAGGATCGACTCACACCACGGTGGCACGTGGGACAGCCCTGTGGGAAAGCCTCGAGGGAAAGCCTCGAGGGAAAACAACAGATCCTTTGATCCACGCGACGTGAAGCGTGACATTGCTGCTACAGCCTGGAAGGAAAGCGCACGTGCATGCCCCCACTCGAGAAGAGGCCTGACTCCCCTGGGGAGACTCCAGAAGTACCCAAAGATCCATGTCAGCCCCTGAGAGGAATCCTCGGTTCCGGCCCTGACTCCACACAAGGTTTTTGGACCCGGTATCGACGGGATAGGAATCCCAGAGTCCCCCTAGCAACTCGCATGGGGATTGGCCTCTCCTGAGGCCACCAAGGCTGGTCCTTGAGGTCCCCGTCATAACTCGAGAACACCTGCCGCAACTCGAGAAAATCCAGGAAGTTCTCCCTTCCAGGCGAGATGATGCCTATTTCCGATGAGGCGTCTGGAGACTAATGACACCTAACCTCTGGAACTTCGAAAGGGTCTTTCACTCCCTTGCTGCAACTCAAGAAGTTCTCTGCCATACCCGTCTCCACTCGAGAGGAAGCACGATGGTCCCGCCCACATCCAGAGGAGCCCCGATTCCCCCTCGTAGCTCGAGATGAGGGATCCTTTCCCTGCTTTCAACGGAAAGTATTCCCGGCGTTCCCGTCGCATCTCAAGAGGAGGCACTCTCAACAGGAAAGGCGAGAGGAACTCCATGGTCGTACCACCATTCCAAGAGTCCCCCAGATGTCTCAGTCCATTCCAGAGGAACCTCTTTGCCCTGCACTGGCTCATCTTTCACGCCGAGGATCGACTCACACCACGGTGGCACATGGGACAGCCCTGTGGGAAAGCCTCGAGGGAAAGCCTCGAGGGAAAACCACAGATCCTTTGATCCACGCGACGGGAAGCGTGACATTCCTGCTACAGCCTGGAAGGAAAGCGCACGTGCATGCCCCCACTCGAGACGGGGCCTGACTCCCCTGGGGAGACTCCAGAAGTACCCAAAGATCCATGTCAGCCCCTGAGAGGAATCCTCGGTTCCGGTCCTGACTCCACACAAGGTTTTTGGCCCCGTTATCGATGGGAGAGGAATCCCGAGAGGCCCCCTAGCAACTCGCATGGGGACTGGCCTCTCCTGAGGCCACCAGGGCGGGTCCCTGAGGTCTCCGTCGTAACTCGAGAACACCTGTCGCAACTCGAGAAAATCCAGGAAGTTCTCCCTTCCAGGCGAGAAGAATCCTATTTCCGATGAGGCGTTTGGAGACTAATGACACCTAAACTCTGGAACATCGAAAGGGTCTTTCACACCCTTGCTGCAACTCAAGAAGTTCACCGCCATACCCGTCTCCACTCGCGAGGAAGCACGATGGTCCCGCCCACATCCAGAGGAGCCCCGTTTCCCCCTCGTAGCTCGAGATGAGGGATCCTTTCCCTGCTTTCAACGGGAAAGAATTCCCGGCGTTCCCGTCGCATCTCAAGAGGAGGCACTCTCAACAGGAAAGGCGAGAGGAACTCCATGGTCGTTCCACCATTCCAAGAGTCCCCCAGATGACTCAGTCCATTCCAGAGGAACCTCTTTGCCCTGCACTGGCACATCTTTCTCGCCGAGGATCGACTCACACCACGGTGGCACATGGGACAGCCCTGTGGGAAAGCCTCGAGGGAAAGCCTCGAGGGAAAACCACAGATCCTTTGATCCACGCGACGGGAAGCGTGACATTGCTGCTACAGCCTGGAAGGAAAACGCACGTGCATGCCCCCTCTCGAGACGAGGCCTGACTCCCCTGGGGAGACTCCAGAAGTACCCAAAGATCCATGTCAGCCCCTGAGAGGAATCCTCGGTTCCGGCCCTGACTCCACACAAGGTTTTTGGCCCCGGTATCGACGGGAGAGGAATCCCGAGAGGCCCCCTAGCAACTCGCATGGGGACTGGCCTCTCCTGAGGCCACCAGGGCGGGTCCCTGAGGTCCCCGTCGTAACTCGAGAACACCTGCCGCAACTCGAGAAAATCCAGGAAGTTCTCCCTTCCAGGCGAGATGAGGCCTATATCCGATGAGGCGTCTGGAGACTAATGACACCTAACCTCTGGAACTTCGAAAGGGTCTTTCACACCCTTGCTGCAACTCAAGAAGTTCACCGCCATACCCGTCTCAAATCGAGAGGAAGCACGATGGTCCCGCCCACATCCAGAGGAGCCCCGTTTCCCCCTCGTAGCTCGAGATGAGGGATCCTTTCCCTGCTTTCAACGGGAAAGAATTCCCGGCGTTCCCGTCGCATCTCAAGAGGAGGCACTCTCAACAGGAAAGGCGAGAGGAACTCCATGGTCGTACCACCATTCCAAGAGTCCCCCAGATGTCTCAGTCCATTCCAGAGGAACCTCTTTGCCCTGCACTGGCTCATCTTTCACGCCGAGGATCGACTCACACCACGGTGGCACGTGGGACAGCCCTGTGGGAAAGCCTCGAGGGAAAGCCTCGAGGGAAAACCACAGATCCTTTGATCCACGTGACGGGAAGCGTGACATTGCTGCTAAAGCCTGGAAGGAAAGCGCACGCGCATGCCCCCACTCGAGACGAGGCCTGACTCCCCTGGGGAGACTCCAGAAGTACCCAAAGATCCATGTCAGCCCCTGAGAGGAATCCTCGGTTCTGGCCCTGACTCCACACAAGCTTTTTGGCCCCGGTATCGACGGGAGAGGAATCCCGAGAGGCCCCCTAGCAACTCGCATGGGGACTGGCCTCTCCTGAGGCCACCAGGGCGGGTCCCTGAGTTCCCCGTCGTGACTTAAGAACACCTGCCGCAACTCGAGAAAATCCAGGAAGTTCTCCCTTCCAGGCGAGATGAGGCCTATTTCCGATGAGGCCTCTGGAGACTAATGACACCTAACCTCTGGAACTTTGAAAGGGTCTTTCACACCCTTGCTGCAACTCAAGAAGTTCTCCGCCATACCCGTCTCCACTCGAGAGGAAGCACGATGGTCCCGCCCACATCCAGAGGAGCCCCGTTTTCCCCTCGGTGCTCGAGATGAGGGAACCTTTCCCTGCTTTCAACGGGAAAGAATTCCCGGCGTTCCCGTCGCATCTCAAGAGGAGGCACTCTCAACAGGAAAGGCGAGAGGATCTCCATGGTCGTACCACCATTCCAAGAGTCCCCCAGATGTCTCAGTCCATTCCAGAGGAACCTCTTTGCCCTGCACTGGCTCATCTTTCACGCCGAGGATCGACTCACACCACGGTGGCACGTGGGACAGCCCTGTGGGAAAGCCTCGAGGGAAAGCCTCGAGGGAAAACCACAGATCCTTTGATCCACGCGACGGGAAGCGTGACATTGCTACTACAGCCTGGAAGGAAAGCGCACGTGCATGCCCCCACTCGAGACGAGGTCTGACTCCACTGGGGAGACTCCAGAAGTACCCAAAGATCCATGTCAGCCCCTGAGAGGAATCCTCGGTTCCGGGCCTGACTCCACACAAGGTTTTTGGCCCCGGTATCGACGGAAGAGGAATCCCGAGAGGCCCCCTAGCAACTCGCATGGGGACTGGCCTCTCCTGAGGCCACCAGGGCGGGTCCCTGAGGTCCCCGTCGTAACTCGAGAACACCTGCCGCAACTCGAGAAAATCCAGGAAGTTCTCCCTTCCAGGCGAGATGAGGCCTATTTCCGATGAGGCCTCTGGAGACTAATGACACCAAACCTCTGGAACTTCGAAAGGGTCTTTCACACCCTTGGTGCAACTCAAGAAGTTCACCGCCATACCCGTCTCCACTCGAGAGGAAGCACGATGGTCCCGGCCACATCGAGAGGAGCCCCGTTTCCCCCTCGTAGCTCGAGATGAGGGATCCTTTCCCTGCTTTCAACGGGAAAGAATTCCCGGCGTTCCCGTCGCATCTCAAGAGGAGGCACTCTCAACAGGAAAGGCGAGAGGAACTCCATGGTCGTACCACCATTCCAAGAGTCCCCCAGATGTCTCAGTCCATTTCAGAGGAACCTCTTTGCCCTGCACTGGCTCATCTTTCACTCCGAGGATCGACTCACAACACGGTGGCACGTGGGACAGCCCTGTGGGAAAGCCTCGAGGGAAAGCCTCGAGGGAAAACCACAGATCCTTTGATCCACGCGACGGGAAGCGTGACATTGCTGCTACAGCCTGGAAGGAAAGCGCACGTGCATGCCCCCACTCGAGACGAGGCCTGACTCCCCTGGGGAGACTCCAGAAGTACCCAAAGATCCATGTCAGCCCCTGAGAGGAATCCTCGGTTCCGGCCCTGACTCCACACAAGCTTTTTGGCCCCGGTATCGACGGGAGAGGAATCCCGAGAGGCCCCCTAGCAACTCGCATGGGGACTGGCCTCTCCTGAGGCCACCAGGGCCGGTCCCTGAGGTCCCCGTCGTTACTCGAGAACACCTGCCACAACTCGAGAAAATCCAGGAAGTTCTCCCTTCCAGGCGAGATGAGGCTTATTTCCGATGAGGCGTCTGGAGACTAATGACACCTAACCTCTGGAACTTCGAAAGGGTCTTTCACACCCTTGCTGCAACTCAAGAAGTTCACCACCATACCCGTCTCCACTCGAGAGGAAGCACGATGGTCCCGACCACATCCAGAGGAGCCCCGTTTCCCCCTCGTAGCTCGAGATGAGGGATCCTTTCCCTGCTTTCAACGGGAAAGAATTCCCGGCGTTCCCGTCGCATCTCAAGAGGAGGCACTCTCAACAGGAAAGGCGAGAGGAACTCCATGGTCGTACCACCATTCCAAGAGTCCCCCAGATGTCTCAGTCCATTCCAGAGGAATCTCTTTGACCTGCACTGGCTCATCTTTCACGCCGAGGATCGACTCACACCACGGTGGCACGTGGGACAGCCCTGTGGGAAAGCCTCGTGGGAAAGCCTCGAGGGAAAACCACAGATCCTTTGATCCACGCGACGGGAAGCGTGACATTGCTACTACAGCCTGGAAGGAAAGCGCACGTGCATGCCCCCACTCGAGACGAGGTCTGACTCCACTGGGGAGACTCCAGAAGTACCCAAAGATCCATGTCAGCCCCTGAGAGGAATCCTCGGTTCCGGCCCTGACTCCACACAAGGTTTTTGGCCCCGGTATCGACGGGAGAGGAATCCCGAGAGGCACCCTAGCAACTCGCATGGGGACTGGCCTCTCCTGAGGCCACCAGGGCGGGTCCCTGAGGTCCCCGTCGTAACTCGAGAACACCTGCCGCAACTCGAGAAAATCCAGGAAGTTCTCCCTTCCAGCTAGATGAGGCCTATTTCCGATGAGGCCTCTGGAGACTAATGACACAAAACCTCTGGAACTTCGAAAGGGTCTTTCACACCCTTGGTGCAACTCAAGAAGTTCACCGCCATACCCGTCTCCACTCGAGAGGAAGCACGATGGTCCCGCCCACATCGAGAGGAGCCCCGTTTCCCCCTCGTAGCTCGAGATGAGGGATCCTTTCCCTGCTTTCAACGGGAAAGAATTCCCGGCGTTCCCGTCGCATCTCAAGAGGAGGCACTCTCAACAGGAAAGGCGAGAGGAACTCCATGGTCGTACCACCATTCCAAGAGTCCCCCAGATGTCTCAGTCCATTTCAGAGGAACCTCTTTGCCCTGCACTGGCTCATCTTTCACTCCGAGGAACGACTCACAACACGGTGTCACGTGGGACAGCCCTGTGGGAAAGCCTCGAGGGAAAGCCTCGAGGGAAAACCACAGATCCTTTGATCCACGCGACGGGAAGCGTGACATTGCTGCTACAGCCTGGAAGGAAAGCGCACATGCATTCCCCACTCGAGACGAGGCCTGACTCCCCTGGGGAGACTCCAGAAGTACCCAAAGATCCATGTCAGCCCCTGAGAAGAATCCTCGGTTCCGGCCCTGACTCCACACAAGCTTTTTGGCCCCGGTATCGACGGGAGAGGAATCCCGAGAGACACCCTAGCAACTCGCATGGGGACTGGCCTCTCCTGAGGCCACCAGGGCGGGTCCCTGAGGTCTCCGTCGTAACTCGAGAACACCTGTCGCAACTCGAGAAAATCCAGGAAGTTCTCCCTTCCAGGCGAGAAGAATCCTATTTCCGATGAGGCGTTTGGAGACTAATGACACCTAAACTCTGGAACTTCGAAAGGGTCTTTCACACCCTTGCTGCAACTCAAGAAGTTCACCGCCATACCCGTCTCCACTCGCGAGGAAGCACGATGGTCCCGCCAACATCCAGAGGAGCCCCGTTTCCCCCTCGTAGCTCGAGATGAGGGATCCTTTCCCTGCTTTCAACGGGAAAGAATTCCCGGCGTTCCCGTCGCATCTCAAGAGGAGGCACTCTCAACAGAAAGGCGAGAGGAACTCCATGGTCGTACCACCATTCCAAGAGTCCCCCAGATGACTCAGTCCATTCCAAAGGAACCTCTTTGCCCTGCACTGGCTCATCTTTCTCGCCGAGGATCGACTCACACCACGGTGGCACATGTGACAGCCCTGTGGGAAAGCCTCGAGGGAAAGCCTCGAGGGAAAACCACAGATCCTTTGATCCACGCGACAGGAAGCGTGACATTGCTGCTACAGCCTGGAAGGAAAGCGCACGTGCATGCCCCCACTCGAGACGAGGCCTGACTCCCCTGGGGAG
The DNA here is from genome assembly GCF_032405125.1 of Capricornis sumatraensis. Lineage (NCBI taxonomy): Eukaryota > Metazoa > Chordata > Mammalia > Artiodactyla > Bovidae > Capricornis > Capricornis sumatraensis. The sequence continues at coordinate 156,087 of NW_027184638.1, forward strand.
ACTCCAGAAGTACCCAAAGATCCATGTCAGCCCCTGAGAGGAATCCTCGGTTCCGGCCCTGACTCCACACAAGGTTTTTGGCCCCGGTATCGACGGGAGAGGAATCCCGAGAGGCCCCCTAGCAACTCGCATGGGGACTGGCCTCTCCTGAGGCCACCAGGGCGGGTCCCTGAGGTCCCCGTCGTAACTCGAGAACACCTGCCGCAACTCGAGAAAATCCAGGAAGTTCTCCCTTCCAGGCGAGATGAGGCCTATTTCCGATGAGGCCTCTGGAGACTAATGACACCAAACCTCTGGAACTTCGAAAGGGTCTTTCACACCCTTCGTGCAACTCAAGAAGTTCACCGCCATACCCGTCTCCACTCGAGAGGAAGCACGATGGTCCCGCCCACATCGAGAGGAGCCCCGTTTCCCCCTCGTAGCTCGAGATGAGGGATCCTTTCCCTGCTTTCAACGGGAAAGAATTCCCGGCGTTCCCGTCGCATCTCAAGAGGAGGCACTCTCAACAGGAAAGGCGAGAGGAACTCCATGGTCGTACCACCATTCCAAGAGTCCCCCAGATGTCTCAGTCCATTTCAGAGGAATTTCTTTGCCCTGCACTGGCTCATCTTTCACTCCGAGGATCGACTCACAACACGGTGGCACGTGGGACAGCCCTGTGGGAAAGCCTCGAGGGAAAGCCTCGAGGGAAAACCACAGATCCTTTGATCCACGCGACGGGAAGCGTGACATTGCTGCTACAGCCTGGAAGGAAAGCGCACATGCATTCCCCACTCGAGACGAGGCCTGACTCCCCTGGGGAGACTCCAGAAGTACCCAAAGATCCATGTCAGCCCCTGAGAAGAATCCTCGGTTCCGGCCCTGACTCCACACAAGCTTTTTGGCCCCGGTATCGACGGGAGAGGAATCCCGAGAGACCCCCTAGCAACTCGCATGGGGACTGGCCTCTCCTGAGGCCACCAGGGCGGGTCCCTGAGGTCCCCGTCGTAACTCGAGAACAGCGGCCGCAACTCGAGAAAATCCAGGAAGTTCTCCCTTCCAGGCGAGATGAGGCCTATTTCCGATGAGGCCTCTGGAGACTAATGACACCTAACCTCTGGAACTTCGAAAGGGTCTTTCACACCCTTGCTGCAACTCTAGAAGTTCACCGCCATACCCGTCTCCACTAGAGAGGAAGCACGATGGTCCCGCCCACATCCAGAGGAGCCCCGTTTCCCCCTCGTAGCTCGAGATGAGGGATCCTTTCCCTGCTTTCAACGGGAAAGAATTCCCGGCGTTCCCGTCGCATCTCAAGAGGAGGCACTCTCAACAGGAAAGGCGAGAGGAACTCCATGGTCGTACCACCATTCCAAGAGTCCCCCAGATGTCTCAGTCCATTCCAGAGGAACCTCTTTGCCCTGCACTGGCTCATCTTTCACGCCGAGGATCGACTCACACCACGGTGGCACGTGGGACAGCCCTGTGGGAAAGCCTCGAGGGAAAGCCTCGAGGGAAAACCACAGATCCTTTGATCCACGCGACGGGAAGCGTGACATTGCTGCTACAGCCTGGAAGGAAAGCGCACGTGCATGCCCCCACTCGAGACGAGGCCTGACTCCCCTGGGGAGACTCCAGAAGTACCCAAAGATCCATGTCAGCCCCTGAGAGGAATCCTCGGTTCCGGCCCTGACTCCACACAAGCTTTTTGGCCCCGGTATCGACGGGAGAGGAATCCCGAGAGGCCCCCTAGCAACTCGCATGGGGACTGGCCTCTCCTGAGGCCACCAGGGCCGGTCCCTGAGGTCCCCGTCGTTACTCGAGAACACCTGCCACAACTCGAGAAAATCCAGGAAGTTCTCCCTTCCAGGCGAGATGAGGCTTATTTCCGATGAGGCGTCTGGAGACTAATGACACCTAACCTCTGGAACTTCGAAAGGGTCTTTCACACCCTTGCTGCAACTCAAGAAGTTCACCACCATACCCGTCTCCACTCGAGAGGAAGCACGATGGTCCCGACCACATCCAGAGGAGCCCCGTTTCCCCCTCGTAGCTCGAGATGAGGGATCCTTTCCCTGCTTTCAACGGGAAAGAATTCCCTGCGTTCCCGTCGCATCTCAAGAGGAGGCACTCTCAACAGGAAAGGCGAGAGGAACTCCATGGTCGTACCACCATTCCAAGAGTCCCCCAGATGTCTCAGTCCATTCCAGAGGAAGCTCTTTGCCCTGCACTGGCTCATCTTTCACGCCGAGGATCGACTCACACCACGGTGGCACGTGGGACAGCCCTGTGGGAAAGCCTCGAAGGAAAGCCTCGAGGGAAAACCACAGATCCTTTGATCCAAGCGACGGGAAGCGTGACATTGCTGCTACAGCCTGGAAGGAAAGCGCACGCGCATTCCCCCACTCGAGACGAGGCCTGACTCCCCTGGGGAGACTCCAGAAGTACCCAAAGATCCATGTCAGCCCCTGAGAGGAATCCTCGGTTCCGGCCCTGACTCCACACAAGGTTTTTGGCCCCGGTATCGACGGGAGAGGAATCCCGAGATGCCCCCTAGCAACTCGCATGGGGACTGGCCTCTCCTGAGGCCACCAGGGCGGGTCCCTGAGGTCCCCGTCGTAACTCGAGAACACCTGCCGCAAATCGAGAAAATCCAGGAAGTTCTCCCTTCCAGGCGAGATGAGGCCTATTTCCGATGAGGCGTCTGGAGACTAATGACACCTAACCTCTGGAACTTCGAAAGGGTCTTTCACAACCTTGCTGCAACTCAAGAAGTTCACCGCCATACCCGTGTCCACTCAAGAGGAAGCACGATGGTCCCGCCCACATCCAGAGGAGCCCCGTTTCCCCCTCGTAGCTCGAGATGAGGGATCCTTTCCCTGCTTTCAACGGGAAAGAATTCCCGGCGTTCCCGTCGCATCTCAAGAGGAGGCACTCTCAACAGGAAAGGCGAGAGGAACTCCATGGTCGTACCACCATTCCAACAGTCCCCCAGATGTCTCAGTCCATTCCAGAGGAACCTCTTTGCCCTGCACTGGCTCATTTTTCATGCCGAGAATCGACTCACACCACGGTGTCACGTGGGACAGCCCTGTGGGAAAGCCTCGAGGGAAAGCCTCGAGGGAAAACCACAGATCCTTTGATCCACGCGACGGGAAGCGTGACATTGCTGCTACAGCCTGGAAGGAAAGTGCACGTGCATGCCCCCACTCGAGACGAGGCCTGTCTCCCCTGGCGAGACTCCAGAAGTACCCAAAGATCCATATCAGTCCCTGAGAGGAATCCTCGGTTCCGGCCCTGACTCCACACAAGGTTTTTGGCCCCGGTATCGACGGAAGAGGAATCCCGAGGGGCCCCCTAGCAACACGCATAGGGACTGGCCTCTCCTGAGGCCAACAGGGCGGGTCCCTGAGGTCCCCGTCGTAACTCGAGAACACCTGCCGCAACTCGAGAAAATCAAGGAAGTTCTCCCTTCCAGGCGAGATGAGGCCTATTTCCGATGAGGCGTCTGGAGACTAATGACACCTAACCTCTGGAACTTCGAAAGGGTCTTTCACACCCTTGCTGCAACTCAAGAAGTTCACCGCCATACCCGTCTCCACTCGAGAGGAAGCACGATGGTCCCGCCCACATCCAGAGGAGCCCCGTTTCCCCCTCGTAGCTCGAGATGAGGGATCCTTTCCCTGCTTTCAACGGGAAAGAATTCCCGGCGTTCCCGTCGCATCTCAAGAGGAGGCACTCTCAACAGGAAAGGCGAGAGGAACTCCATGGTCGTACCACCATTCCAAGAGTCCCCCAGATGTCTCAGTCCATTCCAGAGGAACCTCTTTGCCCTGCACTGGCTCATCTTTCACGCCGAGGATCGACTCACACCACGGTGGCACGTGGGACAGCCCTGTGGGAAAGCCTCGAGGGAAAACCACACATCATTTGATCCACGCGACGGGAAGCGTGACATTGCTGCTACAGCCTGGAAGGAAATTGCACGTGCATGCCCCCACTCGAGACGAGGCCTGACTCCCCTGGGGAGACTCCAGAAGTACCCAAAGATCCATGTCAGCCCCTGAGAGGAATCCTCGGTTCCGGCCCTGACTCCACACAAGGTTTTTGGCCCCGGTATCGACGGGAGAGGAATCCCGAGAGACCCCCTAGCAACTCGCATAGGGACTGGCCTCTCCTGAGGCCACCAGGGCGGGTCCCTGAGGTCCCCGTCGTAACTCGAGAACACCTGCCGCAACTCGAGAAAATCCAGGAAGTTCTCCCTTCCAGGCGAGATGAGGCCTATTTCCGATGAGGCGTCTGGAGACTAATGACACCTTACCTCTGGAACTTCGAAAGGGTCTTTCACAGCCTTGCTGCAACTCAAGAAGTTCACCACCATACCCGTCTCCACTAGAGAGGAAGCACGATGGTCCCGCCCACATCCAGAGGAGCCCCGTTTCCCCCTCGTAGCTCGAGATGAGGGATCCTTTCCCTGCTTTAAACGGGAAAGAATTCCCGGCGTTCCCGTCGCATCTCAAGAGGAGGCACTCTCAACAGGAAAGGCGAGAGGAACTCCATGGTCGTACCACCATTCCAAGAGTCCCCCAGATGTCTCAGTCCATTCCAGAGGAACCTCTTTGCCCTGCACTGACTCATCTTTCACGCCCAGGATTGACTCACACCACGGTGGCACGTGGGACAGCCCTGTGGGAAAGCCTCGAGGGAAAGCCTCGAGGGAAAACCACAGATCCTTTGATCCACGCGACGGGAAGCGTGACATTGCTGCTACAGCCTGGAAGGAAAGCGCACGTGCATGCCCCCACTCGAGACGAGGCCTGACTCCCCTGGGGAGACTCCAGAAGTACCCAAAGATCCATGTCACCCCCTGAGAGGAATCCTCGGTTCCGGCCCTGACTCCACACAAGGTTTTTGGCCCCGGTATCAACGGGAGAGGAATCCCGAGAGGCCCCCTAGCAACTCGCCTAGGGACTGGCCTCTCCTGAGGCCACCAGGGCGGGTCCCTGAGGTCCCCGTCGTAACTCGAGAACACCTGCCGCAACTCGAGAAAATCCAGGAAGTTCTCCCTTCCAGGCGAGATGAGGCCTATTTCCGATGAGGCCTCTGGAGACTAATGACACCTAACCTCTGGAACTTCGAAAGGGTCTTTCACACCCTTGCTGCAACTCAAGAAGTTCACCGCCATACCCGTCTCCACTAGAGAGGAAGCACGATGGTCCCGCCCACATCCAGAGGAGCCCCGTTTCCCCCTCGGAGCTCGAGATGAGGGATCCTTTCCCTGCTTTCAACGGGAAAGAATTCCCGGCGTTCCCGTCGCATCTCAAGAGGAGGCACTCTCAACAGGAAAGGCGAGAGGAACTCCATGGTCGTACCACCATTCCAAGAGTCCCCCAGATGTCTCAGTCCATTCCAGAGGAACCTCTTTGCCCTGCACTGACTCATCTTTCACGCCCAGGATTGACTCACACCACGGTGGCACGTGGGACAGCCCTGTGGGAAAGCCTCGAGGGAAAGCCTCGAGGGAAAACCACAGATCCTTTGATCCACGCGACGGGAAGCGTGACATTGCTGCTACAGCCTGGAAGGAAAGCGCACGTGCATGCCCCCACTCGAGACGAGGCCTGACTCCCCTGGGGAGACTCCAGAAGTACCCAAAGATCCATGTCACCCCCTGAGAGGAATCCTCGGTTCCGGCCCTGACTCCACACAAGGTTTTTGGCCCCGGTATCAACGGGAGAGGAATCCCGAGAGGCCCCCTAGCAACTCGCCTAGGGACTGGCCTCTCCTGAGGCCACCAGGGCGGGTCCCTGAGGTCCCCGTCGTAACTCGAGAACACCTGCCGCAACTCGAGAAAATCCAGGAAGTTCTCCCTTCCAGGCGAGATGAGGCCTATTTCCGATGAGGCCTCTGGAGACTAATGACACCTAACCTCTGGAACTTCGAAAGGGTCTTTCACACCCTTGCTGCAACTCAAGAAGTTCACCGCCATACCCGTCTCCACTAGAGAGGAAGCACGATGGTCCCGCCCACATCCAGAGGAGCCCCGTTTCCCCCTCGGAGCTCGAGATGAGGGATCCTTTCCCTGCTTTCAACGGGAAAGAATTCCCGGCGTTCCCGTCGCATCTCAAGAGGAGGCACTCTCAACAGGAAAGGCGAGAGGAACTCCATGGTCGTACCACCATTCCAAGAGTCCCCCAGATGTCTCAGTCCATTCCAGAGGAACCTCTTTGCCCTGCACTGGCTCATCTTTCACGCCGAGGATCGACTCACACCACGGTGGCACGTGGGACAGCCCTGTGGGAAAGCCTCGAGGGAAAGCCTCGAGGGAAAACCACAGATCCTTTGATACACGTGACGGGAAGCGTGACATTGCTGCTACAGCCTGAAAGGAAAGCGCACGTGCATGCCCCCACTCGAGACGAGGCCTGACTCCCCTGGGGAGACTCCAGAAGTACCCAAAGATCCATGTCAGCCCCTGAGAGGAATCCTCGGTTCCGGCCCTGACTCCACACAAGCTTTTTGGCCCCGGTATCGACGGGAGAGGAATCCCGAGAGGCCCCCTAGCAACTCGCATGGGGACTGGCCTCTCCTGAGGCCACAAGGGCGGGTCCCTGAGGTCCCCGTCGAAACTCGAGAACACCTGCCGCAACTCGAGAAAATCCAGGAAGTTCTCCCTTCCAGGCGAGATGAGGCCTATTTCCGATGAGGCCTCTGGAGACTAATGACACCTAACCTCTGGAACTTCGAAAGGGTCTTTCACACCCTTGCTGCAACTCAAGAAGTTCACCGCCATACCCGTCTCCACTCGAGAGGAAGCACGATGGTCCCGCCCACATCCAGAGGAGCCCCGTTTCCCCCTCGTAGCTCGAGATGAGGGATCCTTTCCCTGCTTTCAACGGGAAAGAATTCCCGGCGTTCCCGTCGCATCTCAAGAGGAGGCACTCTCAACAGGAAAGGCGAGAGGAACTCCATGGTCGTACCACCATTCCAAGAGTCCCCCAGATGTCTCAGTCCATTCCAGAGGAACCTCTTTGCCCTGCACTGGCTCATTTTTCACGCCGAGAATCGACTCACACCACGGTGTCACGTGGGACAGCCCTGTGGGAAAGCCTCGAGGGAAAGCCTCGAGGGAAAACCACAGATCCTTTGATCCACGCGACGGGAAGCGTGACATTGCTGCTACAGCCTGGAAGGAAAGTGCACGTGCATGCCCCCACACGAGACGAGACCTGTCTCCCCTGGCGAGACTCCAGAAGTACCCAAAGATACATATCAGTCCCTGAGAGGAATCCTCGGTTCCGGCCCTGACTCCACACAAGGTTTTTGGACCCGGTATCGACGGGAGAGAAATCCTGAGGGGCCCCCTAGCAACACGCATAGGGACTGGCCTCTCCTGAGGCCAACAGAGTGGGTCCCTGAGGTCCCCGTCGTAACTCGAGAACACCTGCCGCAACTCGAGAAAATCAAGGAAGTTCTCCCTTCCAGGCGAGATGAGGCCTATTTCCGATGAGGCGTCTTGAGACTAATGACACCTAACCTCTGGAACTTCGAAAGGGTCTTTCACAGCCTTGCTGCAACTCAAGAAGTTCTCCGCCATACCCGTCTCCACTAGAGAGGAAGCACGATGGTCCCGCCCACATCCAGAGGAGCCCCGTTTCCCCCTCGTAGCTCGAGATGAGGGATCCTTTCCCTGCTTTCAACGGGAAAGAATTCCCGGCGTTCCCGTCGCATCTCAAGAGGAGGCACTCTCAACAGGAAAGGCGAGAGGAACTCCATGGTCGTACCACCATTCCAAGAGTCCCCCAGATGTCTCAGTCCATTCCAGAGGAACCTCTTTGCCCTGCACTGGCTCATCTTTCACGCCGAGGATCGACTCACACCACGGTGGCACGTGGGACAGCCCTGTGGGAAAGCCTCGAGGGAAAACCACACATCATTTGATCCACGCGACGGGAAGCGTGACATTGCTGCTACAGCCTGGAAGGAAAGTGCACGTGCATGCCCCCACTCGAGACGAGGCCTGACTCCCCTGGGGAGACTCCAGAAGTACCCAAAGATCCATGTCAGCCCCTGAGAGGAATCCTCGGTTCCGGCCGTGACTCCACACAAGGTTTTTGGCCCCGGTATCGACGGGAGAGGAATCCCGAGAGGCCCCCTAGCAACTCGCATAGGGACTGGCCTCTCCTGAGCCCACCAGGGCGGGTCCCTGAGGTCCCCGTCGTAACTCGAGAACACCTGCCGCAACTCGAGAAAATCCAGGAAGTTCTCCCTTCCAGGCGAGATGAGGCCTATTTCCGATGAGGCGTCTGGAGACTAATGACACCTTACCTCTGGAACTTCGAAAGGGTCTTTCACAGCCTTGCTGCAAGTCAAGAAGTTCACCACCATACCCGTCTCCACTAGAGAGGAAGCACGATGGTCCCGCCCACATCCAGAGGAGCCCCGTTTCCCCCTCGTAGCTCGAGATGAGGGATCCTTTCCCTGCTTTCAACGGGAAAGAATTCCCGGCGTTCCCGTCGCATCTCAAGAGGAGGCACTCTCAACAGGAAAGGCGAGAGGAACTCCATGGTCGTACCACCATTCCAAGAGTCCCCCAGATGTCTCAGTCCATTCCAGAGGAAACTCTTTGCCCTGCAGTGGCTCATCTTTCACGCCCAGGATTGACTCACACCACGGTGGCACGTGGGACAGCCCTGTGGGAAAGCCTCGAGGGATAGCCTCGAGGGAAAACCACAGATCCTTTGATCCACGCGACGGGAAGCGTGACATTGCTGCTACAGCCTGGAAGGAAAGTGCACGTGCATGCCCCCACTCGAGACGAGGCCTGACTCCCCTGGGGAGACTCCAGAAGTACCCAAAGATCCATGTCAGCACCTGAGAGGAATCCTCGGTTCCGGCACTGACTCCACACAAGGTTTTTGGCCCCGGTATCGACGGGAGAGGAATCCCGAGAGGCCCCCTAGCAACTCGCATGGGGACTGGCCTCTCCTGAGGCCACCAGGGCGGGTCCCTGAGGTCCCCGTCGTAACTCGAGAACACCTGCCGCAACTCGAGAAAATCCAGGAAGTTCTCCCTTCCAGGCGAGATGAGGCATATTTCCGATGAGGCGTCTGGAGACTAATGACACCTAACCTCTGGAACTTTGAAAGGGTCTTTCACACCCTTGCTGCAACTCAAGAAGTTCTCCGCCATACCCGTCTCCACTCGAGAGGAAGCACGATGGTCCCGCCCACATCCAGAGGAGCCCCGTTTCCCCCTCGTAGCTCGAGATGAGGGATCCTTTCCCTGCTTTCAACGGGAAAGAATTCCCGGCGTTCCCGTCGCATCTCAAGAGGAGGCACTCTCAACAGGAAAGGCGAGAGGAACTCCATGGTCGTACCACCATTCCAAGAGTCCCCCAGATGTCTCAGTCCATTCCAGAGGAACCTCTTTTCCCTGCACTGGCTCATCTTTCACGCCGAGGATCGACTCACACCACGGTGGCACGTGGGACAGCCCTGTGGGAAAGCCTCGAGGGAAAACCACACATCATTTGATCCACGCGACGGGAAGCGTGACATTGCTGCTACAGCCTGGAAGGAAAGTGCACGTGCATGCCCCCACTCGAGACGAGGCCTGACTCCCCTGGGGAGACTCCAGAAGTACCCAAAGATCCATGTCAGCCCCTGAGAGGAATCCTCGGTTCCGGCCCTGACTCCACACAAGGTTTTTGGCCCCGGTATCGACGGGAGAGGAATCCCGAGAGACCCCCTAGCAACTCGCATAGGGACTGGCCTCTCCTGAGGCCACCAAGGCGGGTCCCTGAGGTCCCCGTCGTAACTCGAGAACACCTGCCGCAACTCGAGAAAATCCAGGAAGTTCTCCCTTCCAGGCGAGATGAGGCCTATTTCCGATGAGGCCTCTGGAGACTAATGACACCTAACCTCTGGAACTTCGAAAGGGTCTTTCACACCCTTGCTGCAACTCAAGAAGTTCACCGCCATACCCGTCTCCACTAGAGAGGAAGCACGATGGTCCCGCCCACATCCAGAGGAGCCCCGTTTCCCCCTCGTAGCTCGAGATGAGGGATCCTTTCCCTGCTTTCAACGGGAAAGAATTCCCGGCGTTCCCGTCGCATCTCAAGAGGAGGCACTCTCAACAGGAAAGGCGAGAGGAACTCCATGGTCGTACCACCATTCCAAGAGTCCCCCAGATGTCTCAGTCCATTCCAGAGGAACCTCTTTGCCCTGCACTGGCTCATCTTTCACGCCGAGGATCGACTCACACCACGGTGGCACGTGGGACAGCCCTGTGGGAAAGCCTCGAGGGAAAGCCTCGAGGGAAAACCACAGATCCTTTGATCCACGCGACGGGAAGCGTGACATTGCTACTACAGCCTGGAAGGAAAGCGCACGTGCATGCCCCCACTCGAGACGAGGTCTGACTCCACTGGGGAGACACCAGAAGTACCCAAAGATCCATGTCAGCCCCTGAGAGGAATCCTCGGTTCTGGCCCTGACTCCACACAAGGTTTTTGGCCCCGGTATCGACGGGAAAGGAATCCCGAGAGGCCCCCTAGCAACTCGCATGGGGACTGGCCTCTCCTGAGGCCACCAGGGCGGGTCCCTGAGGTCCCCGTCGTAACTCGAGAACACCTGCCGCAACTCGAGAAAATCCAGGAAGTTCTCCCTTCCAGGCGAGATGAGGCCTATTTCCGATGAGGCCTCTGGAGACTAATGACACCAAACCTCTGGAACTTCGAAAGGGTCTTTCACACCCTTGCTGCAACTCAAGAAGTTCACCGCCATACCCGTCTCCACTCGAGAGGAAGCACGATGGTCCCGCCCACATCCAGAGGAGACCCGATTCCCCCTCGTAGCTCGAGATGAGGAATCCTTTCCCTGCTTTCAACGGGAAAGAATTCCCGGCGTTCCCGTCGCATCTCAAGAGGAGGCACTCTCAACAGGAAAGGCGAGAGGAACTCCATGGTCGTACCACCATTCCAAGAGTCCCCCAGATGTCTCAGTCCATTTCAGAGGAACCTCTTTGCCCTGCACTGGCTCATCTTTCACGCCGATAATCGACTCACAACACGGTGGCACGTGGGACAGCCCTGTGGGAAAGCCTCGAGGGAAAGCCTCGAGGGAAAACCACAGATCCTTTGATCCACGCGACGGGAAGCGTGACATTGCTGCTACAGCCTGGAAGGAAAGCGAACATGCATGCCCCCACTCGAGACGAGGCCTGACTCCCCTGGGGAGACTCCAGAAGTACCCAAAGATCCATGTCAGCCCCTGAGAAGAATCCTCGGTTCCGGCCCTGACTCCACACAAGCTTTTTGGCCCCGGTATCAACGGGAGAGGAATCCCGAGAGACCCCCTAGCAACTCGCATGGGGACTGGCCTCTAATGAGGCCACCAGGGCGGGTCCCTGAGTTCCCCATCGTAACTTAAGAACACCTGCCGCAACTCGAGAAAATCCAGGAAGTTCTCCCTTCCAGGCGAGATGAGGCCTATTTCCGATGAGGCGTCTGGAGACTAATGACACCTAACCTCTGGAACTTCGAAAGGGTCTTTCACAGCCTTGCTGCAACTCAAGAAGTTCACCACCATACCCGTCTCCACTAGAGAGGAAGCACGATGGTCCCGCCCACATCCAGAGGAGCCCCGTTTCCCCCTCGTAGCTCGAGATGAGGGATCCTTTCCCTGCTTTCCACGGGAAAGAATTCCCGGCGTTCCCGTCGCATCTCAAGAGGAGGCACTCTCAACAGGAAAGGCGAGAGGAACTCCATGGTCGTAAAACCATTCCAAGAGTCCCCCAGATGTCTCAGTCCATTCCAGAGGAACCTCTTTGCCCTGCACTGGCTCATCTTTCACGCCAAGGATCGACTCACGCCACGGTGGCACGTGGGACAGCCCTGTGGGAAAGCCTCGAGGGAAAGCCTCGAGGGAAAACCACAGATCCTTTGATCCACGCGACGGGAAGCGTGACATTGCTGCTACAGCCTGGAAGGAAAGCGCACGTGCATGCCCCCACTCGAGACGAGGCCTGACTCCCCTGGGGAGACTCCAGAAGTACCCAAAGATCCATGTCAGCCCCTGAGAGGAATCCTCGGTTCCGGCCCTGACTCCACACAAGGTTTTTGGCCCCGGTATCAACGGGAGAGGAATCCCGAGAGGCCCCCTAGCAACTCGCCTAGGGACTGGCCTTTCCTGAGGCCACCAGGGCGGGTCCCTGAGGTCTCCGTCGTAACTCGAGAACACCTGCCGCAACTCGAGAAAATCCAGGAAGTTCTCCCTTCCAGGCGAGATGAGGCCTATTTCCGATGAGGCCTCTGGAGACTAATGACACCTAACCTCTGGAACTTCGAAAGGGTCTTTCACACCCTTGCTGCAACTCAAGAAGTTCACCGCCATACCCGTCTCCACTAGAGAGGAAGCACGATGGTCCCGCCCACATCCAGAGGAGCCCCGTTTCCCCCTCGTAGCTCGAGATGAGGGATCCTTTCCCTGCTTTCAACGGGAAAGAATTCCCGGCGTTCCCGTCGCATCTCAAGAGGAGGCACTCTCAACAGGAAAGGCGAGAGGAACTCCATGGTCGTACCACCATTCCAAGAGTCCCCCAGATGTCTCAGTCCATTCCAGAGGAACCTCTTTGCCCTGCACTGGCTCATCTTTCACGCCGAGGATCGACTCACACCACGGTGGCACGTGGGACAGCCCTGTGGGAAAGCCTCGAGGGAAAGCCTCGAGGGAAAACCACAGATCCTTTGATCCACGTGACGGGAAGCGTGACATTGCTGCTACAGCCTGAAAGGAAAGCGCACGTGCATGCCCCCACTCGAGACGAGGCCTGACTCCACTGGGGAGACTCCAGAACTACCCAAAGATCCATGTCAGCCCCTGAGAGGAATCCTCGGTTCCGGCCCTGACTCCACACAAGCTTTTTGGCCCCGGTATCGACGGGAGAGGAATCCCGAGAGGCCCCCTAGCAACTCGCATGGGGACTGGCCTCTCCTGAGGCCACAAGGGCGGGTCCCTGAGGTCCCCGTCGAAACTCGAGAACACCTGCCGCAACTCGAGAAAATCCAGGAAGTTCTCCCTTCCAGGCGAGATGAGGCCTATTTCCGATGAGGCCTCTGGAGACTAATGACACCTAACCTCTGGAACTTCGAAAGGGTCTTTCACACCCTTGCTGCAACTCAAGAAGTTCACCGCCATACCCGTCTCCACTAGAGAGGAAGCACGATGGTCCCGCCCACATCCAGAGGAGCCCCGTTTCCCCCTCGTAGCTCGAGATGAGGGATCCTTTCCCTTCTTTCAACGGGAAAGAATTCCCGGCGTTCCCGTCGCATCTCAAGAGGAGGCACTCTCAACAGGAAAGGTGAGAGGAACTCCATGGTCGTACCACCATTCCAAGAGTCCCCCAGATGTCTCAGTCCATTCCAGAGGAACCTCTTTGCCCTGCACTGGCTCATTTTTCACGCCGAGAATCGACTCACACCACGGTGTCACGTGGGACAGCCCTGTGGGAAAGCCTCGAGGGAAAGCCTCGAGGGAAAACCGCAGATCCTTTGATCCACGCGATGGGAAGCGTGACATTGCTGCTACAGCCTGGAAGGAAAGTGCACGTGCATGCCCCCACACGAGACGAGACCTGTCTCCCCTGGCGAGACTCCAGAAGTACCCAAAGATCCATATCAGTCCCTGAGAGGAATCCTCGGATCCGGCCCTGACTCCACACAAGGTTTTTGGACCCGGTATCGACGGGAGAGAAATCCTGAGGGGCCCCCTAGCAACACGCATAGGGACTGGCCTCTCCTGAGGCCAAAAGGGCGGGTCCCTGAGGTCCCCGTCGTAACTCGAGAACACCTGCCGCAACTCGAGAAAATCAAGGAAGTTCTCCCTTCCAGGCGAGATGAGGCCTATTTCCGATGAGGCGTCTGGAGACTAATGACACCTAACCTCTGGAACTTCGAAAGGGTCTTTCACACCCTTGCTGCAACTCAAGAAGTTCACCGCCATACCCGTCTCCACTCGAGAGAAAGCACGATGGTCCCGCCCACATCCAGAGGAGCCCCGTTTCCCCTCGTAGCTCGAGATGAGGGATCCTTTCCCTGCTTTCAACGGCAAAAAATTCCCGGCGTTCCCGTCGCATCTCAAGAGGAGGCACTCTCAACAGGAAAGGCGAGAGGAACTCCATGGTCGTACCACCATTCCAAGAGTCCCCCAGATGTCTCAGTCCATTCCAGAGGAACCTCTTTGCCCTGCACTGGCTCATCTTTCACGCCGAGGATCGACTCACACCACGGTGGCACGTGGGACAGCCCTGTGGGAAAGCCTCGAGGGAAAACCACACATCATTTGATCCACGCGACGGGAAGCGTGACATTGCTGCTACAGCCTGGAAGGAAAGTGCACGTGCATGCCCCCACTCGAGACGAGGCCTGACTCCCCTGGGGAGACTCCAGAAGTACCCAAAGATCCATGTCAGCCCCTGAGAGGAATCCTCGGTTCCGGCCCTGACTCCACACAAGGTTTTTGGCCCCGGTATCGACGGGAGAGGAATCCCGAGAGGCCCCCTAGCAACTCGCATAGGGACTGGCCTCTCCTGAGGCCACCAGGGCGGGTCCCTGAGTTCCCCGTCGTAACTTAAGAACACCTGCCGCAACTCGAGAAAATCCAGGAAGTTCTCCCTTCCAGGCGAGATGAGGCCTATTTCGATGAGGCGTCTGGAGACTAATGACACCTAACCTCTGGAACTTCGAAAGGGTCTTTCACAGCCTTGCTGCAACTCAAGAAGTTCACCACCATACCCGTCTCCACTAGAGAGGAAGCACGATGGTCCCGCCCACATCCAGAGGAGCCCCGTTTCCCCCTCGTAGCTCGAGATGAGGGATCCTTTCCCTGCTTTCAACGGGAAAGAATTCCCGGCGTTCCCGTCGCATCTCAAGAGGAGGCACTCTCAACAGGAAAGGCGAGAGGAACTCCATGGTCGTACCACCATTCCAAGAGTCCCCCAGATGTCTCAGTCCATTCCAGAGGAACCTCTTTGCCCTGCACTGGCTCATCTTTCACGCCGAGGATCGACTCACGCCACGGTGGCACGTGGGACAGCCCTGTGGGAAAGCCTCGAGGGAAAGCCTCGAGGGAAAACCACAGATCCTTTGATCCACGCGACGGGAAGCGTGACATTGCTGCTACAGCCTGGAAGGAAAGCGCACGTGCATGCCCCCACTCGAGACGAGGCCTGACTCCCCTGGGGAGACTCCAGAAGTACCCAAAGATCCATGTCAGCCCCTGAGAGGAATCCTCGGTTCCGGCCCTGACTCCACACAAGGTTTTTGGCCCCGGTATCAACGGGAGAGGAATCCCGAGAGGCCCCCTAGCAACTCGCCTAGGGACTGGCCTTTCCTGAGGCCACCAGGGCGGGTCCCTGAGGTCTCCGTCGTAACTCGAGAACACCTGCCGCAACTCGAGAAAATCCAGGAAGTTCTCCCTTCCAGGCGAGATGAGGCCTATTTCCGATGAGGCCTCTGGAGACTAATGACACCTAACCTCTGGAACTTCGAAAGGGTCTTTCACACCCTTGCTGCAACTCAAGAAGTTCACCGCCATACCCGTCTCCACTAGAGAGGAAGCACGATGGTCCCGCCCACATCCAGAGGAGCCCCGTTTCCCCCTCGTAGCTCGAGATGAGGGATCCTTTCCCTGCTTTCAACGGGAAAGAATTCCCGGCGTTCCCGTCGCATCTCAAGAGGAGGCACTCTCAACAGGAAAGGCGAGAGGAACTCCATGGTCGTACCACCATTCGAAGAGTCCCCCAGATGTCTCAGTCCATTCCAGAGGAACCTCTTTGCCCTGCACTGGCTCATCTTTCACGCCGAGGATCGACTCACACCACGGTGGCACGTGGGACAGCCCTGTGGGAAAGCCTCGAGGGAAAGCCTCGAGGGAAAACCACAGATCCTTTGATCCACGTGACCGGAAGCGTGACATTGCTGCTACAGCCTGAAAGGAAAGCGCACGTGCATGCCCCCACTCGAGACGAGGCCTGACTCCACTGGGGAGACTCCAGAACTACCCAAAGATCCATGTCAGCCCCTGAGAGGAATCCTCGGTTCCGGCCCTGACTCCACACAAGGTTTTTGGCCCCGGTATCAACGGGAGAGGAATCCCGAGAGGCCCCCTAGCAACTCGCCTAGGGACTGGCCTCTCCTGAGGCCACCAGGGCGGGTCCCTGAGGTCCCCGTCGTAACTCGAGAACACCTGCCGCAACTCGAGAAAATCCAGGAAGTTCTCCCTTCCAAGCGAGATGAGGCCTATTTCCGATGAGGCCTCTGGAGACTAATGACACCTAACCTCTGGAACTTCGAAAGGGTCTTTCACACCCTTGCTGCAACTCAAGAAGTTCACCGCCATACCCGTCTCCACTCGAGAGGAAGCAGGATGGTCCCGCCCACATCCAGAGGAGCCCCGTTTCCCCCTCGTAGCTCGAGATGAGGGATCCTTTCCCTGCTTTCAACGGGAAAGAATTCCCGGCGTTCCCGTCACATCTCAAGAGGAGGCACTCTCAACAGGAAAGGCGAGAGGAACTCCATGGTCGTACCACCATTCCAAGAGTCCCCCAGATGTCTCAGTCCATTCCAGAGGAACCTCTTTGCCCTGCACTGGCTCATCTTTCACGCCGAGGATCGACTCACACCACGGTGGCACGTGGGACAGCCCTGTGGGAAAGCCTCGAGGGAAAACCACAGATCCATTGATCCACGCGACGGGAAGCGTGACATTGCTGCTACAGCCTGGAAGGAAAGTGCACGTACATGCCCCCACTCGAGACGAGGCCTGACTCCCCTGGGGAGACTCCAGAAGTACCCAAAGATCCATGTCAGCCCCTGAGAGGAATCCTCGGTTCCGGCACTGAGTCCACACAAGGTTTTTGGCCCCGGTATCGACGGGAGAGGAATCCCGAGAGGCCCCCTAGCAACTCGCATGGGGACTGGCCTCTCCTGAGGCCACCAGGGCGGGTCCCTGAGGTCCCCGTCGTAACTCGAGAACACCTACCGCAACTCGAGAAAATCCAGGAAGTTCTCCCTTCCAGGCGAGATGAGGCATATTTCCGATGAGGCGTCTGGAGACTAATGACACCTTACCTCTGGAACTTCGAAAGGGTCTTTCACACCCTTGCTGCAACTCAAGAAGTTCACCGCCATACCCGTCTCCACTCGAGAGGAAGCACGATGGTCCCGACCACATCCAGAGGACCTCCGTTTCCCCCTCGTAGCTCGAGATGAGGGATCCTTTCCCTGCTTTCAACGGGAAAGAATTCCCGGCGTTCCCGTCGCATATCAAGAGGAGGCACTCTCAACAGGAAAGGCGAGAGGAACTCCATGGTCGTACCACCATTCCAAGAGTCCCCCAGATGTCTCAGTCCATTCCAGAGGAAACTCTTTGCCCTGCACTGGCTCATCTTTCACGCCGAGGATCGACTCACGCCACGGTGGCACGTGGGACAGCCCTGTGGGAAAGCCTCGAGGGAAAGCCTCGAGGGAATACCACAGATCCTTTGATCCACGCGACGGGAAGCGTGACATTGCTGCTACAGCCTGGAAGGAAAGCGCACGTGCATGCCCCCACTCGAGACGAGGCCTGACTCCCCTGGGGAGACTCCAGAAGTACCCAAAGATCCATGTCAGCCCCTGAGAGGAATCCTCGGTTCCGGCCCTGACTCCACTCAAGGTTTTTGGCCCCGGTATCGACGGGAGAGGAATCCCGAGAGGCCCCCTAGCAACTCGCAAGCGGACTGGCCTCTCCTGAGGCCACCAGGGCGGGTCCCTGAGTTCCCCGTCGTAACTTAAGAACACCTGCCGCAACTCGAGAAAATCCAGGAAGTTCTCCCTTCCAGGCGAGATGAGGCCTATTTCCGATGAGGCGTCTGGAGACTAATGACACCTAACCTCTGGAACTTTGAAAGGGTCTTTCACACCCTTGCTGCAACTCAAGAAGTTCTCCGCCATACCCGTCTCCACTCGAGAGGAAGCACGATGGTCCCGCCCACATCCAGAGGAGCCCCGTTTTCCCCTCGGTGCTCGAGATGAGGGATCCTTTCCCTGCTTTCAACGGGAAAGAATTCCCGGCGTTCCCGTCGCATCTCAAGAGGAGGCACTCTCAACAGGAAAGGCAAGAGGATCTCCATGGTCGTACCACCATTCCAAGAGTCCCCCAGATGTCTCAGTCCATTCCAGAGGAACCTCTTTGCCCTGCACTGGCTCATCTTTCACGCCGAGGATCGACTCACACCACGGTGGCACGTGGGACAGCCCTGTGGGAAAGCCTCGAGGGAAAGCCTCGAGGGAAAACCACAGATCCTTTGATCCACGCGACGGGAAGCGTGACATTGCTACTACAGCCTGGAAGGAAAGCGCACGTGCATGCCCCCACTCGAGACGAGGTCTGACTCCACTGGGGAGACTCCAGAAGTACCCAAAGATCCATGTCTGCCCCTGAGAGGAATCCTCGGTTCCGGCCCTGACTCCACACAAGGTTTTTGGCCCCGGTATCGACGGGAGAGGAATCCCGAGAGGCCCCCTAGCAACTCGCATGGGGACTGGCCTCTCCTGAGGCCACCAGGGCGGGTCCCTGAGGTCCCCGTCGTAACTCGAGAACACCTGCCGCAACTCGAGAAAATCCAGGAAGTTCTCCCTTCCAGGCGAGATGAGGCCTATTTCCGATGAGGCCTCTGGAGACTAATGACACCAAACCTTTGGAACTTCGAAAGGGTCTTTCACACCCTTGGTGCAACTCAAGAAGTTCACCGCCATACCCGTCTCCACTCGAGAGGAAGCACGATGGTCCCGCCCACATCCAGAGGAGCCCCGTTTCCCCCTCGTAGATCGAGATGAGGGATCCTTTCCCTGCTTTCAACGGGAAAGAATTCCCGGCGTTCCCGTCGCATCTCAAGAGGAGGCACTCTCAACAGGAAAGGCGAGAGGAACTCCATGGTCGTACCACCATTCCAAGAGTCCCCCAGATGTCTCAGTCCATTTCAGAGGAACCTCTTTGCCCTGCACTGGCTCATCTTTCACGCCGAGGATCGACTCACAACACGGTGGCACGTGGGACAGCCCTGTGGGAAAGCCTCGAGGGAAAGCCTCGAGGGAAAACCACAGATCCTTTGATCCACGCGACGGGAAGCGTGACATTGCTGCTACAGCCTGGAAGGAAAGCGCACATGCATGCCCCCACTCGAGACGAGGCCTGACTCCCCTGGGGAGACTCCAGAAGTACCCAAAGATCCATGTCAGCCCCTGAGAAGAATCCTCGGTTCCGGCCCTGACTCCACACAAGCTTTTTGGCCCCGGTATCGACGGGAGAGGAATCCCGAGAGACCCCCTAGCAACTCGCATGGGAACTGGCCTCCCCTGAGGCCACCAGGGCGGGTCCCTGAGGTCCCCGTCGTAACTCGAGAACACCTGCCGCAACTCGAGAAAATCCAGGTAGTTCTCCCTTCCAGGCGAGATGAGGCCTATTTCCGATGAGGCCTCTGGAGACTATTGACACCAAACCTCTGGAACTTCGAAAGGGTCTTTCACACCCTTGCTGCAACTCAAGAAGTTCACCGCCATACCCGTCTCCACTCGAGAGGAAGCACGATGGTCCCGCCCACATCCAGAGGAGCCCCCTTTCCCCCTCGTAGCTCGAGATGAGGGATCCTTTCCCTGGTTTCAACGGGAAAGAATTCCCGGCGTTCCCGTCGCATCTCAAGAGGAGGCACTCTCAACAGGAAAGGCGAGAGGAACTCCATGGTCGAACCACCATTCCAAGAGTCCCACAGATGTCTCAGTCCATTCCAGAGGAACCTCTTTGCCCTGCACTGGCTCATCTTTCACGCCGAGGATCGACTCACACCACGGTGGCACGTGGGAGAGCCCTGTGGGAAAGCCTCCAGGGAAAGCCTCGAGGGAAAACCACAGATCCTTTGATCCACGCGACGGGAAGCGTGACATTGCTGCTGCAGCCTGGAAGGAAAGCGCTCGTGCATGCCCCCACTCGAGACGAGGCCTGACTCCCCTGGGGAGACTCCAGAAGTACCCAAAGATCCATGTCAGCCCCTGAGAGGAATCCTCGGTTCCGGCCCTGACTCCACACAAGCTTTTTGGCCCCGGTATCGACGGGAGAGGAATCCCGAGAGGCCCCCTAGCAACTCGCATGGGGACTGGCCTCTCCTGAGGCCACCAGGGCCGGTCCCTGAGGTCCCCGTCGTTACTCGAGAACACCTGCCACAACTCGAGAAAATCCAGGAAGTTCTCCCTTCCAGGCGAGATGAGGCTTATTTCCGATGAGGCGTCTTGAGACTAATGACACCTAACCTCTGGAACTTCGAAAGGGTCTTTCACACCCTTGCTGCAACTCAAGAAGTTCACCACCATACCCGTCTCCACTCGAGAGGAAGCACGATGGTCCCGACCACATCCAAAGGAGCCCCGTTTCCCCCTCGTAGCTCGAGATGAGGGATCCTTTCCCTGCTTTCAACGGGAAAGAATTCCCTGCGTTCCCGTCGCATCTCAAGAGGAGGCACTCTCAACAGGAAAGGCGAGAGGAACTCCATGGTCGTACCACCATTCCAATAGTCCCCCAGATGTCTCAGTCCATTCCAGAGGAAGCTCTTTGCCCTGCACTGGCTCATCTTTCACGCCGAGGATCGACTCACACCACGGTGGCACGTGGGACAGCCCTGTGGGAAAGCCTCGAGGGAAAACCACACATCATTTGATCCACGCGACGGGAAGCGTGACATTGCTGCTACAGCCTGGAAGGAAAGAGCACGTGCATGCCCCCACTCGAGACGAGGCCTGACTCCCCTGGGGAGACTCCAGAAGTACCCAAAGATCCATGTCAGCCCCTGAGAGGAATCCTCGGTTCCGGCCCTGACTCCACACAAGGGTTTTGGCCCCGGTATCGACGGGAGAGGAATCCCGAGAGGCCCCCTAGCAACTCGCATAGGGACTGGCCTCTTCTGAGGCCACGAGGGCGGGTCCCTGAGGTCCCCGTCGTAACTCGAGAACACCTGCCGCAACTCGAGAAAATCCAGGAAGTTCTCCCTTCCAGGCGAAATGAGGCCTATTTCCGATGAGGCGTCTGGAGACTAATGACACCTTACCTCTGGAACTTCGAAAGGGTCTTTCACAGCCTTGCTGCAAGTCAAGAAGTTCACCACCATACCCGTCTCCACTAGAGAGGAAGCACGATGGTCCCGCCCACATCCAGAGGAGCCCCGTTTCCCCCTCGTAGCTCGAGATGCGGGATCCTTTCCCTGCTTTCAACGGGAAAGAATTCCCGGCGTTCCCGTCGCATCTCAAGAGGAGGCACTCTCAACAGGAAAGGCGAGAGGAACTCCATGGACGTACCACCATTCCAACAGTCCCCCAGATGTCTCAGTCCATTCCAGAGGAACCTCTTTGCCCTGCACTGGCTCATCTTTCACGCCCAGGATTGACTCACACCACGGTGGCACGTGGGACAGCCCTGTGGTAAAGCCTCGAGGGAAAGCCTCGAGGGAAAACCACAGATCCTTTGATCCACGCGACGGGAAGCGTGACATTGCTGCTACAGCCTGGAAGGAAAGCGCACGTGCATGCCCCCACTCGAGACGAGGCCTGACTCCCCTGGGGAGACTCCAGAAGTACCCAAAGATCCATGTCAGCCCCTGAGAGGAATCCTCGGTTCCGGCCCTGACTCCACAGAAGGTTTTTGGCCCCGGTATCAACGGGAGAGGAATCCGAGAGGCCCCCTAGCAACTCGCCTAGGGACTGGCCTCTCCTGAGGCCACCAGGGCGGTTCCCTGAGGTCCCCGTCGTAACTCGAGAACACCTGCCGCAACTCGAGAAAATCCAGGAGGTTCTCCCTTCCAGGCGAGATGAGGCCTATTTCCGATGAGGCCTCTGGAGACTAATGACACCTAACCTCTGGAACTTCGAAAGGGTCTTTCACACCCTTGCTGCAACTCAAGAAGTTCACCGCCATACCCGTCTCCACTAGAGAGGAAGCACGATGGTCCCGCCCACATCCAGAGGAGCCCCGTTTCCCCCTCGTAGCTCGAGATGAGGGATCCTTTCCCTGCTTTCAACGGGAAAGAATTCCCGGCGTTCCCGTCGCATCTCAAGAGGAGGCACTCTCAACAGGAAAGGCGAGAGGAACTCCATGGTCGTACCACCATTCCAAGAGTCCCCCAGATGTCTCAGTCCATTCCAGAGGAACCTCTTTGCCCTGCACTGGCTCATCTTTCACGCCGAGGATCGACTCACACCACGGTGGCACGTGGGACAGCCCTGTGGGAAAGCCTCGAGGGAAAACCACAGATCCTTTGATCCACGCGACGGGAAGCGTGACATTGCTGCTACAGCCTGGAAGGAAAGCGCACGTGCATGCCCCCACTCGAGACGAGGCCTGACTCCCCTGGGGAGACTCCAGAAGTACCCAAAGATCCATGTCAGCCCCTGAGAGGAATCCTCGGTTCCGGCCCTGACTCCACACAAGCTTTTTGGCCCCGGTATCGACGGGAGAGGAATCCCGAGAGGCCCCCTAGCAACTCGCATGGGGACTGGCCTCTCCTGAGGCCACCAGGGCCGGTCCCTGAGGTCCCCGTCGTAACTCGAGAACACCTGCCGCAACTCGAGAAAATCCAGGAAGTTCTCCCTTCCAGGCGAGATGAGGCCTATTTCCGATGAGGCGTCTGGAGACTAATGACACCTAACCTCTGGAACTTCGAAAGGGTCTTTCACACCCTTGCTGCAACTCAAGAAGTTCACCACCATACCCGTTTCCACTCGAGAGGAAGCACGATGGTCCCGACCACATCCAAAGGAGCCCCGTTTCCCCCTCGTAGCTCGAGATGAGGGATCCCTTCCCTGCTTTCAACGGGAAAGAATTCCCTGCGTTCCCGTCGCATCTCAAGAGGAGGCACTCTCAACAGGAAAGGCGAGAGGAACTCCATGGTCGTACCACCATTCCAAGAGTCCCCCAGATGTCTCAGTCCATTCCAGAGGAAGCTCTTTGCCCTGCACTGGCTCATCTTTCACGCCGAGGATCGACTCACACCACGGTGGCACGTGGGACAGCCCTGTGGGAAAGCCTCGAGGGAAAGCCTCGAGGGAAAACCACAGATCCTTTGATCCACGCGACGGGAAGCGTGACATTGCTGCTACAGCCTGGAAGGAAAGCGCACGTGCATGCCCCCACTCGAGACGAGGCCTGACTCCACTGGGGAGACTCCAGAAGTACCCAAAGATCCATGTCAGCCCCTGAGAGGAATCCTCGGTTCCGGCCCTGACTCCACACAAGGTTTTTGGCCCCGGTATCGATGGGAGAGGAATCCCGAGAGGCCCCCTAGCAACTCGCATGGGGACTGGCCTCTCCGGAGGCCACCAGGGCGGGTCCCTGAGGTCCCCGTCGTAACTCGAGAACACCTGCCGCAACTCGAGAAAATCCAGGAAGTTCTCCCTTCCAGGCGAGATGAGGCCTATTTCCGATGAGGCCTCTGGAGACTAATGACACCAAACCTCTGGAACTTCGAAAGGGTCTTTCACACCCTTGCTGCAACTCAAGAAGTTCACCGCCATACCCGTCTCCACTCAGAGGAAGCACGGTGGTCCCGCCCACATCCAGAGGAGCCCCGTTTCCCCCTCGTAGCTCGAGATGAGGGATCCTTTCCCTGGTTTCAACGGGAAAGAATTCCCGGCGTTCCCGTCGCATCTCAAGAGGAGGCACTCTAAACAGGAAAGGCGAGAGGAACTCCATGGTCGTACCACCATTCCAAGAGTCCCCCAGATGTCTCAGTCCATTCCAGAGGAACCTCTTTGCCCTGCACTGGCTCATCTTTCACGCCGAGGATCGACTCACAACACGGTGGCACGTGGGATAGCCCTGTGGGAAAGCCTCGAGGGAAAGCCTCGAGGGAAAACCACAGATCCTTTGATCCACGCGACGGGAAGCGTGACATTGCTGCTACAGCCTGGAAGGAAAGCGCACGTGCATGCCCCCACTCGAGACGAGGCCTGACTCCCCTGGAGAGACTCCAGAAGTACCCAAAGATCCATGTCAGCCCCTGAGAGGAATCCTCGGTTCCGGCCCTGACTCCACACAAGCTTTTTGGCCCCGGTATCGACGGGAGAAGAATCCCGAGAGGCCCCCTAGCAACTCGCATGGGGACTGGCCTCTCCTGAGGCCACCAGGGCGGGTCCCTGAGGTCCCCGTCGTAACTCGAGAACACCTGCCGCAACTCGAGAAAGTCCAGGAAGTTCTCCCTTTCAGGCGAGATGAGGCCTATTTCCGATGAGGCCTCTGGAGACTAATGACACCTAACCTCTGGAACTTCGAAAGGGTCTTTCACACCCTTGCTGCAACTCAAGAAGTTCACCGCCATACCCGTCTCCACTCGAGAGGAAGCACGATGGTCCCGCCCACATCCAGAGGAGCCCCGTTTCCCCCTCGTAGCTCGAGATGAGGGATCCTTTCCCTGCTTTCAACGGCAAAAAATTCCCGGCGTTCCCGTCGCATCTCAAGAGGAGGCACTCTCAACAGGAAAGGCGAGAGGAACTCCATGGTCGTACCACCATTCCAAGAGTCCCCCAGATGTCTCAGTCCATTCCAGAGGAACCTCTTTGCCCTGCACTGGCTCATTTTTCACGCCGAGGATCGACTCACACCACGGTGGCACGTGGGACAGCCCTGTGGGAAAGCCTCGAGGGAAAGCCTCGAGGGAAAACCACAGATCCTTTGATCCAAGCGACGGGAAGCGTGACATTGCTGCTAAAGCCTGGAAGGAAAGCGCACGCGCATGCCCCCACTCGAGACGAGGCCTGACTCCCCTGGGGAGACTCCAGAAGTACCCAAAGATCCATGTCAGCCCCTGAGAGGAATCCTCGGTTCCGTCCCTGACTCCACACAAGGTTTTTGGCCCCGGTATCGACGGGAGAGGAATCCCGAGAGGCCCCCTAACAACTCGCATGGGGACTGGCCTCTCCTGAGGCCACCAGGGCGGGTCCCTGAGGTCCCCGTCGTAACTCGAGAACACCTGCCGCAAATCGAGAAAATCCAGGAAGTTCTACCTTCCAGGCGAGATGAGGCCTATTTCCGATGAGGCGTCTGGAGACTAATGACACCTAACCTCTGGAACTTCGAAAGGGTCTTTCACACCCTTGCTGCAACTCAAGAAGTTCACCGCCATACCCGTCTCCACTCGAGAGGAAGCAGGATGGTCCCGCCCACATCCAGAGGAGCCCCGTTTCCCCCTCGGATCTCGAGATGAGGGATCCTTTCCCTGCTTTCAACGGGAAAGAATTCCCGGCGTTCCCGTCGCATCTCAAGAGGAGGCACTCTCAACAGGAAAGGCGAGAGGAACTCCATGGTCGTACCACCATTCCAAGAGTCCCCCAGATGTCTCAGTCCATTCCAGAGGAAGCTCTTTGCCCTGCACTGGCTCATCTTTCACGCCGAGGATCGACTCACACCACGGTGGCACGTGGGACAGCCCTGTGGGAAAGCCTCGAGGGAAAACCACACATCATTTGATCCACGCGACGGGAAGCGTGACATTGCTGCTACAGCCTGGAAGGAAAGTGCACGTGCATGCCCCCACTCGAGACGAGGCCTGACTCCCCTGGGGAGACTCCAGAAGTACCCAAAGATCCATGTCAGCCCCTGAGAGGAATCCTCGGTTCCGGCCCTGACTCCACACAAGGGTTTTGGCCCCGGTATCGACGGGAGAGGAATCCCGAGAGGCCCCCTAGCAACTCGCATAGGGACTGGCCTCTCCTGAGGCCACGAGGGCGGGTCCCTGAGGTCCCCGTCGTAACTCGAGAACACCTGCCGCAACTCGAGAAAATCCAGGAAGTTCTCCCTTCCAGGCGACATGAGGCCTAATTCCGATGAGGCGTCTGGAGACTAATGACACCTTACCTCTGGAACTTCGAAAGGGTCTTTCACAGCCTTGCTGCAACTCAAGAAGTTCACCACCATACCCGTCTCCACTCGAGAGGAAGCACGATGGTCCCGCCCACATCCAGAGGAGCCCCGTTTCCCCCTCGTAGCTCGAGATGAGGGATCCTTTCCCTGCTTTCAACGGGAAAGAATTCCCGGCGTTCCCGTCGCATCTCAAGAGGAGGCACTCTCAACAGGAAAGGCGAGAGGAACTCCATGGTCGTACCACCATTCCAAGAGTCCCCCAGATGTCTCAGTCCATTCCAGAGGAACCTCTTTGCCCTGCACTGGCTCATCTTTCACGCCCAGGATTGACTCACACCACGGTGGCACGTGGGACAGCCCTGTGGGAAAGCCTCGAGGGAAAGCCTCGAGGGAAAACCACAGATCCTTTGATCCACGCGACGGGAAGCGTGACATTGCTGCTACAGCCTGGAAGGAAAGCACACGTGCATGCCCCCACTCGAGACGAGGCCTGACTCCCCTGGGGAGACTCCAGAAGTACCCAAAGATCCATGTCAGCCCCTGAGAGGAATCCTCGGTTCCGGCCCTGACTCCACAGAAGGTTTTTGGCCCCGGTATCAACGGGAGAGGAATCCGAGAGGCCCCCTAGCAACTCGCCTAGGGACTGGCCTCTCCTGAGGCCACCAGGGCCGGTCCCTGAGGTCCCCGTCGTAACTCGAGAACACCTGCCGCAACTCGAGAAAATCCAGGAAGTTCTCCCTTCCAGGCGAGATGAGGCCTATTTCCGATGAGGCGTCTGGAGACTAATGACACCTAACCTCTGGAACTTCGAAAGGGTCTTTCACACCCTTGCTGCAACTCAAGAAGTTCACCACCATACCCGTTTCCACTCGAGAGGAAGCACGATGGTCCCGACCACATCCAAAGGAGCCCCGTTTCCCCCTCGTAGCTCGAGATGAGGGATCCCTTCCCTGCTTTCAACGGGAAAGAATTCCCTGCGTTCCCGTCGCATCTCAAGAGGAGGCACTCTCAACAGGAAAGGCGAGAGGAACTCCATGGTCGTACCACCATTCCAAGAGTCCCCCAGATGTCTCAGTCCATTCCAGAGGAAGCTCTTTGCCCTGCACTGGCTCATCTTTCACGCCGAGGATCGACTCACACCACGGTGGCACGTGGGACAGCCCTGTGGGAAAGCCTCGAGGGAAAGCCTCGAGGGAAAACCACAGATCCTTTGATCCACGCGACGGGAAGCGTGACATTGCTGCTACAGCCTGGAAGGAAAGCGCACGTGCATGCCCCCACTCGAGACGAGGCCTGACTCCACTGGGGAGACTCCAGAAGTACCCAAAGATCCATGTCAGCCCCTGAGAGGAATCCTCGGTTCCGGCCCTGACTCCACACAAGGTTTTTGGCCCCGGTATCGATGGGAGAGGAATCCCGAGAGGCCCCCTAGCAACTCGCATGGGGACTGGCCTCTCCGGAGGCCACCAGGGCGGGTCCCTGAGGTCCCCGTCGTAACTCGAGAACACCTGCCGCAACTCGAGAAAATCCAGGAAGTTCTCCCTTCCAGGCGAGATGAGGCCTATTTCCGATGAGGCCTCTGGAGACTAATGACACCAAACCTCTGGAACTTCGAAAGGGTCTTTCACACCCTTGCTGCAACTCAAGAAGTTCACCGCCATACCCGTCTCCACTCAGAGGAAGCACGGTGGTCCCGCCCACATCCAGAGGAGCCCCGTTTCCCCCTCGTAGCTCGAGATGAGGGATCCTTTCCCTGCTTTCAACGGCAAAAAATTCCCGGCGTTCCCGTCGCATCTCAAGAGGAGGCACTCTCAACAGGAAAGGCGAGAGGAACTCCATGGTCGTACCACCATTCCAAGAGTCCCCCAGATGTCTCAGTCCATTCCAGAGGAACCTCTTTGCCCTGCACTGGCTCATTTTTCACGCCGAGGATCGACTCACACCACGGTGGCACGTGGGACAGCCCTGTGGGAAAGCCTCGAGGGAAAGCCTCGAGGGAAAACCACAGATCCTTTGATCCAAGCGACGGGAAGCGTGACATTGCTGCTAAAGCCTGGAAGGAAAGCGCACGCGCATGCCCCCACTCGAGACGAGGCCTGACTCCCCTGGGGAGACTCCAGAAGTACCCAAAGATCCATGTCAGCCCCTGAGAGGAATCCTCGGTTCCGTCCCTGACTCCACACAAGGTTTTTGGCCCCGGTATCGACGGGAGAGGAATCCCGAGAGGCCCCCTAACAACTCGCATGGGGACTGGCCTCTCCTGAGGCCACCAGGGCGGGTCCCTGAGGTCCCCGTCGTAACTCGAGAACACCTGCCGCAAATCGAGAAAATCCAGGAAGTTCTCCCTTCCAGGCGAGATGAGGCCTATTTCCGATGAGGCGTCTGGAGACTAATGACACCTAACCTCTGGAACTTCGAAAGGGTCTTTCACACCCTTGCTGCAACTCAAGAAGTTCACCGCCATACCCGTGTCCACTCAAGAGGAAGCAGGATGGTCCCGCCCACATCCAGAGGAGCCCCGTTTCCCCCTCGGATCTCGAGATGAGGGATCCTTTCCCTGCTTTCAACGGGAAAGAATTCCCGGCGTTCCCGTCGCATCTCAAGAGGAGGCACTCTCAACAGGAAAGGCGAGAGGAACTCCATGGTCGTACCACCATTCCAAGAGTCCCCCAGATGTCTCAGTCCATTCCAGAGGAACCTCTTTGCCCTGCACTGGCTCATTTTTCACGCCGAGAATCGACTCACACCACGGTGTCACGTGGGACAGCCCTGTGGGAAAGCCTCGAGGGAAAGCCTCGAGCGAAAACCGCAGATCCTTTGATCCACGCGACGGGAAGCGTGACATTGCTGCTACAGCCTGGAAGGAAAGCGCACGTGCATGCCCCCACTCGAGACGAGGCCTGACTCCCCTGGGGAGACTCCAGAAGTACCCAAAGATCCATGTCAGCCCCTGAGAGGAATCCTCGGTTCCGGCCCTGACTCCACACAAGGTTTTTGGCTCCGGTATCAACGGGAGAGGAATCCCGAGAGGCCCCCTAGCAACTCGCCTAGGGACTGGCCTCACCTGAGGCCACCAGGGCGGGTCCCTGAGGTCCCCGTCGTAACTCGAGAACACCTACCGCAACTCGAGAAAATCCAGGAAGTTCTCCCTTCCAGGCGAGATGAGGCCTATTTCCGATGAGGCCTCTGGAGACTAATGACACCTAACCTCTGGAACTTCGAAAGGGTCTTTCACACCCTTGCTGCAACTCAAGAAGTTCACCGCCATACCCGTCTCCACTCGAGAGGAAGCACGATGGTCCCGCCCACATCCAGAAGAGCCCCGTTTCCCCCTCGTAGCTCGAGATGAGGGATCCTTTCCCTGCTTTAAACGGGAAAGAATTCCCGGCGTTCCCGTCGCATCTCAAGAGGAGGCACTCTCAACAGGAAAGGCGAGAGGAACTCCATGGTCGTACCACCATTCCAAGAGTCCCCCAGATGTCTCAGTCCATTCCAGAGGAACCTCTTTGCCCTGCACTGGCTCATCTTTCACGCCGAGGATCGACTCACACCACGGTGGCACGTGGGACAGCCCTGTGGGAAAGCCTCGAGGGAAAGCCTCGAGGGAAAACCACAGATCCTTTTATCCAAGCGACGGGAAGCGTGACATTGCTGCTAAAGCCTGGAAGGAAAGCGCACGCGCATGCCCCCACTCGAGACGAGGCCTGACTCCCCTGGGGAGACTCCAGAAGTACCCAAAGATCCATGTCAGCCCCTGAGAGGAATCCTCGGTTCCGTCCCTGACTCCACACAAGGTTTTTGGCCCCGGTATCGACGGGAGAGGAATCCCGAGAGGCCCCCTAACAACTCGCATGGGGACTGGCCTCTCCTGAGGCCACCAGGGCGGGTCCCTGAGGTCCCCGTCGTAACTCGAGAACACCTGCCGCAAATCGAGAAAATCCAGGAAGTTCTCCCTTCCAGGCGAGATGAGGCCTATTTCCGATGAGGCGTCTGGAGACTAATGACACCTAACCTCTGGAACTTCGAAAGGGTCTTTCACACCCTTGCTGCAACTCAAGAAGTTCACCGCCATACCCGTGTCCACTCAAGAGGAAGCAGGATGGTCCCGCCCACATCCAGAGGAGCCCCGTTTCCCCCTCGGATCTCGAGATGAGGGATCCTTTCCCTGCTTTCAACGGGAAAGAATTCCCGGCGTTCCCGTCGCATCTCAAGAGGAGGCACTCTCAACAGGAAAGGCGAGAGGAACTCCATGGTCGTACCACCATTCCAAGAGTCCCCCAGATGTCTCAGTCCATTCCAGAGGAACCTCTTTGCCCTGCACTGGCTCATTTTTCACGCCGAGAATCGACTCACACCACGGTGTCACGTGGGACAGCCCTGTGGGAAAGCCTCGAGGGAAAGCCTCGAGCGAAAACCGCAGAACCTTTGATCCACGCGACGGGAAGCGTGACATTGCTGCTACAGCCTGGAAGGAAAGCGCACGTGCATGCCCCCACTCGAGACGAGGCCTGACTCCCCTGGGGAGACTCCAGAAGTACCCAAAGATCCATGTCAGCCCCTGAGAGGAATCCTCGGTTCCGGCCCTGACTCCACACAAGGTTTTTGGCTCCGGTATCAACGGGAGAGGAATCCCGAGAGGCCCCCTAGCAACTCGCCTAGGGACTGGCCTCACCTGAGGCCACCAGGGCGGGTCCCTGAGGTCCCCGTCGTAACTCGAGAACACTTACCGCAACTCGAGAAAATCCAGGAAGTTCTCCCTTCCAGGCGAGATGAGGCCTATTTCCGATGAGGCCTCTGGAGACTAATGACACCTAACCTCTGGAACTTCGAAAGGGTCTTTCACACCCTTGCTGCAACTCAAGAAGTTCACCGCCATACCCGTCTCCACTCGAGAGGAAGCACGATGGTCCCGCCCACATCCAGAAGAGCCCCGTTTCCCCCTCGTAGCTCGAGATGAGGGATCCTTTCCCTGCTTTAAACGGGAAAGAATTCCCGGCGTTCCCGTCGCATCTCAAGAGGAGGCACTCTCAACAGGAAAGGCGAGAGGAACTCCATGGTCGTACCACCATTCCAAGAGTCCCCCAGATGTCTCAGTCCATTCCAGAGGAACCTCTTTGCCCTGCACTGGCTCATCTTTCACGCCGAGGATCGACTCACACCACGGTGGCACGTGGGACAGCCCTGTGGGAAAGCCTCGAGGGAAAGCCTCGAGGGAAAACCACAGATCCTTTGATCCAAGCGACGGGAAGCGTGACATTGCTGCTAAAGCCTGAAAGGAAAGCGCACGCGTATGCCCCCACTCGAGACGAGGCCTGACTCCCCTAGGGAGACTCCTGAAGTACCCAAAGATCCATGTCAGCCCCTGAGAGGAATCCTCGGTTCCGGCCTTAACTCCACACAAGGTTTTTGGCCCCGGTATCGACGGGAGAGGAATCCCGAGAGGCCCCCTAACAACTCTCATGGGGACTGGCCTCTCCTGAGGCCACCAGGGCGGGTCCCTGAGGTCCCCGTCGTAACTCGAGAACACCAGCCGCAAATCGAGAAAATCCAGGAAGTTCTCCCTTCCAGGCGAGATGAGGCCTATTTCCGATGAGGCGTCTGGAGACTAATGACACCTAACCTCTGGAACTTCGAAAGGGTCTTTCACACCCTTGCTGCAACTCAAGAAGTTCACCGCCATACCCGTGTCCACTCAAGAGGAAGCACGATGGTCCCGCCCACATCCAGAGGAGCCCCGTTTCCCCCTCGTAGCTCGAGATGAGGGATCCTTTCCCTGGTTTCAACGGGAAAGAATTCCCGGCGTTCCCGTCGCATCTCAAGAAGAGGCACTCTCAACAGGAAAGGCGAGAGGAACTCCATGGTCGTACCACCATTCCAAGAGTCCCCCAGATGTCTCAGTCCATTCCAGAGGAACCTCTTTGCCCTGCACTGGCTCATCTTTCACGCCGAGGATCGACTCACACCACGGTGGCACGTGGGACAGCCCTGTGGGAAAGCCTCGAGGGAAAGCCTCGAGGAAAACCACAGATCCTTTGATCCACGTGACGGGAAGCGTGACATTGCTGCTACAGCCTGAAAGGAAAGCGCACGTGCATGCCCCTACTCGAGACGAGGCCTGACTCCACTGGGGTGACTCCAGAAGTACCCAAAGATCCATGTCAGCCCCTGAGAGGAATCCTCGGTTCCGGCCCTGACTCCACACAAGGTTTTTGGCCCCGGTATCGACGGGAGAGGAATCCCGAGAGGCCCCCTAGCAACTCGCATGGGGACTGGCCTCTCCGGAGGCCACCAGGGCGGGTCCCTGAGGTCCCCGTCGTAATTCGAGAACACCTGCCGCAACTCGAGAAAATCCAGGAAGTTCTCCCTTCCAGGCGAGATGAGGCCTATTTCCGATGAGGCCTCTGGAGACTAATGACACCAAAACTCTGGAACTTCGAAAGGGTCTTTCACACCCTTGCTGCAACTCAAGAAGTTCACCGCCATACCCGTCTCCACTCGAGAGGAAGCACGATGGTCCCGCCCACATCCAGAGGAGCCCCGTTTCCCCCTCGTAGCTCGAGATGCGGGATCCTTTCCCTGGTTTCAACGGGAAAGAATTCCCGGCGTTCCCGTCGCATCTCAAGAGGAGGCTCTCTCAACAGGAAAGGCGAGAGGAACTCCATGGTCGTACCACCATGCCAAGAGTCCCCCAGATGTCTCAGTCCATTCCAGAGGAACCTCTTTGCCCTGCACTGGCTCATCTTTCACGCCGAGGATCGACTCACAACACGGTGGCACGTGGGACAGCCCTGTGGGAAAGCCTCGAGGGAAAGCCTCGAGGGAAAACCACAGATCCTTTGATCCACGCGACGGGAAGCGTGACATTGCTGCTACAGCCTGGAAGGAAAGTGCACGTGCATGCCCCCACTCGAGACGAGGCCTGACTCCCCTGGGGAGACTCCAGAAGTACCCAAAGATCCATGTCAGCCCCTGAGAGGAATCCTCGGTTCCGGCCCTGACTCCACACAAGGTTTTTGGCCCCGGTGTCGACGGGAGAGGAATCCCGAGAGGCCCCCTAGCAACTCGCATGGGGACTGGCCTCTCCTGAGGCCACCAGGGCGGGTCCCTGAGGTCCCCGTCGTAACTCGAGAACACCTGTCGCAACTCGAGAAAATCCAGGAAGTTCTCCCTTCCAGGCGAGATGAGGCCTATTTCCGATGAGGCGTCTGGAGACTAATGACACCTAACCTCTGGAACTTCGAAAGGGTCTTTCACACCCTTGCTGCAACTCAAGAAGTTCACCGCCATACCCGTCTCCACTCGAGAGGAAGCACGATGGTCCCGCCCACATCCAGAGGAGCCCCGTTTCCCCCTCGTAGCTCGAGATGAGGGATCCTTTCCCTGCTTTCAACGGGAAAGAATTCCCGGCGTTCCCGTCGCATCTCAAGAGGAGGCACTCTCAACAGGAAAGGCGAGAGGAACTCCATGGTCGTACCACCATTCCAAGAGTCCCCCAGATTTCTCAGTCCATTCCAGAGGAACCTCTTTGCCCTGCACTGGCTCATCTTTCACGCCGAGGATCGACTCACAACACGGTGGCACGTGGGACAGCCCTGTGGGAAAGCCTCGAGGGAAAGCCTCGAGGGAAAACCACAGATCCTTTGATCCACGCGAAGGGAAGAGTGACATTGCTGCTACAGCCTGGAAGGAAAGCGCACGTGCATCCCCCCACTCGAGACGAGGCCTGACTCCCCTGGGGAGACTCCAGAAGTACCCAAAGATCCATGTCAGCCCCTGAGAGGAATCCTCGGTTCCGGCCCTGACTCCACACAAGGTTTTTGGCCCCGGTATCGACGGGAGAGGAATCCCGAGAGGCCCCCTAGCAACTCGCATGGGGACTGGCCTCTCCTGAGGCCACCAGGGCGGGTCCCTGAGGTCCCCGTCGTAACTCGAGAACACCTGCCGCAACTCGAGAAAATCCAGGAAGTTCTCCCTTCCAGGCGAGATGAGGCCTATTTCCGATGAGGCGTCTGGAGACTAATGACACCTAACCTCTGGAACTTCGAAAGGGTCTTTCACACCCTTGCTGCAACTCAAGAAGTTCACCGCCATACCCGTCTCCACTCGAGAGGAAGCACGATGGTCCCGCCCACATCCAGAGGAGCCCCGTTTCCCCCTCGTAGCTCGAGATGAGGGATCCTTTTCCTGCTTTCAACGGGAAAGAATCCCCGGCGTTCCCGTCGCATCTCAAGAGGAGGCACTCTCAATAGGAAAGGCGAGAGGAACTCCATGGTCGTACCACCATTCCAAGAGTCCCCCAGATGTCTCAGTCCATTCCAGAGGAACCTCTTTGCCCTGCACTGGCTCATCTTTCACGCCGAGGATCGACTCACACCACGGTGGCACGTGGGACAGCCCTGTGGGAAAGCCTCGAGGGAAAGCCTCGAGGGAAAACCACAGATCCTTTGATCCACACGACGGGAAGCGTGACATTGCTGCTACAGCCTGGAAGGAAAGCGCACGTGCATGCCCCCACTCGAGACGAGGCCTGACTCCACTGGGGAGACTCCAGAAGTACCCAAAGATCCATGTCAGCCCCTGAGAGGAATCCTCGGTTCCGGCCCTGACTCCACACAAGGTTTTTGGCCCCGGTATCGACGGGAGAGGAATCCCGAGAGGCCCCCTAGCAACTCGCATGGGGACTGGCCTCTCCGGAGGCCACCAGGGCGGGTCCCTGAGGTCCCCGTCGTAACTCGAGAACACCTGCCGCAACTCGAGAAAATCCAGGAAGTTCTCCCTTCCAGGCGAGATGAGGCCTATTTCCGATGAGGCCTCTGGAGACTAATGACACCAAACCTCTGGAACTTCGAAAGGGTCTTTCACACCCTTGCTGCAACTCAAGAAGTTCACCGCCATACCCGTCTCCACTCGAGAGGAAGCAGGATGGTCCCGCCCACATCCAGAGGAGCCCCGTTTTCCCCTCGGTGCTCGAGATGAGGGATCCTTTCCCTGGTTTCAACGGGAAAGACTTCCCGGCGTTCCCGTCGCATCTCAAGAGGAGGCACTCTCAACAGGAAAGGCGAGAGGAACTCCATGGTCGTACCACCATTCCAAGAGTCCCCCAGATGTCTCAGTCCATTCCAGAGGAACCTCTTTGCCCTGCACTGGCTCATCTTTCACGCCGAGTATCGACTCACAAAACGGTGGCACGTGGGACAGCCCTGTGGGAAAGCCTCGAGGGAAAGCCTCGAGGGAAAACCACAGATCCTTTGATCCACGCGACGGGAAGCGTGACATTGCTGCTACAGGCTGGAAGGAAAGCGCACGTGCATGCCCCCACTCGAGACGAGGCCTGACTCCCCTGGGGAGACTCCAGAAGTACCCAAAGATCCATGTCAGCCCCTGAGAGGAATCCTCGGTTCCGGCCCTGACTGCACACAAGGATTTTGGCCCCGGTATCGACGGGAGAGGAATCCCGAGAGGCCCCCTAGCAACTCACATGGGGACTGGCCTCTCCTGAGGCCACCAGGGCGGGTCCCTGAGGTCCCCGTCGTAACTCGAGAACACCTGCCGCAACTCGAGAAAATCCAGGAATTTCTCCCTTCCAGGCGAGATGAGGCCTATTTCCGATGAGGCCTCTGGAGACTAATGACACCTAACCTCTGGAACTTCGAAAGGGTCTTTCACACCCTTGCTGCAACTCAAGAAGTTCACCGCCATACCCGTCTCCACTCGAGAGGAAGCACGATGGTCCCGCCCACATCCAGAGGAGCCCCGTTTCCCCCTCGTAGCTCGAGATGAGGGATCCTTTCCCTGCTTTCAACGGGAAAGTATTCCCGGCGTTCCCGTCGCATCTCAAGAGGAGGCACTCTCAACAGGAAAGGCGAGAGGAACTCCATGGTCGTACCACCATTCCAAGAGTCCCCCAGATGTCTCAGTCCATTCCAGAGGAACCTCTTTGCCCTGCACTGGCTCATCTTTCAAGCCGAGGATCGACTCACAACACGGTGGCACGTGGGACAGCCCTGTGGGAAAGCCTCGAGGGAAAGCCTCGAGGGAAAACCACAGATCCTTTTATCCACGCGACGGGAAGCGTGACATTGCTGCTACAGCCTGGAAGGAAAGCGCACGTGCATGCCCCCACTCGAGACGAGGCCTGACTCCCCTGGGGAGACTCCAGAAGTACCCAAAGATCCATGTCAGCCCCTGAGAGGAATCCTCGGTTCCGGCCCTGACTCCACACAAGCTTTTTGGCCCCGGTATCGACGGGAGAGGAATCCCGAGAGGCCCCCTAGCAACTCGCATGGGGACTGGCCTCTCCTGAGGCCACCAGGGCGGGTCCCTGAGGTCCCCGTCGTAACTCGAGAACACCTGCCGCAACTCGAGAAAATCCAGGAAGTTCTCCCTTCCAGGCGAGATGAGGCCTATTTCCGATGAGGCGTCTGGAGACTAATGACACCTAACCTCTGGAACTTCGAAAGGGTCTTTCACACCCTTGCTGCAACTCAAGAAGTTCACCGCCAAACCCGTCTCCACTCGAGAGAAAGCACGATGGTCCCGCCCACATCCAGAGGAGCCCCGTTTCCCCCTCGTAGCTCGAGATGAGGGATCCTTTCCCTCCTTTCAACGGGAAAGAATTCCCGGCGTTCCCGTCGCATCTCAAGAGGAGGCACTCTCAACAGGAAAGGCGAGAGGAACTCCATGGTCGTACCACCATTCCAAGAGTCCCCCAGATGTCTCAGTCCATTCCAGAGGAACCTCTTTGCCCTGCACTGGCTCATTTTTCACGCCGAGAATCGACTCACACCACGGTGTCACGTGGGACAGCCCTGTGGGAAAGCCTCGAGGGAAAGCCTAGAGGGAAAACCGCAGATCCTTTGATCCACGCGACGTGAAGCGTGACATTGCTGCTACAGCCTGGAAGGAAAGTGCACGTGCATGCCCCCACACGAGACGAGGCCTGTCTCCCCTGGCGAGACTCCAGAAGTACCCAAAGATCCATATCAGTCCCTGAGAGGAATCCTCGGTTCCAGCCCTGTCTCCACACAAGGTTTTTGGCCCCGGTATCGACGGGAGAGGAATCCCGAGGGGCCCCCTAGCAACACGCATAGGGACTGGCCTCTCCTGAGGCCAACAGGGCGGGTCCCTGAGTTCCCCGTCGTAACTCGAGAACACCTGCCGCAACTCGAGAAAATCAAGGAAGTTCTTCCTTCCAGGCGAGATGAGGCCTATTTCCGATGAGGCGTCTGGAGACTAATGACACCTAACCTCTGGAACTTCGAAAGGGTCTTTCACACCCTTGCTGCAACTCAAGAAGTTCACCGCCATACCGTCTCCACTCGAGAGAAAGCACGATGGTCCCGCCCACATCCAGAGGAGCCCCGTTTCCCCCTCGTAGCTCGAGATGAGGGATCCTTTCCCTGCTTTCAACGGGAAAATATTCCCGGCGTTCCCGTCGCATCTCAAGAGGAGGCACTCTCAACAGGAAAGGCGAGAGGAACTCCATGGTCGTACCACCATTCCAAGAGTCCCCCAGATGTCTCAGTCCATTCCAGAGGAACCTCTTTGCCCTGCACTGGCTCATCTTTCACGCCGAGGATCGACTCACACCACGGTGGCACGTGGGACAGCCCTGTGGGAAAGCCTCGAGGGAAAACCACAGATCATTTGATCCACGCGACAGGTAGCGTGACATTGCTGCTACAGCCTGGAAGGAAAGTGCACGTGCATGCCCCCACTCGAGACGAGGCCTGACTCCCCTGGGGAGACTCCAGAAGTACCCAAAGATCCATGTCAGCCCCTGAGAGGAATCCTCGGTTCCGGCCCTGACTCCACACAAGGTTTTTGGCCCCGGTATCGACGGGAGAGGAATCCCGAGAGGCCCCCTAGCAACTCGCATAGGGACTGGCCTCTCCTGAGGCCACCAGGGCGGGTCCCTGAGGTCCCCGTCGTAACTCGAGAACACCTGCCGCAACTCGAGAAAATCCAGGAAGTTCTCCCTTCCAGGCGAGATGAGGCCTATTTCCGATGAGGCGTCTGGAGACTAATGACACCTTACCTCTGGAACTTCGAAAGGGTCTTTCACAGCCTTGCTGCAACTCAAGAAGTTCACCACCATACCCTGCCGGAAGCCAGTGTGAGGAATCCCGCCCGTGACAAGGTCATGAGGAAGGAAGCTGACATACGCAAGGCGTGCTCAGACTTCAGGGACCCCTCTGGATATTCCTAAGCATGTACCCCAGCAAAAATCTGCTGGCTTTTGTGCTCTGCTTTTCCACTTTTCTGATATTCTCTGGAAAAAAGTCAATTCAGGGTTTTAGTCTTCTGCATTTGAAAGGGATGTTTCAGTTAAACCCCTCTGATAGCTCTCTAGTCTGCCTAACAGGTTCCCCAGACCTCTTACAGCTTGTGAATTGCTTACAGCCCCCCAACCGCGAGAGGCACAAAGCTTACAGCTTGTGAATTGCTTACAGCCCCCCAACCGCGGGAGGCACAAAGCTTAAAAGCATCTTAAAGATACAGAGCCTTTTCTAAAGAGTTAAAAATTATATTGGTAGAGGGTTTTCACTGTTGACTCAAGGATTGCTGCCAGACCTCCTTATTCTTTATCTTTTAGGCACCTGGAAGGATGTTAATGTAAGCAGGATGTAGAAAAAGATACATAGTAGTTTTGATGTTAGCAACACTAGACTTTTGAGTTAATTGCTTCTCTTTTGCTATAAATCACTGCACTCCCTCTACTTGTTATAAGTTGCTGTATCCTTGCTGTCTAAGAATGTAACTTTCTTTAGTGCTTTCCGAGAGTGGCACCAGACCTTGGGAAGATCAACACAAATAAGTCTTGTGGTTGACAAACCCTTATCAGAAAAAAGGCTGTAAAATGTTAATTGGCCCTTTTGGTTGGAAGATGATGTAAATTACCTAAGACTTGTGTATACAATTAGGTATGCAGAGAGAAAAGCCTGGTTTTGATAAGAGTCTGGACTGCTAACGCTGCATAACTTTGTGTTACCCATTGATCTCCATGTTTTATCAAAAGTATAAAAGGCCTTCTGAACAATAAAGGACGGGACCAGATTCTCAGACCAGTTTCTCGGACTAGTCTCGGCCTGGTTTCTTGGGAATCTGGCTCCCCCCCTGTCTCTCTCTCTCTCTCTTTTTCTCTCCCTTTTCTTCCCTCTGCTCTTTACTTTAATTTCAGGCTGAATTTCCATCTGGGGCGCGGAGGCTCGCCAGGTCTACTTATTTGCCCTGGTTATTAAGATCCGCGAGAAAGGGAGCTTAAGGCGAGGCACCCTTAGATATTCAAGCGGGCACCGGTGGCCCAACGTAGATGGTGCAAATTCCTTGTCTGGAATTTTATTGGTCTTCCGCGTAAACCAAGCTATTCAGCCCTCTTTCTCCACTTAATCTTCCTACTGCACTACAGTTTCTTAATCTAATCTTATATTAATAAATAAACAAGTCTTTCCACGCCAACGCCGTCCACCCTTCGAATTCCCTGGATCCACCGGGGCTGGACCCCGGCAAGTGGCGCCCGGAACAGGCTATTCGAAGGTAGGTTCCTCGGAGCAAAAGCTCCCCCCGGAGCACTCTCTGTAGCTCCCCCCGGAGCACTCTCTGTTGCTCCCCCCGGAGCACTCTCTGTTGCTCCCCCCCGGAGTGACTTAATCACTCCCCCCGGAGTACTTTCGGGTACTCCCCCAGTGTTGAGTGTTCGGGACGGCTAGGACCCCACTCAGGGTGCCGCGGACCCCCCTGTAGGATAGACAGGGTGAGGAGGAGTGGGAAGTGTTCAAGGGTTTAAGAGAAACCTGGTGCTCTAGAGGTTGAAAAGAAACCTGCTATCTTAGGGTTGAAAACAAAACCCCCCTCGCCAAAGGTAAAACCTTTTTGTTGAGGTAGACTTTTCTATAAGACTTAATTTTCTGACATGGGTAACAGTGAATCAAAAGAAAGACAGCTTTTTACAGGAGTAATCTTGCAGTTACTAACTAAACGAGGAATTAAAGTTAAAAAATCCAATATTCATTCATTTTTTTCCTTTGTACAAGAACAGTGTCCCTGGTTTCCAGAAGAAGGCACTGTTAACTTAGACACCTGGGAGAGAGTAGGAAAACAACTAAAAACTTACCATGCTGAACATGGCTCACAAAAGGTGCCTACTGACGCCTTTTCCTTATGGAATATAATTAGGGACGCTCTAGACCCTGCCCCTGAATCTGAAAAGGTACATCTTAAAGAGGAAAGTGCAGAGAAAAAGGTATCTATCGAAGAGGAGAGTGATGAAAAGGAGGCTACACCTAACTATCGGCAGTTGAGTCAAATGATAGCTGCAATGACTGCCCAAGAAAAGGTAATAGATAGAGATGACAAAAAAGAGCAGCTTTCAGATGAGGAAGATTTGGAAGAGGAAGTAAGTCAAGATCATTCTGATGAGGACTGGTCTTTATTAAATAAAGATGCTCCAAGGAGTTTAAGAGAAACTTCTCCAATTAGATTATCTGCTCCAAAGAGCTTAATAAAAACTTCCCCAACCAGACCACCTGCTTCCACAAATTCAAGAGAAATTTCCTTAATTAAGCCTTCTGCTTCCAGAGGCTCAAGACAAATGTCCCCCATCAGATTATATGCACCTGAGAGTTTAAGGCCAGATTCCCCAGATAAAACATCCATAAGACCTAAACACAGAACGGATAAAAAATTCCCAAAGTACGAAGAAAGTGACATAGGACACCCCTTGCCCCCCCCTCCCTATAAGGGTGAGGGGCCTCCACTAGAAGCTCCCCGAAGAAGAGTTTTCTCTAGCCCAGATGATGAACTTGATCCCCACCTTGAGGCTTGTTTCCCCATAATATTTGGTGGAAGTGGTGGGAGAACAGCCCCCCACTGGGAACCCATTCCAATGAAAATGATTAAAGAACTCAAACAGGCTTGTGCTTTGTATGGGCCTAAAGCCCCGTACACTGTATCATTGGTGGAAGCTTTAGCGGGCAGATGGATGACACCCCATGACTGGAAGACAGTCGCTAAAGCTTGTCTGTCTGGAGGTCAATATGTACTTTGGAGAACTGAATATGAAGATCTAGCCCAAAAACAGGCTGATGCTAACCAAAAATATGGCCCAAGATATATTATAAAAAATATGTTGGCAGGGACTAATGATTTTGGAACACTTAGAGATCAAATGGGATTAGATAAAACCACTTTAGATCAAGTAACCGCCTGCGCCCTTGGGGCTTGGCGTTTGTTGCCTGAAGGGAAAGAATCTACCTCTTCCTTCTCAAATGTTAAACAAAAACCAGAAGAGCCATATGAAGACTTTATATCAAGACTTGCAGAGGCAGTCAACAGAGTAATTTCCAACACTGAGGCAGCTAGTATATTGATAAAACAACTGGCATTTGAAAATGCTAATTCTACCTGCCAGGCCATTTTACGTCCTATTAAAAAAACTGGGGAAATAATAGATTATATCAGGCAATGTGCAGATGTAGGACCAGCGATGATGCAGGGCGTTGCCATAGCTGCAGCCATAAAGGGAAATTCTTACCAGCAGGCAGTACAGTCCTTTTTTACAAATAGAAATAACCCGTCAAAGAGTCATTCCAGTAGTCCAGGCCAGAATATTGGTTTATCCAAGGCCTGCTTCTCTTGCGGACGGGAAGGGCACCTTATGCGAGCTTGTCCCCAAAAAGCAGCCGGTTCTTCTCTGCCGAATTCTCCCTCCCCGGCTGTGCCTACTAATCTCCCTAGATCTCTCTGCCCTCGTTGTCAAAAAGGATATCACTGGGCAAAAGAATGTAGGTCACAATTCCATAGAAATGGAGCCTTTTTGGGCCCCGACCAGCAGTCGGGAAACGGATTGAGGGGCCAGCCTCAGGCCCCGACAACAATTGGGGCAGCCTCACTGAACCCATTCATTCCCTTCGTCCCATCGCAGAACTCATCAGAGCAACCCCAGGCAGCGCAGGACTGGACCTCAGTTCCACCACCTCAGCAATATTAACACCAGATAGCCCCACTGTAAAAATACCTACAGGAGTTAAAGGCCCATTACCAACAGGTTTAGTAGGAATTATACTAGGCAGAAGTTCCTTAGCTATGCAAGGTCTCACAATCATCCCTGGAGTAATTGACTCAGATTATACAGGAGAAATCCAGATAATGATTTCACCCCCAACTAAAACTTTCCAAATACATCAGGGACAAAGAATAGCCCAACTTTTGCTTTTGCCTTACCACACTGCAATTGGGCGCACAGCTACTCAAAATGAAAGGCAGGATAAAGGATTTGGGTCTAGTGATATGGTTTTTTGGATAACAGAAATTACTCAGAAACGTCCTATGAAGACTATCCTGATTAATGGCAAGTCTATTGTGGGGTTATTAGACACAGGAGCAGATGTTTCTTGCATTTCAGGAAAAGACTGGCCCAGCTCCTGGCCCACACATACTACTGAAAATAACTTGGTGGGGATAGGAAGAGCCCCCACAATAGCCAAAAGTGCAAAAATTTTAGATTGGCAATTTGAGGATACCCGTGGAACTTTCCAACCTTATGTCGTTCCTTCGCTCCCCCTTACCCTGTGGGGGAGGGACGTGCTATCTCAAATGGGAGTGTTACTTTTTAGCCCTGATGATAAAGTGACCTCTCAGATGTTGCAGATGGGCTATGATCCATCAAAAGGATTGGGTAAACAACAGACAGGAATAATTGAGCCAATTTGCCCAACTCCTCGCAAGCTACGTGCTGGATTGGGATATCCAAATTTATAATTGAGGCCATTGTTTTTGCTGCCGACCCCATCACATGGAAATCTCAAGATCCGGTGTGGGTAGAACAGTGGCCTCTGCATAAGGAAAAATTATTGGCAGCTAAAGCATTAATCTTTGAACAATTAGAATTGGGACATATTGAGCCCTCCAATAGCCCCTGGAACACTCCTATTTTTGTCATTAAGAAAAAATCTGGTAAATGGCGACTTTTACAGGATTTGAGAGCTATTAATGCCACCATGGAGGACATGGGGGCCTTACAGCCTGGGCTCCCTTCCCCAGTAGCCGTTCCAGAGGGATATAATATAATTGTTATTGATTTACAAGATTGTTTTTTCACTATTCCCTTAAATCCTGAGGATAAAAAGCGATTTGCCTTTAGTCTGCCATCAGAACATCTTAAACAGCCTTATTTACGGTTTCAGTGGAAGGTTCTGCCTCAGGGAATGAAAAATAGCCCTACTTTATGCCAAAAATTTGTTAATGCCGCTCTAGAAGATACTAGGGCTAAATATGAACACGTGTATATGATTCACTATATGGATGATATTTTAATAGCTCATCCTGATAGAGTTCACCTGCAGACTGTGCTCCAGGACCTGACCCAGGCATTGACAGACAGAGGCCTAAAAATTGCCCCAGAAAAAATTCAAATCAATCCGCCCATAACTTACTTAGGAAGAGTCATAAATTCGGAAACGGTGACTCATACCCCGCTGCAATTGAGAAAAGACCATCTTATTACTTTAAATGATTATCAAAAACTCTTAGGTGATATTAATTGGATTAGACCATATTTAAAATTAACCACTGCCGAATTAAAACCTCTTTTTAACACTTTACGCGGGGATCCTGATCCAACCTCAAAAAGACAATTAACAGCTGAGGCTCAAGAAGCCCTAGGCAAAGTAGAAGCAGCCTTATCAAATAGCTATGTAAAAAGAATTGATTTGACGATGACGTGGCAGTTCCTTTGCCTAGCTACTCCAACGGCGCCTACGGGAGTTCTGTGGCAACGCGGCCCTTTAGAATGGATCCATCTTCCTACCCAAGCTAAAAAAGTCGTGGCTTCTTATCCTGGTTTAATTGCCACATTAATGCTAAAAGGAAGGAAGCGGAGCATTGAATTGTTTGGTAAAGAGCCATCAGAGATTGTAATTCCATATAATAAGGAGCAGCTTGATGCTCTTTTAATGTTTGATGAAGACTGGCAGATTGCCATAGGGAATTACTGTGGTCAAATTTTGCATCATTTACCCTCGCATGTTTTACTAAATTTTATGTCTAACCATCCAGTTATTTTTCCTGTCCGGTGTAAACAGTTCCCTATTTCAGATGCTCAGGTAGTCTTTACTGATGGATCGGCTAACGGTAGAGCCTCTATAGTCACAAGAGATCATCAAAAACTTTTGGAAACACAAGAAACTTCAGCTCAAAGGGCTGAAATCACAGCTGTTATTGAGGCCTTTGTTATGTTTGCGGAGAAAGAATTTAACCTTTATTCTGACTCTCAGTATGTGGTCAGGCTGTTTCCACACATTGAGACTGCAGTTTTGCCTGAAAACAAAACTGCTATCTTCCATTTGTTAACTAAACTGCAGCAGCAAATATGGAAAAGAAATCGGGCGTTCTTTATCGGCCACATTCGGGCTCATTCCGGCCTGCCTGGCCCTTTAAATGCTCTCAATGAATTGGCAGATTCGTTAACCAGGATTTCAGTGGCTTCTGTTTTTGAAGAAGCTCGAGCTTCTCACTCACTTCATCACCAAAATGCCACTGCCTTACGATACCAGTTTCAAATTCCTCGAGAATCTGCCCGAGAGATTGTTCGTTCTTGTTCACATTGTCCTACTACCGTGAATGCTTTGCCTCTGGGAGTTAACCCTCGCGGTCTCAAACCTAATGCACTCTGGCAAATGGATGTAACCCATGTCTCTTCATTTGGAAAACTGTCTTTTGTTCATGTAACTGTAGATACCTTCTCTCATGTTATTATTGCCACTGCTCGTACAGGGGAAGCAGTTAAAGATGTAATACAACATCTTTTTACATGCTTTTCCTATCTGGGCTTGCCAAAAGCTTTAAAAACTGATAATGCTCCTGCTTACACTTCTAAATCTTTTCAGCAATTCTGTACAAGATTTCAAATTAAACATAACACCGGCATCCCTTATAACCCACAAGGACAAGCCATTGTGGAAAGAGCACATCAAACACTGAAAATCCATATTCAAAAACTAAAAGAAGGGGAATTTAAATATAGTTC
This sequence comes from Capricornis sumatraensis, assembly GCF_032405125.1. Classification (NCBI taxonomy): domain Eukaryota; kingdom Metazoa; phylum Chordata; class Mammalia; order Artiodactyla; family Bovidae; genus Capricornis; species Capricornis sumatraensis. The sequence goes on from NW_027184638.1 coordinate 201,027, forward strand.
CCCCCATCAGATTTTGCAACATGCTCTTTTCGTAATAAATAACTTAAATGCTGATTCATCCGGAAACACTGCAATGCTTCGCCATTGGTGCCCAGAGCAATTGAATGCAAAACCATTAGTAAAATGGAGGGACCTTCTTTCCGGACAATGGAAAGGTCCTGACCCCTTATTAACCAATGGGCGAGGGTATGCTTGTGTTTTTCCACAGGACGCGGACGCTCCGATTTGGGTTCCAGACAGACTAATTCGCCATGTCTCAGCTCCCCGGATACCAGAATCCCCCGCCACCGCGATCTCTAAAAAGGAAGAAACTCCCTCTTCCCCCGCTCCCTCCGCCAGCACGGGAAACGCCGCTGACCCCAGGACAGCTGACATTGGAGATCCCGGATAGGCGCGGATCGGAGCCACCCACTGGACAGATGTCACGACTTCAGATACAGGATATTGCACCCCCTGATTTTTTGCCTCGCAGGAATCCATTAGGACGCCCAGCTCAGTCAACCCAACAAGCCTCCTTGCCCACCTGGGGACAGATTAAAGCTCTCTGTCGCCAGGCACAGGGGATAGCTACCCTACAGGGATCGTCAGTCTCTCCTGAAAAGGTGTTTATTGCCATGCTTGCCTTGCTCTCTTGCCAGGTAAGCGCTGCTCCCATTCCAACCAAATATTGGGCGTTTCTCCTGGATCCTCCAACTTTCCAAGTTGTTACTTGGAACAGTGACCCCATACGAGTTAGTACAGACCAGCCTCGCCTTTTGGGAGGATCTTATACTTCCTATACAAAAGACCAATACCCTATTAATTTCAATTATACCTTTAAAGGACTAGCAGATGATTTTCCTGTCTGCTTTAATTTTCCTCCTGGCCTTACAGGAGACTTCTTTACCAAGACAGGATGCGTTGGAGCCTCCACAAAAGCAGTTATGACAGATTCCCCAACCTCTAAATTTGCATCTATAGGGGATCGGTCTGCTTGGATATTACGAGCCCGTATGCCTGGGGTCCTTGGCCCCTATAAGTCTTTGTCTCTCAAAACTCCATCAGAATATCCAAATTGTGATGATGTTGCTCCCTCAGATGTTATTTGGAAAACTATAGATGATCATTCAGGATATCCGATTTGGAAATCTTGTATTTATAATTCGAGAGTAGATTACAATATGCCGGGAGGAAGAAATTGTGCGATTCAGGACTGGAGCAACCCAAATCCAGGTCAAGACCCTGAGTCTGACGATGACTTTATCAATAGATTGGATAATTGGAAAGAATATTCAATTTCTTGGCCGTTAGTTGCCACCAGACGGCATCATAACCAATTTGTTCCCCCTATGCTGTCTTATATAACTAGAGGTAAAACCTTTTGGCAGCCAGAAATTTGGAGAGCCCTTGCGGCTACCGCCCCTATTATTTTAATCCGACCAAAAAATACCTCTATTTACTCTATTTTAGCTTGTCTACCCTCTCCTTATGTTTTTCTTTTCACTAATGATTCTGAAAGACTTAACATACAATTGAATTATACAGGTGGACCCCATGTAGTGTCTTGTGAACAATGTATGCTTTCATCCTGTTTAACTCCTCAATATAAAGTTTGCTCTTTCATGGTTTTAAAATGTCCGCCCTATCTCATGGTACCTGTAACTGTAGCCACATATTGGTATGATAACCATGGCCTAGCTGTACTGCAACAGCTACAAGATTTAATGCGAACACGACGGTTTGTGGGCTTACTTGTTTTGGGAATATCAGCTTTGATAACCGCAATTACTTCTGTTACTGTGGCGGCATTATCATTGTCTCAACAAGTGTATACTGCCCAATATGTTGACACCGTATCCAAAAATGTTTCTCTAACGCTGGCAACCCAGGAAATTATAGATAGGAAGCTAGAAATAAGGATTGATGCCTTAGAAGAAGCAGTAATGCATATTGGGAATGAATTACAGAGTCTGAAAATGAAATTGGCTCTTTCATGTCATGCCGATTACCGGTGGATATGTGTTACATCCCTGAAAGTAAATGAGACAGATTTTAAATGGGAGAGGGTCAAAAATCATATTTTAGGTGTCTGGAACAGCTCAGATATTAGTTTAGATTTAGGGAAACTTCATAATCAGATTCAGACCTTGGAACACTCCCGATTAGATTTTACCGCCGCAGGAGAAGCCAATGACTTTTTCCACACCTTCTCTGACTTCATTTCTGGAAAAACTCTTCTGACTACTGTCTCTAGCTATGCTGCTGTGGGTGCCATAATCCTGCTCCTTGTAATCGTGCTTCCTTGTGTTGTCAGGACTCTTCGGCAGAGCATTCGGAATCTCGCGACTGAACTGCACCTAATTTTTTTAAAAAACTAATAAAGAAGGGGGAGTTGCCGGAAGCCAGTGTGAGGAATCCCGCCCGTGACAAGGTCATGAGGAAGGAAGCTGACATACGCAAGGCGTGCTCAGACTTCAGGGACCCCTCTGGATATTCCTAAGCATGTACCCCAGCAAAAATCTGCCGGCTTTTGTGCTCTGCTTTTCCACTTTTCTGATATTCTCTGGAAAAAAGTCAATTCAGGGTTTTAGTCTTCTGCATTTGAAAGGGATGTTTCAGTTAAACCCCTCTGATAGCTCTCTAGTCTGCCTAACAGGTTCCCCAGACCTCTTACAGCTTGTGAATTGCTTACAGCCCCCCAACCGCGAGAGGCACAAAGCTTACAGCTTGTGAATTGCTTACAGCCCCCCAACCGCGGGAGGCACAAAGCTTAAAAGCATCTTAAAGATACAGAGCCTTTTCTAAAGAGTTAAAAATTATATTGGTAGAGGGTTTTCACTGTTGACTCAAGGATTGCTGCCAGACCTCCTTATTCTTTATCTTTTAGGCACCTGGAAGGATGTTAATGTAAGCAGGATGTAGAAAAAGATACATAGTAGTTTTGATGTTAGCAACACTAGACTTTTGAGTTAATTGCTTCTCTTTTGCTATAAATCACTGCACTCCCTCTACTTGTTATAAGTTGCTGTATCCTTGCTGTCTAAGAATGTAACTTTCTTTAGTGCTTTCCGAGAGTGGCACCAGACCTTGGGAAGATCAACACAAATAAGTCTTGTGGTTGACAAACCCTTATCAGAAAAAAGGCTGTAAAATGTTAATTGGCCCTTTTGGTTGGAAGATGATGTAAATTACCTAAGACTTGTGTATACAATTAGGTATGCAGAGAGAAAAGCCTGGTTTTGATAAGAGTCTGGACTGCTAACGCTGCATAACTTTGTGTTACCCATTGATCTCCATGTTTTATCAAAAGTATAAAAGGCCTTCTGAACAATAAAGGACGGGACCAGATTCTCAGACCAGTTTCTCGGACTAGTCTCGGCCTGGTGTCTTGGGAATATGGCTCCCCCCGTGTCTCTCTCTCTCTCTCTTTTTCTCTCCCTTTTCTTCCCTCTGCTCTTTACTTTAATTTCAGGCTGAATTTCCATCTGGGGCGCGGAGGCTCGCCAGGTCTACTTATTTGCCCTGGTTATTAAGATCCGCGAGAAAGGGAGCTTAAGGCGAGGCACCCTTAGATATTCAAGCGGGCACCGGTGGCCCAACGTAGATGGTGCAAATTCCTTGTCTGGAATTTTATTGGTCTTCCGCGTAAACCAAGCTATTCAGCCCTCTTTCTCCACTTAATCTTCCTACTGCACTACAGTTTCTTAATCTAATCTTATATTAATAAATAAACAAGTCTTTCCACGCCAACGCCGTCCACCCTTCGAATTCCCTGGATCCACCGGGGCTGGACCCCGGCAATACCCGTCTCCACTAGAGAGGAAGCACGATGGTCCCGCCCACATCCAGAGGAGCCCCGTTTCCCCCTCGGAGCTCGAGATGAGGGATCCTTTCCCTGCTTTCAACGGGAAAGAATTCCCGGCGTTCCGGTCGCATCTCAAGAGGAGGCACTCTCAACAGGAAAGGCGAGAGGAACTCCATGGTCGTACCACCATTCCAAGAGTCCCCCAGATGTCTCAGTCCATTCCAGAGGAACCTCTTTGCCCTGCACTGGCTCATCTTTCATGCCGAGGATCGACTCACACCACGGTGGAACGTGGGACAGCCCTGTGGGAAAGCCTCGAGGGAAAACCACAGATCCTTTGATCCACGCGACGGGAAGCGTGACATTGCTGCTACAGCCTGGAAAGAAAACGCACGTGCATGCCCCCACTCGAGACGAGGCCTGACTCCCCTGCGGAGACTCCAGAAGTACCCAAAGATCCATGTCAGCCCCTGAGAGGAATCCTCGTTTCCGGCCCTGACTCCACACAAGGTTTTTGGCCCCGGCATCGACGGGAGAGGAATCCCGCAAGGCCCCCTAGCAACTCGCATGTGGACTGGCCTCTCCTGAGGCCACCAGGGCGGGTCCCTGAGGTCCCCGTCGTAACTCGAGAACACCTGCCGCATCTCGAGAAAATCCTGGAAGTTCTCCCTTCCAGGCGAGATGAGGCCTATTTCCGATGAGGCGTCTGGAGACTAATGACACCTAACCTCTGGAACTTCGAAAGGGTCTTTCACACCCTTGCTGCAACTCAAGAAGTTCACTTCCATACCCGTCTCCACTCGAGAGGAAGCAGGATGGTCCCGCCCACATCCAGAGGAGCCCCGTTTCCCCCTCGTAGCTCGAGATGAGGGATCCTTTGCCTGCTTTCAACGGGAAAGAATTCCCGGCGTTCCCGTCGCATCTCAAGAGGAGGCACTCTCAACAGGAAAGGCGAGAGGAACTCCATGGTCGTACCACCATTCCAAGACTCCCCCAGATGTCTCAGTCCATTCCAGAGGAAGCTCTTTGCCCTGCACTGGCTCATCTTTCACGCCGAGGATCGACTCACACCACGGTGGCACGTGGGACAGCCCTGTGGGAAAGCCTCGAGGGAAAACCACAGATCCTTTGATCCACGCGAAGGGAAGCGTGACATTGCTGCTCCAGCCTGGAAAGAAAACGCACGTGCATGCCCCCACTCGAGACGAGGCCTGACTCCCCTGCGGAGACTCCAGAAGTACCCAAAGATCCATGTCAGCCCCTGAGAGGAATCCTCGTTTCCGGCCCTGACTCCACACAAGGTTTTTGGCCCCGGTATCGACGGGAGAGGAATCCCGCGAGGCCCCCTAGCAACTCGCATGTGGACTGGCCTCTCCTGAGGCCACCAGGGCGGGTCCCTGAGGTCCCCGTCGTAACTCGAGAACACCTGCCGCATCTCGAGAAAATCCAGGAAGTTCTCCCTTCCAGGCGAGATGAGGCCTATTTCCGATGAGGCGTCTGGAGACTAATGACACCTAACCTCTGGAACTTCGAAAGGGTCTTTCACACCCTTGCTGCAACTCAAGAAGTTCACCGCCATACCCGTCTCCACTCGAGAGGAAGCACGATGGTCCCGCCCACATCCAGAGGAGCCCCGTTTCCCCCTCGTAGCTCGAGATGAGGGATCCTTTCCCTGCTTTCAACGGGAAAGTATTCCCGGCGTTCCCGTCGCATCTCAAGAGGAGGCACTCTCAACAGGAAAGGCGAGAGGAACTCCATGGTCGTACCACCATTCCAAGAGTCCCCCAGATGTCTCAGTCCATTCCAGAGGAACCTCTTTGCCCTGCACTGGCTCATCTTTCAAGCCGAGGATCGACTCACAACACGGTGGCACGTGGGACAGCCCTGTGGGAAAGCCTCGAGGGAAAGCCTCGAGGGAAAACCACAGATCCTTTTATCCACGCGACGGGAAGCGTGACATTGCTGCTACAGCCTGGAAGGAAAGCGCACGTGCATGCCCCCACTCGAGACGAGGCCTGACTCCCCTGGGGAGACTCCAGAAGTACCCAAAGATCCATGTCAGCCCCTGAGAGGAATCCTCGGTTCCGGCCCTGACTCCACACAAGCTTTTTGGCCCCGGTATCGACGGGAGAGGAATCCCGAGAGGCCCCCTAGCAACTCGCATGGGGACTGGCCTCTCCTGAGGCCACCAGGGCGGGTCCCTGAGGTCCCCGTCGTAACTCGAGAACACCTGCCGCAACTCGAGAAAATCCAGGAAGTTCTCCCTTCCAGGCGAGATGAGGCCTATTTCCGATGAGGCGTCTGGAGACTAATGACACCTAACCTCTGGAACTTCGAAAGGGTCTTTCACACCCTTGCTGCAACTCAAGAAGTTCACCGCCAAACCCGTCTCCACTCGAGAGAAAGCACGATGGTCCCGCCCACATCCAGAGGAGCCCCGTTTCCCCCTCGTAGCTCGAGATGAGGGATCCTTTCCCTGCTTTCAACGGGAAAGAATTCCCGGCGTTCCCGTCGCATCTCAAGAGGAGGCACTCTCAACAGGAAAGGCGAGAGGAACTCCATGGTCGTACCACCATTCCAAGAGTCCCCCAGATGTCTCAGTCCATTCCAGAGGAACCTCTTTGCCCTGCACTGGCTCATTTTTCACGCCGAGAATCGACTCACACCACGGTGTCACGTGGGACAGCCCTGTGGGAAAGCCTCGAGGGAAAGCCTAGAGGGAAAACCGCAGATCCTTTGATCCACGCGACGTGAAGCGTGACATTGCTGCTACAGCCTGGAAGGAAAGTGCACGTGCATGCCCCCACACGAGACGAGGCCTGTCTCCCCTGGCGAGACTCCAGAAGTACCCAAAGATCCATATCAGTCCCTGAGAGGAATCCTCGGTTCCAGCCCTGTCTCCACACAAGGTTTTTGGCCCCGGTATCGACGGGAGAGGAATCCCGAGGGGCCCCCTAGCAACACGCATAGGGACTGGCCTCTCCTGAGGCCAACAGGGCGGGTCCCTGAGTTCCCCGTCGTAACTCGAGAACACCTGCCGCAACTCGAGAAAATCAAGGAAGTTCTTCCTTCCAGGCGAGATGAGGCCTATTTCCGATGAGGCGTCTGGAGACTAATGACACCTAACCTCTGGAACTTCGAAAGGGTCTTTCACACCCTTGCTGCAACTCAAGAAGTTCACCGCCATACCGTCTCCACTCGAGAGAAAGCACGATGGTCCCGCCCACATCCAGAGGAGCCCCGTTTCCCCCTCGTAGCTCGAGATGAGGGATCCTTTCCCTGCTTTCAACGGGAAAATATTCCCGGCGTTCCCGTCGCATCTCAAGAGGAGGCACTCTCAACAGGAAAGGCGAGAGGAACTCCATGGTCGTACCACCATTCCAAGAGTCCCCCAGATGTCTCAGTCCATTCCAGAGGAACCTCTTTGCCCTGCACTGGCTCATCTTTCACGCCGAGGATCGACTCACACCACGGTGGCACGTGGGACAGCCCTGTGGGAAAGCCTCGAGGGAAAACCACAGATCATTTGATCCACGCGACAGGTAGCGTGACATTGCTGCTACAGCCTGGAAGGAAAGTGCACGTGCATGCCCCCACTCGAGACGAGGCCTGACTCCCCTGGGGAGACTCCAGAAGTACCCAAAGATCCATGTCAGCCCCTGAGAGGAATCCTCGGTTCCGGCCCTGACTCCACACAAGGTTTTTGGCCCCGGTATCGACGGGAGAGGAATCCCGAGAGGCCCCCTAGCAACTCGCATAGGGACTGGCCTCTCCTGAGGCCACCAGGGCGGGTCCCTGAGGTCCCCGTCGTAACTCGAGAACACCTGCCGCAACTCGAGAAAATCCAGGAAGTTCTCCCTTCCAGGCGAGATGAGGCCTATTTCCGATGAGGCGTCTGGAGACTAATGACACCTTACCTCTGGAACTTCGAAAGGGTCTTTCACAGCCTTGCTGCAACTCAAGAAGTTCACCACCATACCCTGCCGGAAGCCAGTGTGAGGAATCCCGCCCGTGACAAGGTCATGAGGAAGGAAGCTGACATACGCAAGGCGTGCTCAGATTTCAGGGACCCCTCTGGATATTCCTAAGCATGTACCCCAGCAAAAATCTGCTGGCTTTTGTGCTCTGCTTTTCCACTTTTCTGATATTCTCTGGAAAAAAGTCAATTCAGGGTTTTAGTCTTCTGCATTTGAAAGGGATGTTTCAGTTAAACCCCTCTGATAGCTCTCTAGTCTGCCTAACAGGTTCCCCAGACCTCTTACAGCTTGTGAATTGCTTACAGCCCCCCAACCGCGAGAGGCACAAAGCTTACAGCTTGTGAATTGCTTACAGCCCCCCAACCGCGGGAGGCACAAAGCTTAAAAGCATCTTAAAGATACAGAGCCTTTTCTAAAGAGTTAAAAATTATATTGGTAGAGGGTTTTCACTGTTGACTCAAGGATTGCTGCCAGACCTCCTTATTCTTTATCTTTTAGGCACCTGGAAGGATGTTAATGTAAGCAGGATGTAGAAAAAGATACATAGTAGTTTTGATGTTAGCAACACTAGACTTTTGAGTTAATTGCTTCTCTTTTGCTATAAATCACTGCACTCCCTCTACTTGTTATAAGTTGCTGTATCCTTGCTGTCTAAGAATGTAACTTTCTTTAGTGCTTTCCGAGAGTGGCACCAGACCTTGGGAAGATCAACACAAATAAGTCTTGTGGTTGACAAACCCTTATCAGAAAAAAGGCTGTAAAATGTTAATTGGCCCTTTTGGTTGGAAGATGATGTAAATTACCTAAGACTTGTGTATACAATTAGGTATGCAGAGAGAAAAGCCTGGTTTTGATAAGAGTCTGGACTGCTAACGCTGCATAACTTTGTGTTACCCATTGATCTCCATGTTTTATCAAAAGTATAAAAGGCCTTCTGAACAATAAAGGACGGGACCAGATTCTCAGACCAGTTTCTCGGACTAGTCTCGGCCTGGTGTCTTGGGAATATGGCTCCCCCCGTGTCTCTCTCTCTCTCTCTTTTTCTCTCCCTTTTCTTCCCTCTGCTCTTTACTTTAATTTCAGGCTGAATTTCCATCTGGGGCGCGGAGGCTCGCCAGGTCTACTTATTTGCCCTGGTTATTAAGATCCGCGAGAAAGGGAGCTTAAGGCGAGGCACCCTTAGATATTCAAGCGGGCACCGGTGGCCCAACGTAGATGGTGCAAATTCCTTGTCTGGAATTTTATTGGTCTTCCGCGTAAACCAAGCTATTCAGCCCTCTTTCTCCACTTAATCTTCCTACTGCACTACAGTTTCTTAATCTAATCTTATATTAATAAATAAACAAGTCTTTCCACGCCAACGCCGTCCACCCTTCGAATTCCCTGGATCCACCGGGGCTGGACCCCGGCAAGTGGCGCCCGGAACAGGCTATTCGAAGGTAGGTTCCTCGGAGCAAAAGCTCCCCCCGGAGCACTCTCTGTAGCTCCCCCCGGAGCACTCTCTGTTGCTCCCCCCGGAGCACTCTCTGTTGCTCCCCCCCGGAGTGACTTAATCACTCCCCCCGGAGTACTTTCGGGTACTCCCCCAGTGTTGAGTGTTCGGGACGGCTAGGACCCCACTCAGGGTGCCGCGGACCCCCCTGTAGGATAGACAGGGTGAGGAGGAGTGGGAAGTGTTCAAGGGTTTAAGAGAAACCTGGTGCTCTAGAGGTTGAAAAGAAACCTGCTATCTTAGGGTTGAAAACAAAACCCCCCTCGCCAAAGGTAAAACCTTTTTGTTGAGGTAGACTTTTCTATAAGACTTAATTTTCTGACATGGGTAACAGTGAATCAAAAGAAAGACAGCTTTTTACAGGAGTAATCTTGCAGTTACTAACTAAACGAGGAATTAAAGTTAAAAAATCCAATATTCATTCATTTTTTTCCTTTGTACAAGAACAGTGTCCCTGGTTTCCAGAAGAAGGCACTGTTAACTTAGACACCTGGGAGAGAGTAGGAAAACAACTAAAAACTTACCATGCTGAACATGGCTCACAAAAGGTGCCTACTGACGCCTTTTCCTTATGGAATATAATTAGGGACGCTCTAGACCCTGCCCCTGAATCTGAAAAGGTACATCTTAAAGAGGAAAGTGCAGAGAAAAAGGTATCTATCGAAGAGGAGAGTGATGAAAAGGAGGCTACACCTAACTATCGGCAGTTGAGTCAAATGATAGCTGCAATGACTGCCCAAGAAAAGGTAATAGATAGAGATGACAAAAAAGAGCAGCTTTCAGATGAGGAAGATTTGGAAGAGGAAGTAAGTCAAGATCATTCTGATGAGGACTGGTCTTTATTAAATAAAGATGCTCCAAGGAGTTTAAGAGAAACTTCTCCAATTAGATTATCTGCTCCAAAGAGCTTAATAAAAACTTCCCCAACCAGACCACCTGCTTCCACAAATTCAAGAGAAATTTCCTTAATTAAGCCTTCTGCTTCCAGAGGCTCAAGACAAATGTCCCCCATCAGATTATATGCACCTGAGAGTTTAAGGCCAGATTCCCCAGATAAAACATCCATAAGACCTAAACACAGAACGGATAAAAAATTCCCAAAGTACGAAGAAAGTGACATAGGACACCCCTTGCCCCCCCCTCCCTATAAGGGTGAGGGGCCTCCACTAGAAGCTCCCCGAAGAAGAGTTTTCTCTAGCCCAGATGATGAACTTGATCCCCACCTTGAGGCTTGTTTCCCCATAATATTTGGTGGAAGTGGTGGGAGAACAGCCCCCCACTGGGAACCCATTCCAATGAAAATGATTAAAGAACTCAAACAGGCTTGTGCTTTGTATGGGCCTAAAGCCCCGTACACTGTATCATTGGTGGAAGCTTTAGCGGGCAGATGGATGACACCCCATGACTGGAAGACAGTCGCTAAAGCTTGTCTGTCTGGAGGTCAATATGTACTTTGGAGAACTGAATATGAAGATCTAGCCCAAAAACAGGCTGATGCTAACCAAAAATATGGCCCAAGATATATTATAAAAAATATGTTGGCAGGGACTAATGATTTTGGAACACTTAGAGATCAAATGGGATTAGATAAAACCACTTTAGATCAAGTAACCGCCTGCGCCCTTGGGGCTTGGCGTTTGTTGCCTGAAGGGAAAGAATCTACCTCTTCCTTCTCAAATGTTAAACAAAAACCAGAAGAGCCATATGAAGACTTTATATCAAGACTTGCAGAGGCAGTCAACAGAGTAATTTCCAACACTGAGGCAGCTAGTATATTGATAAAACAACTGGCATTTGAAAATGCTAATTCTACCTGCCAGGCCATTTTACGTCCTATTAAAAAAACTGGGGAAATAATAGATTATATCAGGCAATGTGCAGATGTAGGACCAGCGATGATGCAGGGCGTTGCCATAGCTGCAGCCATAAAGGGAAATTCTTACCAGCAGGCAGTACAGTCCTTTTTTACAAATAGAAATAACCCGTCAAAGAGTCATTCCAGTAGTCCAGGCCAGAATATTGGTTTATCCAAGGCCTGCTTCTCTTGCGGACGGGAAGGGCACCTTATGCGAGCTTGTCCCCAAAAAGCAGCCGGTTCTTCTCTGCCGAATTCTCCCTCCCCGGCTGTGCCTACTAATCTCCCTAGATCTCTCTGCCCTCGTTGTCAAAAAGGATATCACTGGGCAAAAGAATGTAGGTCACAATTCCATAGAAATGGAGCCTTTTTGGGCCCCGACCAGCAGTCGGGAAACGGATTGAGGGGCCAGCCTCAGGCCCCGACAACAATTGGGGCAGCCTCACTGAACCCATTCATTCCCTTCGTCCCATCGCAGAACTCATCAGAGCAACCCCAGGCAGCGCAGGACTGGACCTCAGTTCCACCACCTCAGCAATATTAACACCAGATAGCCCCACTGTAAAAATACCTACAGGAGTTAAAGGCCCATTACCAACAGGTTTAGTAGGAATTATACTAGGCAGAAGTTCCTTAGCTATGCAAGGTCTCACAATCATCCCTGGAGTAATTGACTCAGATTATACAGGAGAAATCCAGATAATGATTTCACCCCCAACTAAAACTTTCCAAATACATCAGGGACAAAGAATAGCCCAACTTTTGCTTTTGCCTTACCACACTGCAATTGGGCGCACAGCTACTCAAAATGAAAGGCAGGATAAAGGATTTGGGTCTAGTGATATGGTTTTTTGGATAACAGAAATTACTCAGAAACGTCCTATGAAGACTATCCTGATTAATGGCAAGTCTATTGTGGGGTTATTAGACACAGGAGCAGATGTTTCTTGCATTTCAGGAAAAGACTGGCCCAGCTCCTGGCCCACACATACTACTGAAAATAACTTGGTGGGGATAGGAAGAGCCCCCACAATAGCCAAAAGTGCAAAAATTTTAGATTGGCAATTTGAGGATACCCGTGGAACTTTCCAACCTTATGTCGTTCCTTCGCTCCCCCTTACCCTGTGGGGGAGGGACGTGCTATCTCAAATGGGAGTGTTACTTTTTAGCCCTGATGATAAAGTGACCTCTCAGATGTTGCAGATGGGCTATGATCCATCAAAAGGATTGGGTAAACAACAGACAGGAATAATTGAGCCAATTTGCCCAACTCCTCGCAAGCTACGTGCTGGATTGGGATATCCAAATTTATAATTGAGGCCATTGTTTTTGCTGCCGACCCCATCACATGGAAATCTCAAGATCCGGTGTGGGTAGAACAGTGGCCTCTGCATAAGGAAAAATTATTGGCAGCTAAAGCATTAATCTTTGAACAATTAGAATTGGGACATATTGAGCCCTCCAATAGCCCCTGGAACACTCCTATTTTTGTCATTAAGAAAAAATCTGGTAAATGGCGACTTTTACAGGATTTGAGAGCTATTAATGCCACCATGGAGGACATGGGGGCCTTACAGCCTGGGCTCCCTTCCCCAGTAGCCGTTCCAGAGGGATATAATATAATTGTTATTGATTTACAAGATTGTTTTTTCACTATTCCCTTAAATCCTGAGGATAAAAAGCGATTTGCCTTTAGTCTGCCATCAGAACATCTTAAACAGCCTTATTTACGGTTTCAGTGGAAGGTTCTGCCTCAGGGAATGAAAAATAGCCCTACTTTATGCCAAAAATTTGTTAATGCCGCTCTAGAAGATACTAGGGCTAAATATGAACACGTGTATATGATTCACTATATGGATGATATTTTAATAGCTCATCCTGATAGAGTTCACCTGCAGACTGTGCTCCAGGACCTGACCCAGGCATTGACAGACAGAGGCCTAAAAATTGCCCCAGAAAAAATTCAAATCAATCCGCCCATAACTTACTTAGGAAGAGTCATAAATTCGGAAACGGTGACTCATACCCCGCTGCAATTGAGAAAAGACCATCTTATTACTTTAAATGATTATCAAAAACTCTTAGGTGATATTAATTGGATTAGACCATATTTAAAATTAACCACTGCCGAATTAAAACCTCTTTTTAACACTTTACGCGGGGATCCTGATCCAACCTCAAAAAGACAATTAACAGCTGAGGCTCAAGAAGCCCTAGGCAAAGTAGAAGCAGCCTTATCAAATAGCTATGTAAAAAGAATTGATTTGACGATGACGTGGCAGTTCCTTTGCCTAGCTACTCCAACGGCGCCTACGGGAGTTCTGTGGCAACGCGGCCCTTTAGAATGGATCCATCTTCCTACCCAAGCTAAAAAAGTCGTGGCTTCTTATCCTGGTTTAATTGCCACATTAATGCTAAAAGGAAGGAAGCGGAGCATTGAATTGTTTGGTAAAGAGCCATCAGAGATTGTAATTCCATATAATAAGGAGCAGCTTGATGCTCTTTTAATGTTTGATGAAGACTGGCAGATTGCCATAGGGAATTACTGTGGTCAAATTTTGCATCATTTACCCTCGCATGTTTTACTAAATTTTATGTCTAACCATCCAGTTATTTTTCCTGTCCGGTGTAAACAGTTCCCTATTTCAGATGCTCAGGTAGTCTTTACTGATGGATCGGCTAACGGTAGAGCCTCTATAGTCACAAGAGATCATCAAAAACTTTTGGAAACACAAGAAACTTCAGCTCAAAGGGCTGAAATCACAGCTGTTATTGAGGCCTTTGTTATGTTTGCGGAGAAAGAATTTAACCTTTATTCTGACTCTCAGTATGTGGTCAGGCTGTTTCCACACATTGAGACTGCAGTTTTGCCTGAAAACAAAACTGCTATCTTCCATTTGTTAACTAAACTGCAGCAGCAAATATGGAAAAGAAATCGGGCGTTCTTTATCGGCCACATTCGGGCTCATTCCGGCCTGCCTGGCCCTTTAAATGCTCTCAATGAATTGGCAGATTCGTTAACCAGGATTTCAGTGGCTTCTGTTTTTGAAGAAGCTCGAGCTTCTCACTCACTTCATCACCAAAATGCCACTGCCTTACGATACCAGTTTCAAATTCCTCGAGAATCTGCCCGAGAGATTGTTCGTTCTTGTTCACATTGTCCTACTACCGTGAATGCTTTGCCTCTGGGAGTTAACCCTCGCGGTCTCAAACCTAATGCACTCTGGCAAATGGATGTAACCCATGTCTCTTCATTTGGAAAACTGTCTTTTGTTCATGTAACTGTAGATACCTTCTCTCATGTTATTATTGCCACTGCTCGTACAGGGGAAGCAGTTAAAGATGTAATACAACATCTTTTTACATGCTTTTCCTATCTGGGCTTGCCAAAAGCTTTAAAAACTGATAATGCTCCTGCTTACACTTCTAAATCTTTTCAGCAATTCTGTACAAGATTTCAAATTAAACATAACACCGGCATCCCTTATAACCCACAAGGACAAGCCATTGTGGAAAGAGCACATCAAACACTGAAAATCCATATTCAAAAACTAAAAGAAGGGGAATTTAAATATAGTTCCCCCCATCAGATTTTGCAACATGCTCTTTTCGTAATAAATAACTTAAATGCTGATTCATCCGGAAACACTGCAATGCTTCGCCATTGGTGCCCAGAGCAATTGAATGCAAAACCATTAGTAAAATGGAGGGACCTTCTTTCCGGACAATGGAAAGGTCCTGACCCCTTATTAACCAATGGGCGAGGGTATGCTTGTGTTTTTCCACAGGACGCGGACGCTCCGATTTGGGTTCCAGACAGACTAATTCGCCATGTCTCAGCTCCCCGGATACCAGAATCCCCCGCCACCGCGATCTCTAAAAAGGAAGAAACTCCCTCTTCCCCCGCTCCCTCCGCCAGCACGGGAAACGCCGCTGACCCCAGGACAGCTGACATTGGAGATCCCGGATAGGCGCGGATCGGAGCCACCCACTGGACAGATGTCACGACTTCAGATACAGGATATTGCACCCCCTGATTTTTTGCCTCGCAGGAATCCATTAGGACGCCCAGCTCAGTCAACCCAACAAGCCTCCTTGCCCACCTGGGGACAGATTAAAGCTCTCTGTCGCCAGGCACAGGGGATAGCTACCCTACAGGGATCGTCAGTCTCTCCTGAAAAGGTGTTTATTGCCATGCTTGCCTTGCTCTCTTGCCAGGTAAGCGCTGCTCCCATTCCAACCAAATATTGGGCGTTTCTCCCGGATCCTCCAACTTTCCAAGTTGTTACTTGGAACAGTGACCCCATACGAGTTAGTACAGACCAGCCTCGCCTTTTGGGAGGATCTTATACTTCCTATACAAAAGACCAATACCCTATTAATTTCAATTATACCTTTAAAGGACTAGCAGATGATTTTCCTGTCTGCTTTAATTTTCCTCCTGGCCTTACAGGAGACTTCTTTACCAAGACAGGATGCGTTGGAGCCTCCACAAAAGCAGTTATGACAGATTCCCCAACCTCTAAATTTGCATCTATAGGGGATCGGTCTGCTTGGATATTACGAGCCCGTATGCCTGGGGTCCTTGGCCCCTATAAGTCTTTGTCTCTCAAAACTCCATCAGAATATCCAAATTGTGATGATGTTGCTCCCTCAGATGTTATTTGGAAAACTATAGATGATCATTCAGGATATCCGATTTGGAAATCTTGTATTTATAATTCGAGAGTAGATTACAATATGCCGGGAGGAAGAAATTGTGCGATTCAGGACTGGAGCAACCCAAATCCAGGTCAAGACCCTGAGTCTGACGATGACTTTATCAATAGATTGGATAATTGGAAAGAATATTCAATTTCTTGGCCGTTAGTTGCCACCAGACGGCATCATAACCAATTTGTTCCCCCTATGCTGTCTTATATAACTAGAGGTAAAACCTTTTGGCAGCCAGAAATTTGGAGAGCCCTTGCGGCTACCGCCCCTATTATTTTAATCCGACCAAAAAATACCTCTATTTACTCTATTTTAGCTTGTCTACCCTCTCCTTATGTTTTTCTTTTCACTAATGATTCTGAAAGACTTAACATACAATTGAATTATACAGGTGGACCCCATGTAGTGTCTTGTGAACAATGTATGCTTTCATCCTGTTTAACTCCTCAATATAAAGTTTGCTCTTTCATGGTTTTAAAATGTCCGCCCTATCTCATGGTACCTGTAACTGTAGCCACATATTGGTATGATAACCATGGCCTAGCTGTACTGCAACAGCTACAAGATTTAATGCGAACACGACGGTTTGTGGGCTTACTTGTTTTGGGAATATCAGCTTTGATAACCGCAATTACTTCTGTTACTGTGGCGGCATTATCATTGTCTCAACAAGTGTATACTGCCCAATATGTTGACACCGTATCCAAAAATGTTTCTCTAACGCTGGCAACCCAGGAAATTATAGATAGGAAGCTAGAAATAAGGATTGATGCCTTAGAAGAAGCAGTAATGCATATTGGGAATGAATTACAGAGTCTGAAAATGAAATTGGCTCTTTCATGTCATGCCGATTACCGGTGGATATGTGTTACATCCCTGAAAGTAAATGAGACAGATTTTAAATGGGAGAGGGTCAAAAATCATATTTTAGGTGTCTGGAACAGCTCAGATATTAGTTTAGATTTAGGGAAACTTCATAATCAGATTCAGACCTTGGAACACTCCCGATTAGATTTTACCGCCGCAGGAGAAGCCAATGACTTTTTCCACACCTTCTCTGACTTCATTTCTGGAAAAACTCTTCTGACTACTGTCTCTAGCTATGCTGCTGTGGGTGCCATAATCCTGCTCCTTGTAATCGTGCTTCCTTGTGTTGTCAGGACTCTTCGGCAGAGCATTCGGAATCTCGCGACTGAACTGCACCTAATTTTTTTAAAAAACTAATAAAGAAGGGGGAGTTGCCGGAAGCCAGTGTGAGGAATCCCGCCCGTGACAAGGTCATGAGGAAGGAAGCTGACATACGCAAGGCGTGCTCAGACTTCAGGGACCCCTCTGGATATTCCTAAGCATGTACCCCAGCAAAAATCTGCCGGCTTTTGTGCTCTGCTTTTCCACTTTTCTGATATTCTCTGGAAAAAAGTCAATTCAGGGTTTTAGTCTTCTGCATTTGAAAGGGATGTTTCAGTTAAACCCCTCTGATAGCTCTCTAGTCTGCCTAACAGGTTCCCCAGACCTCTTACAGCTTGTGAATTGCTTACAGCCCCCCAACCGCGAGAGGCACAAAGCTTACAGCTTGTGAATTGCTTACAGCCCCCCAACCGCGGGAGGCACAAAGCTTAAAAGCATCTTAAAGATACAGAGCCTTTTCTAAAGAGTTAAAAATTATATTGGTAGAGGGTTTTCACTGTTGACTCAAGGATTGCTGCCAGACCTCCTTATTCTTTATCTTTTAGGCACCTGGAAGGATGTTAATGTAAGCAGGATGTAGAAAAAGATACATAGTAGTTTTGATGTTAGCAACACTAGACTTTTGAGTTAATTGCTTCTCTTTTGCTATAAATCACTGCACTCCCTCTACTTGTTATAAGTTGCTGTATCCTTGCTGTCTAAGAATGTAACTTTCTTTAGTGCTTTCCGAGAGTGGCACCAGACCTTGGGAAGATCAACACAAATAAGTCTTGTGGTTGACAAACCCTTATCAGAAAAAAGGCTGTAAAATGTTAATTGGCCCTTTTGGTTGGAAGATGATGTAAATTACCTAAGACTTGTGTATACAATTAGGTATGCAGAGAGAAAAGCCTGGTTTTGATAAGAGTCTGGACTGCTAACGCTGCATAACTTTGTGTTACCCATTGATCTCCATGTTTTATCAAAAGTATAAAAGGCCTTCTGAACAATAAAGGACGGGACCAGATTCTCAGACCAGTTTCTCGGACTAGTCTCGGCCTGGTGTCTTGGGAATATGGCTCCCCCCGTGTCTCTCTCTCTCTCTCTTTTTCTCTCCCTTTTCTTCCCTCTGCTCTTTACTTTAATTTCAGGCTGAATTTCCATCTGGGGCGCGGAGGCTCGCCAGGTCTACTTATTTGCCCTGGTTATTAAGATCCGCGAGAAAGGGAGCTTAAGGCGAGGCACCCTTAGATATTCAAGCGGGCACCGGTGGCCCAACGTAGATGGTGCAAATTCCTTGTCTGGAATTTTATTGGTCTTCCGCGTAAACCAAGCTATTCAGCCCTCTTTCTCCACTTAATCTTCCTACTGCACTACAGTTTCTTAATCTAATCTTATATTAATAAATAAACAAGTCTTTCCACGCCAACGCCGTCCACCCTTCGAATTCCCTGGATCCACCGGGGCTGGACCCCGGCAATACCCGTCTCCACTAGAGAGGAAGCACGATGGTCCCGCCCACATCCAGAGGAGCTCCGTTTCCCCCTCGTAGCTCGAGATGAGGGATCCTTTCCCTGCTTTCAACGGGAAAGAATTCCCGGCGTTCCCGTCGCATCTCAAGAGGAGGCACTCTCAACAGGAAAGGCGAGAGGAACTCCATGGTCGTACCACCATTCCAAGAGTCCCCCAGATGTCTCAGTCCATTCCAGAGGAACCTCTTTGCCCTGCACTGGCTCATCTTTCACGCCGAGGATCGACTCACACCACGGTGGAACGTGGGACAGCCCTGTGGGAAAGCCTCGAGGGAAAACCACAGATCCTTTGATCCACGCGACGGGAAGCGTGACATTGCTGCTACAGCCTGGAAAGAAAACGCACGTGCATGCCCCCACTCGAGACGAGGCCTGACTCCCCTGGGGAGACTCCAGAAGTACCCAAAGATCCATGTCAGCCCCTGAGAGGAATCCTCGTTTCCGGCCCTGACTCCACACAAGGTTTTTGGCCCCGGTATCGACGGGAGAGGAATCCCGAGAGGCCCCCTAGCAACTCGCATGTGGACTGGCCTCTCCTGAGGCCACCAGGGCGGGTCCCTGAGGTCCCCGTCGTAACTCGAGAACACCTGCCGCATCTCGAGAAAATCCAGGAAGTTCTCCCTTCCAGGCGAGATGAGGCCTATTTCCGATGAGGCGTCTGGAGACTAATGACACCTAACCTCTGGAACTTCGAAAGGGTCTTTCACACCCTTGCTGCAACTCAAGAAGTTCACTTCCATACCCGTCTCCACTCGAGAGGAAGCAGGATGGTCCCGCCCACATCCAGAGGAGCCCCGTTTCCCCCTCGTAGCTCGAGATGAGGGATCCTTTGCCTGCTTTCAACGGGAAAGAATTCCCGGCGTTCCCGTCACATCTCAAGAGGAGGCACTCTCAACAGGAAAGGCGAGAGGAACTCCATGGTCGTACCACCATTCCAAGAGTCCCCCAGATGTCTCAGTCCATTCCAGAGGAAGCTCTTTGCCCTGCACTGGCTCATCTTTCACGCTGAGGATCGACTCACACCACGGTGGCACGTGGGACAGCCCTGTGGGAAAGCCTCGAGGGAAAGCCTCGAGGGAAAACCACAGATCCTTTGATCCACGCGACGGGAAGCGTGACATTGCTGCTACAGCCTGGAAGGAAAGTGCACGTGCATGCCCCCTCACGAGACGAGGCCTGTCTCCCCTGGCGAGACTCCAGAAGTACCCAAAGATCCATATCAGCCCCTGAGAGGAATCCTCGGTTCTGGCCCTGACTCCACACAAGGTTTTTGGCCCCGGTATCGACGGGAGAGGAATCCCGAGAGGCCCCCTAGCAACTCGCATGGTGACTGGCCACTCCTGAGGCCACCAGGGCGGGTCCATGAGGTCCCCGTCGTAACTCGAGAACACCTGCCGCAACTCGAGAAAATCCAGGAAGTTCTCCCTTCCAGGCGAGATGAGGCCTATTTCCGATGAGGCGTCTGGAGACTAATGACACCTAACCTCTGGAACTTCGAAAGGGTCTTTCACACCCTTGCTGCAACTCAAGAAGTTCACCGCCATACCCGTCTCCACTCGAGAGGAAGCACGATGGTCCCGCCCACATCCAGAGGAGCCCCGTTTCCCCCTCGTAGCTCGAGATGAGGGATCCTTTGCCTGCTTTCAACGGGAAAGAATTCCCGGAGTTCCCGTCGCATCTCAAGAGGAGGCACTCTCAACAGGAAAGGCGAGAGGAACTCCATGGTCGTACCACCATTCCAAGAGTCCCCCAGATGTCTCAGTCCATTCCAGAGGAAGCTCTTTGCCCTGCACTGGCTCATCTTTCACGCCGAGGATCGACTCACACCACGGTGGCACGTGGGACAGCCCTGTGGGAAAGCCTCGAGGGAAAGCCTCGAGGGAAAACCACAGATCCTATGATCCACGCGACGGGAAGCGTGACATTGCTGCTACAGCCTGGAAGGAAAGCGCACGTGCATGCCCCCACTCGAGACGAGGCCTGACTCCACTGGGGAGTCTCCAGACGTACCCAAAGATCCATGTCAGCCCATGAGAGGAATCCTCGGTTACGGCCCTGTCTCCACACAAGGTTGTTGGCCCCGGTATCGACGGGAGAGGAATTCCGAGAGGCCCCCTAGCAACTCGCATAGGGGCTGGCCTCTCCTGAGGCCACCAGGGCGGGTCCCTGAGGTCCCCGTCGTAACTCGAGAACACCTGCCGCAACTCGAGAAAATCCAGGAAGTTCTCCCTTCCAGGCGAGATGAGGCCTATTTCCGATGAGGCGTCTGGAGACTAATGACACCTAACCTCTGGAACTTCGAAAGGGTCTTTCACACCCTTGCTGCAACTCAAGAAGTTCACCGCCATACCCGTCTCCACTCGAGAGGAAGCATGATGGTCCCGCCCACATCCAAAGGAGCCCCGTTTCAACCTCGGAGCTCGAGATGATGGATCCTTTCCCTGCTTTCAACGGGGAAGAATTCCCGGCGTTCCCGTCGCATCTCAAGAGGAGGCACTCTCAACAGGAAAGGCGAGAGGAACTCCATGGTCGTACCACCATTCCAAGAGTCCCCAGATGTCTCCGTCCATTCCAGAGGAACCTCTTTGCCCTGCACTGGCTCATCTTTCACGCCGAGGATCGACTCACACCACGGTGGCACGTGGAACAGCCCTGTGGGAAAGCCTCGAGGGAAAACCACAGATCCTTTGATCCACGCGACAGGAAGCGTGACATTGCTGCTACAGCCGGGAAGGAAAGCGCACGTGCATGCCCCCACTCGAGAAGAGGCCTAACTCCCCTGGGGAGACTCCAGAAGTACCCAAAGATCCATGTCAGCCCCTGAGAGGAATCCTCGGTTCCGGCCCTGACTCCACACAAGGTTTTTGGCCCCGGTATCGACGGGAGAGGAATCCCGAGAGGCCCCCTAGCACCTCGCATGGGGACTGGCCTCTCCTGAGGCCACCAGGGCGGGTCCCTGAGGTCCCCGTCGTAACTCGAGAACACCTGCCGCAACTCGAGAAAATCCAGGAAGTTCTCCCTTCCAGGCGAGATGAGGCCTATTTCTGATGAGGCGTCTGGAGACTAATGACACCTAACCTCTGGAACTTCGAAAGGGTCTTTCACACCCTTGCTGCAACTCAAGAAGTTCACCGCCATACCCGTCTCCACTCGAGAGGAAGCACGATGGTCCCGCCCACATCCAGAGGAGCCCCGTTTCCCCCTCGTAGCTCGAGATGAGGGATCCTTTTCCTGCTTTCAACGGGAAAAAATTCCCGGCGTTCCCGTCGCATCTCAAGAGGAGGCACTCTCAACAGGAAAGGCGAGAGGAACTCCATGGTCGTACCACCATTCCAAGAGTCCCCCAGATGTCTCAGTGCATTCCAGAGGAAACTCTTTGCCCTGCACTGGCTCATCTTTCACGCCGAGGATCGACTCACACCACGGTGGCACGTGGGACAGCCCTGTGGAAAGCCTCGAGGGAAAGCCTCGAGGGAAAACCACAGATCCTTTGATCCACGCGACGGGAAGCGTGACATTGCTGCTACAGCCTGGAAGGAAAGTGCACGTGCATGCCCCCTCACGAGACGAGGCCTGTCTCCCCTGGCGAGACTCCAGAAGTACCCAAAGATCCATATCAGCCCCTGAGAGGAATCCTCGGTTCTGGCCCTGACTCCACACAAGGTTTTTGGCCCCGGTATCGACGGGAGAGGAATCCCGAGAGGCCCCCTAGCAACTCGCATGGTGAGTGGCCACTCCTGAGGCCACCAGGGCGGGTCCCTGAGGTCCCCGTCGTAACTCGAGAACACCTGCCGCAACTCGAGAAAATCCAGGAAGTTCTCCCTTCCAGGCGAGATGAGGCCTATTTCCGATGAGGCGTCTGGAGACTAATGACACCTAACCTCTGGAACTTCGAAAGGGTCTTTCACACCCTTGCTGCAACTCAAGAAGTTCACTGCCATACCCGTCTCCACTCGAGAGGAAGCACGATGGTCCCGCCCACATCCAGAGGAGCCCCGTTTCCCCCTCGTAGCTCGAGATGAGGGATCCTTTTCCTGCTTTCAACGGGAAAAAATTCCCGGCGTTCCCGTCGCATCTCAAGAGGAGGCACTCTCAACAGGAAAGGCGAGAGGAACTCCATGGTCGTACCACCATTCCAAGAGTCCCCCAGATGTCTCAGTCCATTCCAGAGGAAACTCTTTGCCCTGCACTGGCTCATCTTTCACGCCGAGGATCGACTCACACCACGGTGGCACGTGGGACAGCCCTGTGGAAAGCCTCGAGGGAAAGCCTCGAGGGAAAACCACAGATCCTTTGATCCACGCGACGGGAAGCGTGACATTGCTGCTACAGCCTGGAAGGAAAGTGCACGTGCATGCCCCCTCACGAGACGAGGCCTGTCTCCCCTGGCGAGACTCCAGAAGTACCCAAAGATCCATATCAGCCCCTGAGAGGAATCCTCGGTTCTGGCCCTGACTCCACACAAGGTTTTTGGCCCCGGTATCGACGGGAGAGGAATCCCGAGAGGCCCCCTAGCAACTCGCATGGTGAGTGGCCACTCCTGAGGCCACCAGGGCGGGTCCCTGAGGTCCCCGTCGTAACTCGAGAACACCTGCCGCAACTCGAGAAAATCCAGGAAGTTCTCCCTTCCGGGCGAGATGAGGCCTATTTCCGATGAGGCGTCTGGAGACTAATGACACCTAACCTCTGGAACTTCGAAAGGGTCTTTCACACCCTTGCTGCAACTCAAGAAGTTCACTGCCACAACCGTCTCCACTCAAGAGGAAGCACGATGGTCCCGCCCACATCCAGAGGAGCCCCGTTTCCCCCTCGTAGCTCGAGATGAGGGATCCTTTGCCTGCTTTCAACGGGAAAGAATTCCCGGCGTTCCCGTCGCATCTCAAGAGGAGGCACTCTCAACAGGAAAGGCGAGAGGAACTCCATGGTCGTACCACCATTCCAAGAGTCCACCAGATGTCTCAGTCCATTCCAGAGGAAGCTCTTTGCCCTGCACTGGCTCATCTTTCACGCAGAGGATCGACTCACACCACGGAGGCACGTGGGACAGCCCTGTGGGAAAGCCTCGAGGGAAAGCCTCGAGGGAAAATCACAGATCCTTTGATCCACGCGACGGGAAGCGTGACATTGCTGCTACAGCCTGGAAGGAAAGCACACGTGCATGCCCCCACTCGAGACGAGGCCTGACTCCCCTGGGGAGACTCCAGAAGTACCCAAAGATCCATGTCAGCCCCTGAGAGGAATCCTCGGTTCCGGCCCTGACTCCACACAAGGTATTTGGCACCGGTATCGACGGGAGAGGAATCCCGAGAGGCCCCCTAGCAACTCGCATGGGGACTGGCCTTTCCTGAGGCCACCAGGGAGGGTCCCTGAGGTCCACGTCGTAATTCGAGAACTCCTGCTGCAACTCGAGAAAATCCAGGAAGTTCTCCCTTCCAGGCGAGATGAGGCCTACTTCCGATGAGGCGTCTGGAGACTAATGACACCTAACCTCTGGAACTTCGAAAGGGTCTTTCACACCCTTGCTGCAACTCAAGAAGTTCACCGCCATACCCGTCTCCACTCGAGAGGAAGCACGATGGTACCGCCCACATCCAGAGGAGCCCCGTTTCCCCCTCGTAGCTCGAGATGAGGGATCCTTTCCCTGCTTTCAACGGGAAAGAATTCCAGGCGTTCCCGTCGCATCTCAAGAGGAGGCACTCTCAACAGGAAAGGCGAGAGGAACTCCATGATCGTACCACCATTCCAAGAGTCCCCCAGATGTATCAGTCCATTCCAGAGGAACCTCTTTGCCCTGCACTGGCTCATCTTTCACGCCGAAGATCGACTCACATCACGGTGGCACGTGGGACAGCCCTGTGGGAAAGCCTGGAGGGAAAACCACAGATCCTTTGATCCATGGGTCGAGAAGCGTGACATTGCTGCTACAGCTTGGAAGGATAGCGCACGTGCATGCCCCCACTCGAGACGAGGCCTGACTCCGCTGCGGAGACTCCAGAAGTACCCAAAGATCCATGTCAGCCCCTGAGAGGAATCCTCGTTTCCGGCCCTGACTCCACACAAGGTTTTTGGCCCCGGTATCGACGGGAGAGGAATTCCGAGAGGCCCCCTAGCAACTCGCATGTGGACTGGCCTCTCCTGAGGCCACCAGGGCGGGTCCCTGAGGTCCCCGTCGTAACTCGAGAACACCTGCCGCATCTCGAGAAAATCCAGGAAGTTCTCCCTTCCAGGCGAGAAGAATCCTATTTCCGATGAGGCGTCTGGAGACTAATGACACCTAACCTCTGGAATTTCGAAAGGGTCTTTCACACCCTTGCTGCAACTCAAGAAGTTCACTTCCATACCCGTCTCCACTCGAGAGGAAGCAGGATGTTCCCGCCCACATCCAGAGGAGCCCCGTTTCCCCCTCGTAGCTCGAGATGAGGGATCCTTTGCCTGCTTTCAACGGGAAAGAATTCCCGGCGTTCCCATCGCATCTCAAGAGGAGGCACTCTCAACAGGAAAGGCGAGAGGAACTCCATGGTGGTACCACCATTCCAAGAGTCCCCCAGATGTCTCAGTACATTGCAGAGGAAGCTCTTTGCCCTGCACTGGCTCATCTTTCACGCCGAGGATCGACTCACACCACGGTGGCACGTGGGACAGCCCTGTGGGAAAGCCTCGAGGGAAAGCCTCGAGGGAAAACCACAGATCCTATGATCCACGCGACGGGAAGCGTGACATTGCTGCTACAGCCTGGAAGGAAAGTGCACGTGCATGCCCCCTCACGAGACGAGGCCTGTCTCCCCTGGCGAGACTCCAGAAGTACCCAAAGATCCATATCAGCCCCTGAGAGGAATCCTCGGTTCTGGCCCTGACTCCACACAAGGTTTTTGGCCCCGGTATCGACGGGAGAGGAATCCCGAGAGGCCCCCTAGCAACTCGCATGGTGACTGGCCACTCCTGAGGCCACCAGGGCGGGTCCCTGAGGTCCCCGTCGTAACTCGAGAACACCTGCCGCAACTCGAGAAAATCCAGGAAGTTCTCCCTTCCAGGCGAGATGAGGCCTATTTCCGATGAGGCGTCTGGAGACTAATGACACCTAACCTCTGGAACTTCGAAAGGGTCTTTCACACCCTTGCTGCAACTCAAGAAGTTCACCGCCATACCCGTCTCCACTCGAGAGGAAGCACGATGGTCCCGCCCACATCCAGAGGAGCCCCGTTTCCCCCTCGTAGCTCGAGATGAGGGATCCTTTCCCTGCTTTCAACGGGAAAGAATTCCCGGCGTTCCCGTCGCATCTCAAGAGGAGGCACTCTCAACAGGAAAGGCGAGAGGAACTCCATGGTCGTACCACCATTCCAAGAGTCCCCCAGATGTCTCAGTCCATTCCAGAGGAACCTCTTTGCCCTGCACTGGCTCATCTTTCACGCCGAGGATCGACTCACACCACGGTGGCACGTGGGACAGCCCTGTGGGAAAGTCTCGAGGGAAAACCACAGATCCTTTGATACACGCCACGGGATGCGTGACATTGCTGCTACAGCCTGGAAGGAAAGCGCACGTGCATGCCCCCACTCGAGTCGAGGCCTAACTCTGCTGGGTAGACTCCAGAAGTACCCAAAGATCCATGTCAGCCCCTGAGAGGAATCCTCGGTTCCGGCCCTGACTCCACACAAGCTTTTTGGCCCCGGTATCGAAGGGAGAGGAATCCCGAGAGGCCCCCTAGCACCTCGCATGGGGACTGGCCTCTCCTGAGGCCACCAGGGCGGGTCCCTGAGGTCCCCGTCTTAACTCGAGAACACCTGCCGCAACTCGAGAAAATCCAGGAAGTTCTCCCTTCCAGGCGAGATGAGGCCTATTTCCGATGAGGCGTCTGGAGACTAATGACACCTAACCTTTGGAATTTCGAAAGGGTCTTTCACACCCTTGCTGCAACTCAAGAAGTTCACCGCCATACCCGTCTCCACTCGAGAGGAAGCACGATGGTCCCGCCCACATCCAGAGGAGCCCCGTTTCCCCCTCGTAGCTCGAGATGAGGGATCCTTTGCCTGCTTACAACGGGAAAGAATTCCCGGCGTTCCCGTCGCATCTCAAGAGGAGGCACTCTCAACAGGAAAGGCGAGAGGAACTCCATGGTCGTACCACCATTCCAAGAGTCCCCCAGATGTCTCAGTCCATTCCAGAGGAAGCTCTTTGCCCTACACTGGCTCATCTTTCACGCCGAGGATCGACTCACACCACGGAGGCACGTGGGACAGCCCTGTGGGAAAGCCTCGAGGGAAAGCTTCGAGGGAAAACCACAGATCCTATGATCCACGCGACGGGAAGTGTGACATTGCTGCTACAGCCTGGAAGGAAAGCGCACGTGCATGCCCCCCTCTAGACGAGGCCAGACTCCCCTGGGGAGACTCCAGAAGTACCCAAAGATCCATGTCAGCCCCTGAGAGGAATCCTCGGTTCCGGCCCTGACTCCACACAAGGTTTTTGGCCCCGGTATCGACGGGAGAGGAATCCCGAGAGGCCCCCTAGCAACTCGCATAGGGACTGGCCTCTCCTGAGGCCACCAGGGCGGGTCCCAGAGGTCCCCGTCGTAACTCGAGAACACCTGCCGCAACTCGAGAAAATCCAGGAAGTTCTCCCTTCCAGGCGAGATGAGGCCTATTTCTGATGAGGCGTCTGGAGACTAATGACACCTAACCTCTGGAACTTCGAAAGGGTCTTTCACACCCTTGCTGCAACTCAAGAAGTTCACCGCCATACCCGTCTCCACTCGAGAGGAAGCACGATGGTCCCGCCCACATCCAGAGGAGCCCCGTTTCCCCCTCGTAGCTCGAGATGAGGGATCCTTTTCCTGCTTTCAACGGGAAAAAATTCCCGGCGTTCCCGTCGCATCTCAAGAGGAGGCACTCTCAACAGGAAAGGCGAGAGGAACTCCATGGTCGTACCACCATTCCAAGAGTCCCCCAGATGTCTCAGTGCATTCCAGAGGAAACTCTTTGCCCTGCACTGGCTCATCTTTCACGCCGAGGATCGACTCACACCACGGTGGCACGTGGGACAGCCCTGTGGAAAGCCTCGAGGGAAAGCCTCGAGGGAAAACCACAGATCCTTTTATCCACGCGACGGGAAGCGTGACATTGCTGCTACAGCCTGGAAGGAAAGTGCACGTGCATGCCCCCTCACGAGACGAGGCCTGTCTCCCCTGGCGAGACTCCAGAAGTACCCAAAGATCCATATCAGCCCCTGAGAGGAATCCTCGGTTCTGGCCCTGACTCCACACAAGGTTTTTGGCCCCGGTATCGACGGGAGAGGAATCCCGAGAGGCCCCCTAGCAACTCGCATGGTGAGTGGCCACTCCTGAGGCCACCAGGGCGGGTCCCTGAGGTCCCCGTCGTAACTCGAGAACACCTGCCGCAACTCGAGAAAATCCAGGAAGTTCTCCCTTCCAGGCGAGATGAGGCCCATTTCCGATGAGGCGTCTGGAGACTAATGACACCTAACCTCTGGAACTTCGAAAGGGTCTTTCACACCCTTGCTGCAACTCAAGAAGTTCACCGCCATACCCGTCTCCACTCGAGAGGAAGCAGGATGGTCCCGCCCACATCCAGAGGAGCCCCGTTTCCCCCTCGTAGCTCGAGATGAGGGATCCTTTTCCTGCTTTCAACGGGAAAAAATTCCCGGCGTTCCCGTCGCATCTAAAGAGGAGGCACTCTCAACAGGAAAGGCGAGAGGAACTCCATGGTCGTACCACCATTCCAAGAGTCCCCCAGATGTCTCAGTCCATTCCAGAGGAAACTCTTTGCCCTGCACTGGCTCATCTTTCACGCCGAGGATCGACTCACACCACGGTGGCACGTGGGACAGCCCTGTGGAAAGCCTCGAGGGAAAGCCTCGAGGGAAAACCACAGATCCTTTGATCCACGCGACGGGAAGCGTGACATTGCTGCTACAGCCTGGAAGGAAAGTGCACGTGCATGCCCCCTCACGAGACGAGGCCTGTCTCCCCTGGCGAGACTCCAGAAGTACCCAAAGATCCATATCAGCCCCTGAGAGGAATCCTCGGTTCTGGCCCTGACTCCACACAAGGTTTTTGGCCCCGGTATCGACGGGAGAGGAATCCCGAGAGGCCCCCTAGCAACTCGCATGGTGAGTGGCCACTCCTGAGGCCACCAGGGCGGGTCCCTGAGGTCCCCGTCGTAACTCGAGAACACCTGCCGCAACTCGAGAAAATCCAGGAAGTTCTCCCTTCCAGGCGAGATGAGGCCTATTTCCGATGAGGCGTCTGGAGACTAATGACACCTAACCTCTGGAACTTCGAAAGGGTCTTTCACACCCTTGCTGCAACTCAAGAAGTTCACTGCCACACCCGTCTCCACTCAAGAGGAAGCACGATGGTCCCGCCCACATCCAGAGGAGCCCCGTTTCCCCCTCGTAGCTCGAGATGAGGGATCCTTTGCCTGCTTTCAACGGGAAAGAATTCCCGGCGTTCCCGTCGCATCTCAAGAGGAGGCACTCTCAACAGGAAAGGCGAGAGGAACTCCATGGTCGTACCACCATTCCAAGAGTCCCCCAGATGTCTCAGTCCATTCCAGAGGAAGCTCTTTGCCCTGCACTGGCTCATCTTTCACGCAGAGGATCGACTCACACCACGGAGGCACGTGGGACAGCCCTGTGGGAAAGCCTCGAGGGAAAGCCTCGAGGGAAAATCACAGATCCTTTGATCCACGCGACGGGAAGCGTGACATTGCTGCTACAGCCTGGAAGGAAAGCACACGTGCATGCCCCCACTCGAGACGAGGCCTGACTCCCCTGGGGAGACTCCAGAAGTACCCAAAGATCCATGTCAGCCCCTGAGAGGAATCCTCGGTTCCGGCCCTGACTCCACACAAGGTATTTGGCACCGGTATCGACGGGAGAGGAATCCCGAGAGGCCCCCTAGCAACTCGCATGGGGACTGGCCTTTCCTGAGGCCACCAGGGAGGGTCCCTGAGGTCCACGTCGTAATTCGAGAACTCCTGCTGCAACTCGAGAAAATCCAGGAAGTTCTCCCTTCCAGGCGAGATGAGGCCTACTTCCGATGAGGCGTCTGGAGACTAATGACACCTAACCTCTGGAACTTCGAAAGGGTCTTTCACACCCTTGCTGCAACTCAAGAAGTTCACCGCCATACCCGTCTCCACTCGAGAGGAAGCACGATGGTACCGCCCACATCCAGAGGAGCCCCGTTTCCCCCTCGTAGCTCGAGATGAGGGATCCTTTCCCTGCTTTCAACGGGAAAGAATTCCAGGCGTTCCCGTCGCATCTCAAGAGGAGGCACTCTCAACAGGAAAGGCGAGAGGAACTCCATGATCGTACCACCATTCCAAGAGTCCCCCAGATGTATCAGTCCATTCCAGAGGAACCTCTTTGCCCTGCACTGGCTCATCTTTCACGCCGAAGATCGACTCACATCACGGTGGCACGTGGGACAGCCCTGTGGGAAAGCCTGGAGGGAAAACCACAGATCCTTTGATCCATGGGTCGAGAAGCGTGACATTGCTGCTACAGCTTGGAAGGATAGGGCACGTGCATGCCCCCACTCGAGACGAGGCCTGACTCCGCTGCGGAGACTCCAGAAGTACCCAAAGATCCATGTCAGCCCCTGAGAGGAATCCTCGTTTCCGGCCCTGACTCCACACAAGGTTTTTGGCCCCGGTATCGACGGGAGAGGAATTCCGAGAGGCCCCCTAGCAACTCGCATGTGGACTGGCCTCTCCTGAGGCCACCAGGGCGGGTCCCTGAGGTCCCCGTCGTAACTCGAGAACACCTGCCGCATCTCGAGAAAATCCAGGAAGTTCTCCCTTCCAGGCGAGAAGAATCCTATTTCCGATGAGGCGTCTGGAGACTAATGACACCTAACCTCTGGAATTTCGAAAGGGTCTTTCACACCCTTGCTGCAACTCAAGAAGTTCACTTCCATACCCGTCTCCACTCGAGAGGAAGCAGGATGTTCCCGCCCACATCCAGAGGAGCCCCGTTTCCCCCTCGTAGCTCGAGATGAGGGATCCTTTGCCTGCTTTCAACGGGAAAGAATTCCCGGCGTTCCCATCGCATCTCAAGAGGAGGCACTCTCAACAGGAAAGGCGAGAGGAACTCCATGGTGGTACCACCATTCCAAGAGTCCCCCAGATGTCTCAGTACATTGCAGAGGAAGCTCTTTGCCCTGCACTGGCTCATCTTTCACGCCGAGGATCGACTCACACCACGGTGGCACGTGGGACAGCCCTGTGGGAAAGCCTCGAGGGAAAGCCTCGAGGGAAAACCACAGATCCTATGATCCACGCGACGGGAAGCGTGACATTGCTGCTACAGCCTGGAAGGAAAGTGCACGTGCATGCCCCCTCACGAGACGAGGCCTGTCTCCCCTGGCGAGACTCCAGAAGTACCCAAAGATCCATATCAGCCCCTGAGAGGAATCCTCGGTTCTGGCCCTGACTCCACACAAGGTTTTTGGCCCCGGTATCGACGGGAGAGGAATCCCGAGAGGCCCCCTAGCAACTCGCATGGTGACTGGCCACTCCTGAGGCCACCAGGGCGGGTCCCTGAGGTCCCCGTCGTAACTCGAGAACACCTGCCGCAACTCGAGAAAATCCAGGAAGTTCTCCCTTCCAGGCGAGATGAGGCCTATTTCCGATGAGGCGTCTGGAGACTAATGACACCTAACCTCTGGAACTTCGAAAGGGTCTTTCACACCCTTGCTGCAACTCAAGAAGTTCACCGCCATACCCGTCTCCACTCGAGAGGAAGCACGATGGTCCCGCCCACATCCAGAGGAGCCCCGTTTCCCCCTCGTAGCTCGAGATGAGGGATCCTTTCCCTGCTTTCAACGGGAAAGAATTCCCGGCGTTCCCGTCGCATCTCAAGAGGAGGCACTCTCAACAGGAAAGGCGAGAGGAACTCCATGGTCGTACCACCATTCCAAGAGTCCCCCAGATGTCTCAGTCCATTCCAGAGGAACCTCTTTGCCCTGCACTGGCTCATCTTTCACGCCGAGGATCGACTCACACCACGGTGGCACGTGGGACAGCCCTGTGGGAAAGTCTCGAGGGAAAACCACAGATCCTTTGATACACGCCACGGGATGCGTGACATTGCTGCTACAGCCTGGAAGGAAAGCGCACGTGCATGCCCCCACTCGAGTCGAGGCCTAACTCCGCTGGGTAGACTCCAGAAGTACCCAAAGATCCATGTCAGCCCCTGAGAGGAATCCTCGGTTCCGGCCCTGACTCCACACAAGCTTTTTGGCCCCGGTATCGAAGGGAGAGGAATCCCGAGAGGCCCCCTAGCACCTCGCATGGGGACTGGCCTCTCCTGAGGCCACCAGGGCGGGTCCCTGAGGTCCCCGTCTTAACTCGAGAACACCTGCCGCAACTCGAGAAAATCCAGGAAGTTCTCCCTTCCAGGCGAGATGAGGCCTATTTCCGATGAGGCGTCTGGAGACTAATGACACCTAACCTTTGGAATTTCGAAAGGGTCTTTCACACCCTTGCTGCAACTCAAGAAGTTCACCGCCATACCCGTCTCCACTCGAGAGGAAGCACGATGGTCCCGCCCACATCCAGAGGAGCCCCGTTTCCCTCTCGGAGCTCGAGATGAGGGATCCTTTCCTGCTTTCAACGGGAAGGAATTCCCGGCGTTCCCGTCGCATCTCAAGAGGAGGCACTCTCAACAGGAAAGGCGAGAGGAACTCCATGGTCGTACCACCATTCCAAGAGTCCCCCAGATGTCTCAGTCCATTCCAGAGGAACCTCTTTGCCCTGCACTGGCTCATCTTTCACGCCGAGGATCGACTCACACCACGGAGGCACGTGGGACAGCCCTGTGGGAAAGCCTCGAGGGAAAGCCTCGAGGGAAAACCACAGATCCTTTGATGCACGCGACGGGAAGCGTGACATTGCTGCTACAGCCTGGAAGGAAAGCGCACGTGCATGCCCCCACTCGAGACGAGGCCTGTCTCCCCTGGCGAGACTCCAGAAGTACCCAAAGATCCATATAAGCCCCTGAGAGGAATCCTCGGTTCCGACCCTGACTCCACACAAGGTTTTTGGCCTCGGTATCGACGGGAGAGGAATCCCGAGAGGCCCCCTAGCACCTCGCATGGGGACTGGCCTCTCCTGAGGCCACCAGGGCGGGTCCCTGAGGTCCCCGTCGTAACTCGAGAACACCTGCCGCAACTCGAGAAAATCCAGGAAGTTCTCCCTTGCAGGCGAGATGAGGCCTATTTCCGATGAGTCGTTTGGAGACTAATGACACCTAACCTCTGGAACTTCGAAAGGGTCTTTCACACCCTTGCTGCAACTCAAGAAGTTCACCGCCATACCCGTCTCCACTCGAGAGGAAGCACGATGGTCCCGCCCACATCCAGAGGAGCCCCGTTTCCCCCTCGTAGCTCGAGATGAGGGATCCTTTCCCTGCTTTCAACGGGAAAGAATTCCCGGCGTTCCCGTCGCATCTCAAGAGGAGGCACTCTCAACAGGAAAGGCGAGAGGAACTCCATGGTCGTACCACCATTCCAAGAGTCCCCCAGATGTCTCAGTCCATTCCAGAGGAACCTCTTTGCCCTGCACTGGCTCATCTTTCACGCCGAGGATCGACTCACACCACGGTGGCACGTGGGACAGCCCTGTGGGAAAGCCTCGAGGGAAAACCACAGATCCTTTGATACACGCCACGGGAAGCGTGACATTGCTGCTACAGCCGGGAAAGAAAGCGCACGTGCATGCCCCCACTCGAGAAGAGGCCTAACTCCCCTGGGGAGACTCCAGAAGTACCCAAAGATCCATGTCAGCCCCTGAGAGGAATCCTCGGTTCCGGCCCTGACTCCACACAAGGTTTTTGGCCCCGGTATCGACGGGAGAGGAATCCCGAGAGGCCCCCTAGCAACTCGCATGGGGACTGGCCTCTCCTGAGGCCACCAGGGCGGGTCCCTGAGGTCCCCGTCGTAACTCGAGAACACCTGCCGCAACTCGAGAAAATCCAGGAAGTTCTCCCTTTCAGGCGAGATGAGGACTATTTCCGATGAGGCGTCTGGAGACTAATGACACCTAACCTCTGGAACTTCGAAAGGGTCTTTCACACCCTTGCTGCAACTCAAGAAGTTCACCGCCATACCCGTCTCCACTCGAGAGGAAGCACGATGGTCCCGCCCACATCCAGAGGAGCCCCGTTTCCCCCTCTTATCTCGAGATGAGGGAACCTTTCCCTGCTTTAGACGGGAAAGAATTCCCGGCGTTCCCGTCGCATCTCAAGAGGAGGCACTCTCAACAGGAAAGGCGAGAGGAACTCCATGGTCGTACCACCATTCAAGGAGTCCCGAAGATGTCTCAGTCCATTCCAGAGGAACCTCTTTGCCCTGCACTGGCTCATCTTTCACGCCGAGGATCGACGCATACCACGGTGGCACGTGGGACAGCCCTGTGGGAAAGCCTCGAGGGAAAGCCTCGAGGGAAAACCATAGATCCTTTGATCCACGCGACAGGAAGCGTGACATTGCTGCTACAGCCTGGAAGGAAAGCGCACGTGCATGCCCCCACTCGAGACGAGGCCTGACTCCCCTGGGGAGACTCCAGAAGTACCCAAAGATCCATGTCAGCCCCTGAGAGGAATCCTCGGTTCCGGCCCTGACTCCACACAAGGTTTTTGGCCCCGGTATCGACGGGAGAGGAATCCCGAGAGGCCCCCTAGCACCTCGCATGGGGACTGGCCTCTCCTGAGGCCACCAGGGCGGGTCCCTGAGTTCCCCGTCGTAACTCGAGAACACCTGCCGCAACTCGAGAAAATCCAGGAAGTTCTCCCTTCCAGGCAAGATGAGGCCTATTTCCGATGAGGCGTCTAGAGACTAATGACACCTAACCTCTGGAACTTCGAAAGGGTCTTTCACACCCTTGCTGCAACTCAAGAAGTTCACCGCCATACCCGTGTCCACTCGAGAGGAAGCACGATGGTCCCGCCCACATCCAGAGGAGCCCCGTTTCCCCCTCGTAGCTCGAGATGAGGGATCCTTTCCCTGCTTTCAACGGGAAAGAATTCCCGGCGTTCCCGTCGCATCTCAAGAGGAGGCACTCTCAACAGGAAAGGCGAGAGGAACTCCATGGTCGTACCACCATTCCAAGAGTCCCCCAGATGTCTCAGTCCATTCCAGAGGAACCTCTTTGCCCTGCACTGGCTCATCTTTCACGCCGAGGATCGACTCACACCACGGTGGCACGTGGGACAGCCCTGTGGGAAAGTCTCGAGGGAAAACCACAGATCCTTTGATACACGCCACGGGAAGCGTGACATTGCTGCTACAGCCTGGAAGGAAAGCGCACGTGCATGCCCCCACTCGAGTCGAGGCCTGACTCCCCTGGGGAGACTCCAGAAGTACCCAAAGATCCATGTCAGCCCCTGAGAGAAATCCTCGGTTCCGGCCCTGACTCCACACAAGCTTTTTGGCCCCGGTATCGACGGGAGAGGAATCCCGAGAGGCCCCCTAGCACCTCGCCTGGGGACTGGCCTCTCCTGAGGCCACCAGGGCGGGTCCCTGAGGTCCCCGTCTTAACTCGAGAACACCTGCCGCAACTCGAGAAAATCCAGGAAGTTCTCCCTTCCAGGCGAGATGAGGCCTATTTCCGATGAGGCGTCTGGAGACTAATGACACCTAACCTCTGGAAATTCGAAAGGGTCTTTCACACCCTTGCTGCAACTCAAGAAGTTCACCGCCATACCCGTCTCGACTCTAGAGGAAGCACGATGGTCCCGCCCACATCCAGAGGAGCCCCGTTTCCATCTCGGAGCTCGAGATGAGGGATCCTTTCCTGCTTTCAACGGGAAGGAATTCCCGGCGTTCCCGTCGCATCTCAAGAGGAGGCACTCTCAACAGGAAAGGCGAGAGGAACTCCATGGTCGTACCACCATTCCTAGAGTCCCCCAGATGTCTCAGTCCATTCCAGAGGAACCTCTTTGCCCTGCACTGGCTCATCTTTCACGCCGAGGATCGACTCACACCACGGAGGCACGTGGGACAGCCCTGTGGGAAAGCCTCGAGGGAAAGCCTCGAGGGAAAACCACAGATCCTTTGATCCACGCGACGGGAAGCGTGACATTGCTGCTACACCCTGGAAGGAAAGCGCACGTGCATGCCCCCACTCGAGACGAGGCCTGACTCCCGTGGGGAGACTCCAGAAGTACCCAAAGATCAATATAAGCCCCTGAGAGGAATCCTCGGTTCCGGCCCTGACTGCACAAAAGGTTTTTGGCCCCGGTATCGACGGGAGAGGAATCCCGAGAGGCCCCCTAGCACCTCGCATGGGGACTGGCCTCTCCTGAGGCCACCAGGGCGGGTCCCTGAGGTCCCCGTCGTAACTCGAGAACACCTGCCGCAACTCGAGAAAATCCAGGAAGTTCTCCCTTCCAGGCGAGATGAGGCCTATTTCCGATGAGGCGTCTGGAGACTAATGACACCTAACCTCTCGAACTTCGAAAGGGTCTTTCACACCCTTGCTGCAACTCAAGAAGTTCACCGCCATACCCGTCTCCACTCGAGAGGAAGCACGATGGTCCCGCCCACATCCAGAGGAGCCCCGTTTCCCCCTCGTAGCTCAAGATGAGGGATCCTTTCCCTGCTTTCAACGGGAAAGAATTCCCGGCGTTCCCGTCGCATCTCAAGAGGAGGCACTCTCAACAGGAAAGGCGAGAGGAACTCCATGGTCGTACCACCATTCCAAGAGTCCCCCAGATGTCTCAGTCCATTCCAGAGGAACCTCTTTGCCCTGCACTGGCTCATCTTTCACGCCGAGGATCGACTCACACCACTGTGGCACGTGGGACAGCCCTGTGGGAAAGCCTCGAGGGAAAACCACAGATCCTTTGATCCACGCCACGGGAAGCGTGACATTGCTGCTACAGCCTGGAAGGAAAGCCCACGTGCATGCCCCCACTCGAGACGAGGCCTGACTCCCCTGGGGAGACTCCAGAAGTACCCAAAGATCCATGTCAGCCCCTGAGAGGAATCCTCGGTTCCGGCCCTGACTCCACACAAGGTTTTTGGCCCCGGTATCGACGGGAGAGGAATCCCGAGAGGCCCCCTAGCACCTCGCATGGGTACTGGCCTCTCCTGAGGCCAGCAGGGCGGGTCCCTGAGGTCCCCGTCGTAACTCGAGAACACCTGCCGCAACTCGAGAAAATCCAGGAAGTTCTCCCTTCCAGGCGAGATGAGGCCTATTTCCGATGAGTCGTCTGGAGACTAATGACACCTAACCTCTGGAAATTCGAAAGGGTCTTTCACACCCTTGCTGCAACTCAAGAAGTTCACCGCCATACCCGTCTCCACTCGAGAGGAAGCACGATGGTCCCGCCCACATCCAGAGGAGCCCCGTTTCCCCCTCGTAGCTCGAGATGAGGGATCCTTTCCCTGCTTTCAACGGGAAAGAATTCCCGGCGTTCCCGTCGCATCTCAAGAGGAGGCACTCTCAACAGGAAAGGCGAGAGGAACTCCATGGTCGTACCACCATTCCAAGAGTCCCCCAGATGTCTCAGTCCATTCCAGAGGAACCTCTTTGCCCTGCACTGGCTCATCTTTCACGCCGAGGATCGACTCACACCACGGTGGCACGTGGGACAGCCCTGTGGGAAAGCCTCGAGGGAAAACCACAGATCCTTTGATCCACGCCACGGGAAGCGTGACATTGCTGCTACAGCCTGGAAGTAAAGCGCACGTGCATGCCCCGACTCGAGACGAGGCCTGACTCCCATGGGGAGACTCCAGAAGTACCCAAAGATCCATGTCAGCCCCTGAGAGGAATCCTCGGTTCCGGCCCTGACTCCACACAAGGTTTTTGACCCCGGTATCGACGGGAGAGGAATCCCGAGAGGCCCCCTAGCAACTCGCATGGGGACTGGCCTCTCCTGAGGCCACCAGGGCGGGTCCCTGAGGTCCCCGTTGTAACTCGAGAACACCTGCCGCAACTCGAGAAAATCCAGGAAGTTCTCCCTTCCAGGCGAGATGAGGCCTATTTCCGATGAGGCGTCTGGAGACTAATGACAGCTAACCTCTGGAACTTCGAAAGGGTCTTTCACACCCTTGCTGCAACTCAAGAAGTTCACCGCCATACCCGTCTCCACTCGAGAGGAAGCACGATGGTCCCGCCCACATCCAAAGGAGCCCCGTTTCCCCCTCGGAGCTCGAGATGATGGATCCTTTCCCTGCTTTCAACGGGGAAGATTTCCCGGCGTTCCCGTCGCATCTCAAGAGGAGGCACTCTCAACAGGAAAGGCGAGAGGAACTCCATGGTCGTACCACCATTCCAAGAGTCCCCCAGATGTCTCAGTCCATTCCAGAGGAACCTCTTTGCCCTGCACTGGCTCATCTTTCACGCCGAGGATCGACTCACACCACGGTGGCACGTGGGACAGCCCTGTGGGAAAGCCTCGAGGGAAAACCACAGATCCTTTGATACACGCCACGGGAAGCGTGACATTGCTGCTACAGCCGGGAAAGAAAGCGCACGTGCATGCCCCCACTCGAGAAGAGGCCTAACTCCCCTGGGGAGACTCCAGAAGTACCCAAAGATCCATGTCAGCCCCTGAGAGGAATCCTCGGTTCCGGCCCTGACTCCACACAAGGTTTTTGGCCCCGGTATCGACGGGAGAGGAATCCCGAGAGGCCCCCTAGCAACTCGCATGGGGACTGGCCTCTCCTG
Organism: Capricornis sumatraensis; assembly: GCF_032405125.1. Lineage (NCBI taxonomy): Eukaryota > Metazoa > Chordata > Mammalia > Artiodactyla > Bovidae > Capricornis > Capricornis sumatraensis. Next base: position 239,244 of record NW_027184638.1, read on the forward strand.
AGGCCACCAGGGCGGGTCCCTGAGGTCCCCGTCGTAACTCGAGAACACCTGCCGCAACTCGAGAAAATCCAGGAAGTTCTCCCTTTCAGGCGAGATGAGGCCTATTTCCGATGAGGCGTCTGGAGACTAATGACACCTAACCTCTGGAACTTCGAAAGGGTCTTTCACACCCTTGCTGCAACTCAAGAAGTTCACCGCCATACCCGTCTCCACTCGAGAGGAAGCACGATGGTCCCGCCCACATCCAGAGGAGCCCCGTTTCCCCTTCTTATCTCGAGATGAGGGAACCTTTCCCTGCTTTAGACGGGAAAGAATTCCCGGCGTTCCCGTCGCATCTCAAGAGGAGGCACTCTCAACAGGAAAGGCGAGAGGAACTCCATGGTCGTACCACCATTCAAGGAGTCCCGAAGATGTCTCAGTCCATTCCAGAGGAACCTCTTTGCCCTGCACTGGCTCATCTTTCACGCCGAGGATCGACTCATACCACGGTGGCACGTGGGACAGCCCTGTGGGAAAGCCTCGAGGGAAAGCCTCGAGGGAAAACCACAGATCCTTTGATCCACGCGACAGGAAGCGTGACATTGCTGCTACAGCCTGGAAGGAAAGCGCACGTGCATGCCCCCACTCGAGACGAGGCCTGACTCCCCTGGGGAGACTCCAGAAGTACCCAAAGATCCATGTCAGCCCCTGAGAGGAATCCTCGGTTCCGGCCCTGACTCCACACAAGGTTTTTGGCCCCGGTATCGACGGGAGAGGAATCCCGAGAGGCCCCCTAGCACCTCGCATGGGGACTGGCCTCTCCTGAGGCCACCAGGGCGGGTCCCTGAGTTCCCCGTCGTAACTCGAGAACACCTGCCGCAACTCGAGAAAATCCAGGAAGTTCTCCCTTCCAGGCAAGATGAGGCCTATTTCCGATGAGGCGTCTAGAGACTAATGACACCTAACCTCTGGAACTTCGAAAGGGTCTTTCACACCCTTGCTGCAACTCAAGAAGTTCACCGCCATACCCGTGTCCACTCGAGAGGAAGCACGATGGTCCCGCCCACATCCAGAGGAGCCCCGTTTCCCCCTCGTAGCTCGAGATGAGGGATCCTTTCCCTGCTTTCAACGGGAAAGAATTCCCGGCGTTCCCGTCGCATCTCAAGAGGAGGCACTCTCAACAGGAAAGGCGAGAGGAACTCCATGGTCGTACCACCATTCCAAGAGTCCCCCAGATGTCTCAGTCCATTCCAGAGGAACCTCTTTGCCCTGCACTGGCTCATCTTTCACGCCGAGGATCGACTCACACCACGGTGGCACGTGGGACAGCCCTGTGGGAAAGTCTCGAGGGAAAACCACAGATCCTTTGATACACGCCACGGGAAGCGTGACATTGCTGCTACAGCCTGGAAGGAAAGCGCACGTGCATGCCCCCACTCGAGTCGAGGCCTGACTCCCCTGGGGAGACTCCAGAAGTACCCAAAGATCCATGTCAGCCCCTGAGAGAAATCCTCGGTTCCGGCCCTGACTCCACACAAGCTTTTTGGCCCCGGTATCGACGGGAGAGGAATCCCGAGAGGCCCCCTAGCACCTCGCCTGGGGACTGGCCTCTCCTGAGGCCACCAGGGCGGGTCCCTGAGGTCCCCGTCTTAACTCGAGAACACCTGCCGCAACTCGAGAAAATCCAGGAAGTTCTCCCTTCCAGGCGAGATGAGGCCTATTTCCGATGAGGCGTCTGGAGACTAATGACACCTAACCTCTGGAAATTCGAAAGGGTCTTTCACACCCTTGCTGCAACTCAAGAAGTTCACCGCCATACCCGTCTCCACTCGAGAGGAAGCACGATGGTCCCGCCCACATCCAGAGGAGCCCCGTTTCCCTCTCGGAGCTCGAGATGAGGGATCCTTTCCTGCTTTCAACGGGAAGGAATTCCCGGCGTTCCCGTCGCATCTCAAGAGGAGGCACTCTCAACAGGAAAGGCGAGAGGAACTCCATGGTCGTACCACCATTCCTAGAGTCCCCCAGATGTCTCAGTCCATTCCAGAGGAACCTCTTTGCCCTGCACTGGCTCATCATTCACGCCGAGGATCGACTCACACCACGGAGGCACGTGGGACAGCCCTGTGGGAAAGCCTCGAGGGAAAGCCTCGAGGGAAAACCACAGATCCTTTGATCCACGCGAAGGGAAGCGTGACATTGCTGCTACACCCTGGAAGGAAAGCGCACGTGCATGCCCCCACTCGAGACGAGGCCTGACTCCCGTGGGGAGACTCCAGAAGTACCCAAAGATCCATATAAGCCCCTGAGAGGAATCCTCGGTTCCGGCCCTGACTGCACAAAAGGTTTTTGGCCCCGGTATCGACGGGAGAGGAATCCCGAGAGGCCCCCTAGCACCTCGCATGGGGACTGGCCTCTCCTGAGGCCACCAGGGCGGGTCCCTGAGGTCCCCGTCGTAACTCGAGAACACCTGCCGCAACTCGAGAAAATCCAGGAAGTTCTCCCTTCCAGGCGAGATGAGGCCTATTTCCGATGAGGCGTCTGGAGACTAATGACACCTAACCTCTCGAACTTCGAAAGGGTCTTTCACACCCTTGCTGCAACTCAAGAAGTTCACCGCCATACCCGTCTCCACTCGAGAGGAAGCACGATGGTCCCGCCCACATCCAGAGGAGCCCCGTTTCCCCCTCGTAGCTCAAGATGAGGGATCCTTTCCCTGCTTTCAACGGGAAAGAATTCCCGGCGTTCCCGTCGCATCTCAAGAGGAGGCACTCTCAACAGGAAAGGCGAGAGGAACTCCATGGTCGTACCACCATTCCAAGAGTCCCCCAGATGTCTCAGTCCATTCCAGAGGAACCTCTTTGCCCTGCACTGGCTCATCTTTCACGCCGAGGATCGACTCACACCACTGTGGCACGTGGGACAGCCCTGTGGGAAAGCCTCGAGGGAAAACCACAGATCCTTTGATCCACGCCACGGGAAGCGTGACATTGCTGCTACAGCCTGGAAGGAAAGCCCACGTGCATGCCCCCACTCGAGACGAGGCCTGACTCCCCTGGGGAGACTCCAGAAGTACCCAAAGATCCATGTCAGCCCCTGAGAGGAATCCTCGGTTCCGGCCCTGACTCCACACAAGGTTTTTGGCCCCGGTATCGACGGGAGAGGAATCCCGAGAGGCCCCCTAGCACCTCGCATGGGTACTGGCCTCTCCTGAGGCCAGCAGGGCGGGTCCCTGAGGTCCCCGTCGTAACTCGAGAACACCTGCCGCAACTCGAGAAAATCCAGGAAGTTCTCCCTTCCAGGCGAGATGAGGCCTATTTCCGATGAGTCGTCTGGAGACTAATGACACCTAACCTCTGGAAATTCGAAAGGGTCTTTCACACCCTTGCTGCAACTCAAGAAGTTCACCGCCATACCCGTCTCCACTCGAGAGGAAGCACGATGGTCCCGCCCACATCCAGAGGAGCCCCGTTTCCCCCTCGTAGCTCGAGATGAGGGATCCTTTCCCTGCTTTCAACGGGAAAGAATTCCCGGTGTTCCCGTCGCATCTCAAGAGGAGGCACTCTCAACAGGAAAGGCGAGAGGAACTCCATGGTCGTACCACCATTCCAAGAGTCCCCCAGATGTCTCAGTCCATTCCAGAGGAACCTCTTTGCCCTGCACTGGCTCATCTTTCACGCCGAGGATCGACTCACACCACGGTGGCACGTGGGACAGCCCTGTGGGAAAGCCTCGAGGGAAAACCACAGATCCTTTGATCCACGCCACGGGAAGCGTGACATTGCTGCTACAGCCTGGAAGTAAAGCGCACGTGCATGCCCCGACTCGAGACGAGGCCTGACTCCCATGGGGAGACTCCAGAAGTACCCAAAGATCCATGTCAGCCCCTGAGAGGAATCCTCGGTTCCGGCCCTGACTCCACACAAGGTTTTTGACCCCGGTATCGACGGGAGAGGAATCCCGAGAGGCCCCCTAGCAACTCGCATGGGGACTGGCCTCTCCTGAGGCCACCAGGGCGGGTCCCTGAGGTCCCCGTTGTAACTCGAGAACACCTGCCGCAACTCGAGAAAATCCAGGAAGTTCTCCCTTCCAGGCGAGATGAGGCCTATTTCCGATGAGGCGTCTGGAGACTAATAACACCTAACCTCTGGGACTTCGAAAGGGTCTTTCACACCCTTGCTGCAACTCAAGAAGTTCACCGCCATACCCGTCTCCACTCGAGAGGAAGCACGATGGTCCCGCCCACATCCAGAGGAGCCCCGTTTCCCCCTCGTGGCTCGAAATGAGGGATCCTTTCCCTGCTTTCAACGGGAAAGAATTCCCGGCGTTCCCGTCGCATCTCAAGAGGTGGCAATCTCAACAGGAAAGGCGAGAGGAACTCCATGGTCGTACCACCATTCCACGAGTCCCCCAGATGTCTCAGTCCATTCCAGAGGAACCTCTTTGCCCTGCACTGGCTCATCTTTCACGCCGAGGATCGACTCACACCACGGTGGCACGTGGGACAGCCCTGTGGGAAAGCCTCGAGGGAAAGCCTCGAGGGAAAACCACAGATCCTTTGATCCATGCGACGGGAAGCGTGACATTGCTGCTACAGCCTGGAAGGAAAGCGCACGTGCATGCCCCCACTCGAGACGAGGCCTGACTCCCGTGGGGAGACTCCAGAAGTACCCAAAGATCCATGTCAGCCCCTGAGAGGAATCCTCGGTTCCGGCCCTGACTGCACACAAGGTTTTTGGCCCCGGTATCGACGGGAGAGGAATCCCGAGAGGCCCCCTAGCACCTCGCATGGGGACTGGCCTCTCCTGAGGCCACCAGGGCGGGTCCCTGAGGTCCCCGTCGTAACTCGAGAACACCTGCCGCAACTCGAGAAAATCCAGGAAGTTCTCCCTTCCAGGCAAGATGAGGCCTATTTCCGATGAGGCGTCTGGAGACTAATGACACCTAACCTCTGGAACTTCGAAAGGGTCTTTCACACCCTTGCTGCAACTCAAGAAGTTCACCGCCATACCCGTCTCCACTCGAGAGGAAGCACGATGGTCCCGCCCACATCCAGAGGAGCCCCGTTTCCCCCTCGTAGCTCAAGATGAGGGATCCTTTCCCTGCTTTCAACGGGAAAGAATTCCCGGCGTTCCCGTCGCATCTCAAGAGGAGGCACTCTCAACAGGAAAGGCGAGAGGAACTCCATGGTCGTACCACCATTCCAAGAGTCCCCCAGATGTCTCAGTCCATTCCAGAGGAACCTCTTTGCCCTGCACTGGCTCATCCTTCACGCCGAGGATCGACTCACACCACGGTGGCACGTGGGACAGCCCTGTGGGAAAGCCTCGAGGGAAAACCACAGATCCTTTGATCCACGCCACGGGAAGCGTGACATTGCTGCTACAGCCTGTAAGGAAAGCGCACGTGCATGCCCCCACTCGAGACGAGGCCTGACTCCCCTGGGGAGACTCCAGAAGTACCCAAAGATCCATGTCAGCCCCTGAGAGGAATCCTCGGTTCCGGCCCTGACTCCACACAAGGTTTTTGGCCCCGGTATCGTCGGGAGAGGAATCCCGAGAGGCCCCCTAGCACCTCGCATGGGTACTGGCCTATCCTGAGGCCACCAGGGCGGGTCCCTGAGGTCCCCGTCGTAACTCGAGAACACCTGCCGCAACTCGAGAAAATCCAGGAAGTTCTCCCTTTCAGGCGAGATGAGGCCTATTTCCGATGAGTCGTCTGGAGACTAATGACACCTAACCTCTGGAAATTCGAAAGGGTCTTTCACACCCTTGCTGCAACTCAAGAAGTTCACCGCCATACCCGTCTCCACTCGAGAGGAAGCACGATGGTCCCGCCCACATCCAGAGGAGCCCCGTTTCCCCCTCGTAGCTCGAGATGAGGGATCCTTTCCCTGCTTTCAACGGGAAAGAATTCCCGGCGTTCCCGTCGCATCTCAAGAGGAGGCACTCTCAACAGGAAAGGCGAGAGGAACTCCATGGTCCTACCACCATTCCTAGAGTCCCCCAGATGTCTCAGTCCATTCCAGAGGAACCTCTTTGCCCTGCACTGGCTCATCTTTCACGCCGAGGATCGACTCACACCACGGTGGCACGTGGGACAGCCCTGTGGGAAAGCCTCGAGGGAAAGCCTCGAGGGAAAACCACAGATCCTTTGATCCATGCGACGGGAAGCGTGACATTGCTGCTACAGCCTGGAAGGAAAGCGCACGTGCATGCCCCAACTCGAGACGATCCCTGACTCCCTTGGGGAGACTCCAGAAATACCCAAAGATCCATGTCAGCCCCTGAGAGGAATCCTCGGTTCCGCCCCTGACTCCACACAAGGTTTTTTGGCCCCGGTATCGACGGGAGAGGAATCCCGAGAGGCCCCCTAGCAACTCCCATGGGGACTGGCCTCTCCTGAGGCCACCAGGGCGGGTCCCTGAGGTCCCCGTCGTAACTCGAGAACACCTGCCGCAACTCGAGAAAATCCAGGAAGTTCTCCCTTCCAGGCGAGATGAGGCCTATTTCCGATGAGGCGTCTGGAGACTAATGACACCTAAACTCTGGAACTTCGAAAGGGTCTTTCACACCCTTGCTGCAACTCAAGAAGTTCACCGCCATATGCGTCTCCACTCGAGAGGAAGCACGATGGTCCCGCCCACATCCAGAGGAGCCCCGTTTCCCCCTCGTAGCTCGAGATGAGGGATCCTTTCCCTGCTTTCAACGGGAAAGAATTCCCGGCGTTCCCGTCGCATCTCAAGAGGAGGCACTCTCAACAGGAAAGGCGAGAGGAACTCCATGGTCGTACCACCATTCCAAGAGTCCCCCAGATGTCTCAGTCCATTCCAGAGGAACCTCTTTGCCCTGCACTGGCTCATCTTTCACGCCGAGGATCGACTCACACCACGGTGGCACGTGGGACAGCCCTGTGGGAAAGCCTCGAGGGAAAACCACAGATCCTTTGATCCACGCGACGGGAAGCGTGACATTGCTGCTACAGCCTGGAAGGAAAGCGCACGTGCATGCCCCCACTCGAGACGAGGCCTGACTCCCCTGGGGAGACTCCAGAAGTACCCAAAGATCCATGTCAGCCCCTGAGAGGAATCCTCGGTTCCGGCCCTGACTGCACACAAGGTTTTTGGCCCCGGTATCGACGGGAGAGGAATCCCGATAGGCCCCCTAGCACCTCGCATGGGGACTGGCCTCTCCTGAGGCCACCAGAGCGGGTCCCTGAGGTCCCCGTCGTAACTCGAGAACACCTGCCGCAACTCGAGAAAATCCAGGAAGTTCTCCCTTCCAGGCGAGATGAGGCCTATTTCCGATGAGGCGTCTGGAGACTAATGACACCTAACCTCTGGAACTTCGAAAGGGTCTTTCACAACCTTGCTGCAACTCAAGAAGTTCACCGCCATACCCGTGTCCACTCGAGAGGAAGCACGATGGTCCCGCCCACATCCAGAGGAGCCCCGTTTCCCCCTCGTAGCTCGAGATGAGGGATCCTTTCCCTGCTTTCAACGGGAAAGAATTCCCGGCGTTCCCGTCGCATCTCAAGAGGAGGCACTCTCAACAGGAAAGGCGAGAGGAACTCCATGGTCGTACCACCATTCCAAGAGTCCCCCAGATGTCTCAGTCCATTCCAGAGGAACCTCTTTGCCCTGCACTGGCTCATCTTTCACGCCGAGGATCGACTCACACCACGGTGGCACGTGGGACAGCCCTGTGGGAAAGCCACGAGGGAAAACCACAGATCCTTTGATCCACGCCACGGGAAGCGTGACATTGCTGCTACAGCCTGGAAGGAAAGCGCACGTGCATGCCCCCACTCGAGACGAGGCCTGACTCCCATGGGGAGACTCCAGAAGTACCCAAAGATCCATGTCAGCCCCTGAGAGGAATCCTCGGTTACGGCCCTGACTCCACACAAGGTTTTTGGCCCCGGTATCAACGGGAGAGGAATCCCGAGAGGCCCCGTAGCAAATCGCATGGGGACTGGCCTCTTGAGGCAACCAGGGCGGGTCCCTGAGGTCCCCGTCGTAACTCGAGAACACCTGCCGCAACTCGAGAAAATCCAGGAAGTTCTCCCTTCCAGGCGAGATGAGGCCTATTTCCGATGAGGCGTCTGGAGACTAATGACACCCAACCTCTGGAACTTCGAAAGGGTCTTTCACACCCTTGCTGCTACTCAAGAAGTTCACCTCCTTGCCCGTCTCCACTCGAGAGGAAGCACGATGGTCCCGCCCACATCCAGAGGAGCCCCGTTTCCCCCTCGTAGCTAGAGATGAGGGATCCTTTCCCTGCTTTCAACGGGAAAGAATTCCCGGCATTCCCGTCGCATCTCAAGAGGAGGCACTCTCAACAGGAAAGGCGAGAGGAACTCCATGGTCGTACCACCATTCCAAGAGTCCCCCAGATGTCTCAGTCCATTCCAGAGGAACCTCTTTGCCCTGCACTGGCTCATCTTTCACGCCGAGGATCGACTCACACCACGGTGGCACGTGGGACAGCCCTGTGGGAAAGTCTCGAGGGAAAACCACAGATCCTTTGATACACGCCACGGGAAGCGTGACATTGCTGCTACAGCCTGGAAGGAAAGCGCACGTGCATGCCCCCACTCGAGTCGAGGCCTGACTCCCCTGGGGAGACTCCAGAAGTACCCAAAGATCCATGTCAGCCCCTGAGAGAAATCCTCGGTTCCGGCCCTGACTCCACACAAGCTTTTTGGCCCCGGTATCGACGGGAGAGGAATCCCGAGAGGCCCCCTAGCACCTCGCCTGGGGACTGGCCTCTCCTGAGGCCACCAGGGCGGGTCCCTGAGGTCCCCGTCTTAACTCGAGAACACCTGCCGCAACTCGAGAAAATCCAGGAAGTTCTCCCTTCCAGGCGAGATGAGGCCTATTTCCGATGAGGCGTCTGGAGACTAATGACACCTAACCTCTGGAAATTCGAAAGGGTCTTTCACACCCTTGCTGCAACTCAAGAAGTTCACCGCCATACCCGTCTCCACTCGAGAGGAAGCACGATGGTCCCGCCCACATCCAGAGGAGCCCCGTTTCCCTCTCGGAGCTCGAGATGAGGGATCCTTTCCTGCTTTCAACGGGAAGGAATTCCCGGCGTTCCCGTCGCATCTCAAGAGGAGGCACTCTCAACAGGAAAGGCGAGAGGAACTCCATGGTCGTACCACCATTCCTAGAGTCCCCCAGATGTCTCAGTCCATTCCAGAGGAACCTCTTTGCCCTGCACTGGCTCATCTTTCACGCCGAGGATCGACTCACACCACGGAGGCACGTGGGACAGCCCTGTGGGAAAGCCTCGAGGGAAAGCCTCGAGGGAAAACCACAGATCCTTTGATCCACGCGACGGGAAGCGTGACATTGCTGCTACACCCTGGAAGGAGAGCGCACGTGCATGCCCCCACTCGAGACGAGGCCTGACTCCCGTGGGGAGACTCCAGAAGTACCCAAAGATCCATATAAGCCCCTGAGAGGAATCCTCGGTTCCGGCCCTGACTGCACAAAAGGTTTTTGGCCCCGGTATCGACGGGAGAGGAATCCCGAGAGGCCCCCTAGCACCTCGCATGGGGACTGGCCTCTCCTGAGGCCACCAGGGCGGGTCCCTGAGGTCCCCGTCGTAACTCGAGAACACCTGCCGCAACTCGAGAAAATCCAGGAAGTTCTCCCTTCCAGGCGAGATGAGGCCTATTTCCGATGAGGCATCTGGAGACTAATGACACCTAACCTCTCGAACTTCGAAAGGGTCTTTCACACCCTTGCTGCAACTCAAGAAGTTCACCGCCATACCCGTCTCCACTCGAGAGGAAGCACGATGGTCCCGCCCACATCCAGAGGAGCCCCGTTTCCCCCTCGTAGCTCAAGATGAGGGATCCTTTCCCTGCTTTCAACGGGAAAGAATTCCCGGCGTTCCCGTCGCATCTCAAGAGGAGGCACTCTCAACAGGAAAGGCGAGAGGAACTCCATGGTCGTACCACCATTCCAAGAGTCCCCCAGATGTCTCAGTCCATTCCAGAGGAACCTCTTTGCCCTGCACTGGCTCATCTTTCACGCCGAGGATCGACTCACACCACGGTGGCACGTGGGACAGCCCTGTGGGAAAGCCTCGAGGGAAAACCACAGATCCTTTGATCCACGCCACGGGAAGCGTGACATTGCTGCTACAGCCTGTAAGGAAAGCGCACGTGCATGCCCCCACTCGAGACGAGGCCTGACTCCCCTGGGGAGACTCCAGAAGTACCCAAAGATCCATGTCAGCCCCTGAGAGGAATCCTCGGTTCCGGCCCTGACTCCACACAAGGTTTTTGGCCCCGGTATCGACGGGAGAGGAGTCCCGAGAGGCCCCCTAGCACCTCGCATGGGTACTGGCCTATCCTGAGGCCACCAGGGCGGGTCCCTGAGGTCCCCGTCGTAACACGAGAACACCTGCCGCAACTCGAGAAAATCCAGGAAGTTCTCCCTTTCAGGCGAGATGAGGCCTATTTCCGATGAGTCGTCTGGAGACTAATGACACCTAACCTCTGGAAATTCGAAAGGGTCTTTCACACCCTTGCTGCAACTCAAGAAGTTCACCGCCATACCCGTCTCCACTCGAGAGGAAGCACGATGGTCCCGCCCACATCCAGAGGAGCCCCGTTTCCCCCTCGTAGCTCGAGATGAGGGATCCTTTCCCTGCTTTCAACGGGAAAGAATTCCCGGCGTTCCCGTCGCATCTCAAGAGGAGGCACTCTCAACAGGAAAGGCGAGAGGAACTCCATGGTCCTACCACCATTCCTAGAGTCCCCCAGATGTCTCAGTCCATTCCAGAGGAACCTCTTTGCCCTGCACTGGCTCATCTTTCACGCCGAGGATCGACTCACACCACGGTGGCACGTGGGACAGCCCTGTGGGAAAGCCTCGAGGGAAAGCCTCGAGGGAAAACCACAGATCCTTTGATCCATGCGACGGGAAGCGTGACATTGCTGCTACAGCCTGGAAGGAAAGCGCACGTGCATGCCCCAACTCGAGACGAGCCCTGACTCCCTTGGGGAGACTCCAGAAATACCCAAAGATCCATGTCAGCCCCTGAGAGGAATCCTCGGTTCCGCCCCTGACTCCACACAAGGTTTTTGGCCCCGGTATCGACGGGAGAGGAATCCCGAGAGGCCCCCTAGCAACTCCCATGGGGACTGGCCTCTCCTGAGGCCACCAGGGCGGGTCCCTGAGGTCCCCGTCGTAACTCGAGAACACCTGCCGCAACTCGAGAAAATCCAGGAAGTTCTCCCTTCCAGGCGAGATGAGGCCTATTTCCGATGAGGCGTCTGGAGACTAATGACACCTAAACTCTGGAACTTCGAAAGGGTCTTTCACACCCTTGCTGCAAATCAAGAAGTTCACCGCCATATGCGTCTCCACTCGAGAGGAAGCACGATGGTCCCGCCCACATCCAGAGGAGCCCCGTTTCCCCCTCGTAGCTCGAGATGAGGGATCCTTTCCCTGCTTTCAACGGGAAAGAATTCCCGGCGTTCCCGTCGCATCTCAAGAGGAGGCACTCTCAACAGGAAAGGCGAGAGGAACTCCATGGTCGTACCACCATTCCAAGAGTCCCCCAGATGTCTCAGTCCATTCCAGAGGAACCTCTTTGCCCTGCACTGGCTCATCTTTCACGCCGAGGATCGACTCACACCACGGTGGCACGTGGGACAGCCCTGTGGGAAAGCCTCGAGGGAAAACCACAGATCCTTTGATCCACGCGACGGGAAGCGTGACATTGCTGCTACAGCCTGGAAGGAAAGCGCACGTGCATGCCCCCACTCGAGACGAGGCCTGACTCCCCTGGGGAGACTCCAGAAGTACCCAAAGATCCATGTCAGCCCCTGAGAGGAATCCTCGGTTCCGGCCCTGACTGCACACAAGGTTTTTGGCCCCGGTATCGACGGGAGAGGAATCCCGATAGGCCCCCTAGCACCTCGCATGGGGACTGGCCTCTCCTGAGGCCACCAGAGCGGGTCCCTGAGGTCCCCGTCGTAACTCGAGAACACCTGCCGCAACTCGAGAAAATCCAGGAAGTTCTCCCTTCCAGGCGAGATGAGGCCTATTTCCGATGAGGCGTCTGGAGACTAATGACACCTAACCTCTGGAACTTCGAAAGGGTCTTTCACAACCTTGCTGCAACTCAAGAAGTTCACCGCCATACCCGTGTCCACTCGAGAGGAAGCACGATGGTCCCGCCCACATCCAGAGGAGCCCCGTTTCCCCCTCGTAGCTCGAGATGAGGGATCCTTTCCCTGCTTTCAACGGGAAAGAATTCCCGGCGTTCCCGTCGCATCTCAAGAGGAGGCACTCTCAACAGGAAAGGCGAGAGGAACTCCATGGTCGTACCACCATTCCAAGAGTCCCCCAGATGTCTCAGTCCATTCCAGAGGAACCTCTTTGCCCTGCACTGGCTCATCTTTCACGCCGAGGATCGACTCAAACCACGGTGGCACGTGGGACAGCCCTGTGGGAAAGCCACGAGGGAAAACCACAGATCCTTTGATCCACGCGACGGGAAGCGTGACATTGCTGCTACAGCCTGGAAGGAAAGCGCACGTGCATGCCCCCACTCGAGACGAGGCCTGACTCCCATGGGGAGACTCCAGAAGTACCCAAAGATCCATGTCAGCCCCTGAGAGGAATCCTCGGTTACGGCCCTGACTCCACACAAGGTTTTTGGCCCCGGTATCGACGGGAGAGGAATCCCGAGAGGCCCCGTAGCAAATCGCATGGGGACTGGCCTCTTGAGGCAACCAGGGCGGGTCCCTGAGGTCCCCGTCGTAACTCGAGAACACCTGCCGCAACTCGAGAAAATCCAGGAAGTTCTCCCTTCCAGGCGAGATGAGGCCTATTTCCGATGAGGCGTCTGGAGACTAATGACACCCAACCTCTGGAACTTCGAAAGGGTCTTTCACACCCTTGCTGCTACTCAAGAAGTTCACCTCCTTGCCCGTCTCCACTCGAGAGGAAGCACGATGGTCCCGCCCACATCCAGAGGAGCCCCGTTTCCCCCTCGTAGCTAGAGATGAGGGATCCTTTCCCTGCTTTCAACGGGAAAGAATTCCCGGCATTCCCGTCGCATCTCAAGAGGAGGCACTCTCAACAGGAAAGGCGAGAGGAACTCCATGGTCGTACCACCATTCCAAGAGTCCCCCAGATGTCTGAGTCCATTCCAGAGGAACCTCTTTGCCCTGCACTGGCTCATCTTTCATGCCGAGGATCGACTCACACCACGGTGGCACGTGGGACAGCCCTGTGGGAAAGCCTCGAGGGAAAGCCTCGAGGGAAAACCACAGATCCTTTGATCCACGCGACGGGAACCGTGACATTGCTGCTACAGCCTGGAAGGAAAGCACACGTGCATGCCCCCACTCGAGACGAGGCCTGACTCCCCTGGGGAGACTCCAGAAGTACCCAAAGATCCATGTCAGCCCCTGAGAGGAATCCTCGGTTCCGGCCCTGACTCCACACAAGGTTTTTGGCCCCGGTATCGACGGGAGAGGAATCCCGAGAGGCCCCCTAGCAACTCGCATGGGGACTGGCTGTTCTTGAGGCCACCAGGGCGGGTCCCTGAGATCCCCGTCGTAACTCGAGAACACCTGCCGCAACTCGAGAAAATCCAGGAAGTTCTCCCTTCCAGGCGAGATGAGGCCTATTTCCGATGAGGCGTCTGGAGACTAATGACACCTAACCTCTGAAACTTCGAAAGGGTCTTTCACACCCTTGCTGCAACTCAAGAAGTTCACCGCCATACCCGTCTCCACTCGAGAGGAAGCACGATGGTCCCGCCCACATCCAGAGGAGCCCCGTTTCCCCCTCGGAGCTCGAGATGAGGGATCCTTTCCCTGCTTTCAACGGGAAAGAATTCCCGGCGTTCCCGTCGCATCTCAAGAGGAGGCACTCTCAACAGGAAAGGCGAGAGGTACTCCATGGTCGTACCACCATTCCAAGAGTCCCCCAGATGTCTCAGTCCATTCCAGAGGAACCTCTTTGCCCTGCACTGGCTCATCTTTGACGCCGAGGATCGACTCACACCACGGTGGCACGTGGGACAGCCCTGCGGGAAAGCCTCGAGGGAAAGCCTCGAGGGAAAACCACAGATCCTTTGATGCACGCGACGGGAAGCGTGACATTGCTGCTACAGCCTGGAAGGAAAGCGCACGTGCATGCCCCCACTCGAGACGAGGCCTGACTCCCCTGGGGAGACTCCAGAAGTACCCAAAGATCCATGTCACCCCTGTGAGGAATCCTCGGTTCCGGCCCTGACTCCACACAAGGTTTTTGGCCCTAGTATCGACGGGAGAGGAATCTCGAGAGGCCCCCTAGCAACTCGCATGGGGACTGGCCTCTCCTGAGGCCATCAGGGCGGGTCCCTTTGGTACCCGTCGTAACTCGAGAACACCTGCCGCACCTCGAGAAAATCCAGGAAGTTCTCCCTTCCAGGCGAGATGAGGTCTATTTCCGATGAGGCATCTGGAGACTGACACGTAACCTCTGGAACTTCGAAAGGGTCTTTCACACCCTTGCTGCAACTCAAGAAGTTCACCGCCATACCCGTCTCCACTCGAGAGGAAGCACGATGGTCCCGCCCACATCCAGAGGAGCCCTGTTTCCCCCTCGTAGCTCGAGAAGAGGGATCCTTTCCCTGCTTTCAACGGGAAAGAATTCCCGGCGTTCCCGGCGCATCTCAAGAGGAGGCACTCTCAACAGGAAAGGCGAGAGGAACTCCATGGTCGTACCACCATTCCAAGAGTCCCCCAGATGTCTCAGTCCATTCCAGAGGAACCTCTTTGCCCTGCACTGGCTCATCTTTCACGCCGAGGATCGACTCACACCACGGTGGCACGTGGGACAGCCCTGTGGGAAAGCCTCGAGGGAAAGCCTCGAGGGAAAACCAGAGATCCTTTGATCCACGCGACGGGAAGCGTGACATTGCTGCTACAGCCTGGAAGGAAAGCACACGTGCATGCCCCCACTCGAGACGAGGCCTGACTCCCCTGGGGAGACTCCAGAAGTACCCAAAGATCCATGTCAGCCCCTGAGAGGAATCCTCGGTTCCGGCCCTGACTCCACACAAGGATTTTGGCTCCGGTATCGACGGGAGAGGAATCCTGAGAGGCCCCCTAGCAACTTGCATGGGGACTGGCCTCTCTTGAGGCCACAAGGGCGGGTCCCTGAGGTCCCCGTCGTAACTCGAGAACACCTGCCGCAACTCGAGAAAATCCAGGAAGTTCTCCCTTCCAGGCGAGATGAGGCCTATTTCCGATGAGGCGTCTGGAGACTAATGACACCTAACCTCTGGAACTTCGAAAGGGTCTTTCACACCCTTGCTGCAACTCAAGAAGTTTACCGCCATACCCGTCTCCACACGAGAGAAAGCACGATGGTCCCGCCCACATACAGAGGAGCCACGTTTCCCCCTCGGAGCTCGAGATGAGGGATCCTTTCCCTGCTTCCAACGGGAAAGAATTCCCGGCATTCCCGTCGCAGCTCAAGAGGAGGCACTCTCAACAGGAAAGGCGAGAGGAACTCCATGGTCGTACCACCATTGCAAGAGTCCCCCAGATGTCTCAGTCCATTCCAGAGGAACCTCTTTGCCCTGCACTGGCTCATCTTTCACGCCGAGGATCGACTCACACCACGGTGGCACGTGGGACAGCCCTGTGGGAAAGCCTCGAGGGAAAGCCTCGAGGGAAAACCACAGATCCTTTGATCCACGCGACGGGAAGCGTGACATTGCTGCTACAGCCTGGAAGGAAAGCGCACGTGCATGCCCCCACTCGAGACGAGGCCTGACTCCCCTGGGGAGACTCCAGAAGTACCCAAAGATCCATGTCAGCCCCTGAGAGGAATCCTCGGTTCTGGCCCTGACTCCACACAAGGTTTTTGGCCCCGGTATCGACGGGAGAGGAATCCCGAGAGGCCCCCTAACAACTCGCATGGGGACTGGCCTCTCCTGAGGCCACCAGGGCGGGTCACTGAGGTCCCCGTCGTAACTCGAAAACACCTGCCGCAACTCGAGAAAATCCAGGAAGTTCTCCCTTCCAGGCGAGATGAGGCCTATTTCCGATGAGGCGTCTGGAGACTAATGACACCTAACCTCTGGAACTTCGAAAGGGTCTTTCACACCCTTGCTGCAACTCAAGAAGTTTACCGCCATACCCGTCTCCACACGAGAGAAAGCACGATGGTCCCGCCCACATCCAGAGGAGCCCCGTTTCCACCTCGTAGCTCGAGATGAGGGATCCTTTCCCTGCTTTCAACGGGAAAGAATTCCCGGCATTCCCGTTGCATCTCAAGAGGAGGCACACTCAACAGGAAAGGCGAGAGGAACTCCATGGTCGTACCACCATTCCAAGAGTCCCCCAGATGTCTCAGTCCATTCCAGAGGAACCTCTTTGCCCTGCACTGGCTCATCTTTCACGCCGAGAATTGACTCAAACCACGGTGGCACGTGGGACAGCCCTGTGGGAAAGCCTCGAGGGAAAGCCTAGAGGGAAAACCACAGATACTTTGATCCACGCGACGGGAAGCGTGACATTGCTGCTATAGCCTGGAAGGAAAGCGCACGTGCATGCCCCCACTCGAGACGAGGCCTGACTCCCCTGGGGAGACTCCAGAAGTACCCAAAGATCCATGTCAGCCCCTGAGAGGAATCCTCGGTTCCGGCCCTGACTCCACACAAGGTATTTGGCCCCAGTATCGACGGGAGAGGAATCCCGAGAGGCCCCCTAGCAACACGCATGGGGACTGGCCTCTCCTGAGGCCATCAGGGCGGGTCCCTGTGGTACCAGTCGTAACTCGAGAACACCTGCCGCACCTCGAGAAAATCCAGGAAGTTCTCCCTTCCAGGCGAGATGAGGTCTATTTCCGATGAGGCGTCTGGAGACTGACACATAACCTCAGGAACTTCGAAAGGGTCTTTCACACCCTTGCTGCAACTCAAGAAGTTCACCGCCATACCCGTCTCCACTCGAGAGGAAGCACGATGGTCCCGCCCACATCCAGAGGAGCCCCGTTTCCCCCTCGTAGCTCGAGATGAGGGATCCTTTCCCTGCTTTCAACGGGAAAGAATTCCCGGCGTTCTCGTCACAACTCAAGAGGAGGCACTCTCAACAGGAAAGGCGAGAGGAACTCCATGGTCGTACCACCATTCCAAGAGTCCCCCAGATGTCTCAGTCCATTCCAGAGGAACCTCTTTGCCCTGCACTGGCTCATCTTTCACGCCGAGGATCGACTCACACCACGGTGGCACGTGGGACAGCCCTGTGGGAAAGCCTCGAGGGAAAGCCTCGAGGGAAAACCACAGATCCTTTATCCTCGCGATGCGAAGCGTGACATTGCTGCTACAGCCTGGAAGGAAAGCGCACGTGCATGCCCCCACTCGAGACGAGGCCTGACTCCCCTGGGGAGACTCCAGAAGTACCCAAAGATCCATGTAACCCCTGAGAGGAATGCTCGGTTCCGGCCCTGACTCCACACAAGGTTTTGGCCCCGGTATCGACGGGAGAGGAATCCCGAGAGGCCCCCTAGCAACCCGCATGTGGACTGGCCTCTCCTGAGGCCACCAGGGCGGGTCCCTGAGGTCCCCGTTGTAACTCGAGAACACCTGCCGCAACTCGAGAAAATCCAGGAAGTTCTCCGTTCCAGGCGAGATGAGGCCTATTTCCGATGAGGCGTCTGGAGACTAATGACACCTAACCTCTGGAACTTCGAAAGGGTCTTTCACACCCTTGCTGCAACTCAAGAAGTTCACCGCCATACCCGTGTCCACTCGGGAGGAAGCACGATGGTCCCGCCCACATCCAGAGGAGCCCCGTTTCCCCCTCGTAGCTCGAGATGAGGGATACTTTCCCTGCTTTCAACGGGAAAGAATTCCCGGCATTCCCGTCGCATCTCAAGTGGAGGCACTCTCAACAGGAAAGGCGAGAGGAACTCCATGGTCGTACCACCATTCCAAGAGTCCCCCAGATGTCTCAGTCCATTCCAGAGGAACCCCTTTGCCCTGCACTGGCTCATCTTTCACGCCGAGGATCGACTCACACCACGGTGGCACGTGGGACAGCCCTGTGGGAAAGCCTCGAGGGAAAGCCTCGAGGGAAAACCACAGATCATTTGATCCACGCGACGGGAAGCGTGACATTGCTGCTACAGCTTGAAAGGAAAGCGCACGTGAATGCCCCCTCTCGAGACGAGGCCTGACTCTCCTGGGGAGACTCTAGAAGTACCCAAAGATCCATGTCAGCCCCTGAGAGGAATCCTCGGTTCCGGCCCTGACTCCACACAAGGATTTTGGCCCCGGTATCGACGGGAGAGGAATCCCGAGAGGCCCCCTAGCAACTCGCATGGGGACTGACCTCTCCTGAGGCCACCAGGGCGGGTCCCTGAGGTCCCCGTCGTAACTCGAGAACACCTGCCGCAACTCGAGAAAATCCAGGAAGTTCTCCCTTCCAGGCGAGATGAGGCCTATTTCCGATGAGGCGTCTGGAGACTAATGACACCTAACCTCTGGAACTTCGAAAGGTTCTTTCACACCCTTGCAGCAACTCAAGAAGTTTACCGCCATACCCGTCTCCACACGAGAGGAAGCACGATGGTCCCTCCCACATCCAGAGGAGCCCCGTTTCCCCCTCGTAGCTTGAGATGAGGGATCCTTTCCCTGCTTTCAACGGGAAAGAATTCCCGGCATTTCCGTCGCATCTCAAGAGGAGGCACTCTCAACAGGAAAGGCGAGAGGAACTCCATGGTCGTACCACCATTCCAAGAGTCCCCCAGATGTCTCAGTCCATTCCAGAGGAATCTCTTTGCCCTGCACTGGCTCATCTTTCACGCCGAGGATCGACTCACACCACGGTGGCACGTGGGACAGCCCTGTGGGAAAGCCTCGAGGGAAAGCCTCGAGGGAAAACCACAGATCCTTTGATCCACGCGACGGGAAACGTGACATTGCTGCTACAGCCTGGAAGGAAAGCACACGTGCATGCCCCCACTCGAGACGAGGCCTGACTCCCCTGGGGAGACTCCAGAAGTACCCAAAGATCCATGTCAGCCCCTGAGAGGAATCCTCGGTTCCGGCCCTGACTCCACACAAGGTTTTTGGCCCCGGTATCGACGGGAGAGGAATCCCGAGAGGCCCCCTAGCAACTGGCATGGGGACTGGCCTCTCCTGAGGCCACCAGGGCGGGTCCCTGAGGTCCCCGTCGTAACTCGAGAACACCTGCCGCAACTCGAGAAAATCCAGGAAGTTCTCCCTTCCAGGCGAGATGAGGCCTATTTCCGATGAGGCGTCTGGAGACTAATGTCACCCAACCTCTGGAACTTCGAAAGGGTCTTTCACACCCTTGCTGCAACTCAAGAAGTTCACCGACATACCCGTGTCCACTCGAGAGGAAGCACGATGGTCCCGCCCACATCCCGAGGAGCCCCGTTTCCCCCTCGTAGCTCGAGATGAGGGATCCTTTCCCTGCTTTCAACGGGAAAGAATTCCCGGAGTTCCCGTCACAACTCAAGAGGAGGCACTCTCAACAGGAAAGGCGAGAGGAACTCCATGGTCGTACCACCATTCCAAGAGTCCCCCAGATGTCTCAGTCCATTCCAGAGGAACCTCTTTGCCCTGCACTGGCTCATCTTTCACGCCGAGGATCGACTCACACCACGGTGGCACGTGGGAGAGCCCTGTGGGAAAGCCTCGAGGGAAAGCCTCGAGGGAAAACCACAGATCCTTTGATCCACGCGACGGGAAGCGTGACATTGCTGCTACAGCCTGGAAGGAAAGCACACGTGCATGCCCCCACTCGAGACGAGGCCTGACTCCCCTGGGGAGACTCCAGAAGTACCCAAAGATCCATGTCAGCCCCTGAGAGGAATCCTCGGTTCCGGCCCTGACTCCACACAAGGTTTTTGGCCCCGGTATCGACGGGAGAGGAATCCCGAGAGGCCCCCTAGCAACTCGCATGGGAACTGGCCTCGCCTGAGGCCACCAGGGCGGGTCCCTGAGGTCCCCGTCGTAACTCGGGAACACCTGCCGCAACTCGAGAAAATCCAGGAAGTTCTCCCTTCCAGGCGAGATGAGGTCTATTTCCGATGAGGCGTCTGGAGACTGACACGCAACCTCTGGAACTTCGAAAGGGTCTTTCACACCCTTGCTGCAACTCAAGAAGTTCACCGCCATACCCGTCTCCACTCGAGAGGAAGCACGATAGTCCCGCCCACATCCAGAGGAGCCCCGTTTCCCCCTCGTAGCTCGAGATGAGGGATCCTTTCCCTGCTTTCAACGGGAAAGTATTCCCAGCGATCCCGTCGCATCTCAAGAGGAGGCACTCTCAACAGGAAAGGCGAGAGGAACTCCATGGTCGTACCACCATTCCAAGAGTCCCTCAGATGTCTCAGTCCATTCCAGAGGAACCTCTTTGCCCTGCACTGGCTCATCTTTCACTCCGAGGATCGACTCACACCACGGTGGCACGTGGGACAGCCCTGTGGGAAAACCTCGAGAGAAAACCACAGATCATATGATCCACGCGACGGGAAGCGTGACATTGCTGCTACAGCCTGAAAGGAAAGCGCACGTGCATGCCCCCTCTCGAGACGAGGCCTGACTCTCCTGGGGAGACTCTAGAAGTACCCAAAGATCCATGTCAGCCCCTGAGAGGAATCCTCGGTTCCGGCCCTGACTCCACACAAGGATTTTGGCCCCGGTATCGACGGGAGAGGAATCCCGAGAGGCCCCCTAGCAACTCGCATGGGGACTGGCCTCTCCTGAGGCCACCAGGGCGGGTCCCTGAGGTCCCCGTCGTAACTCGAGAACACCTGCCGCAACTCGAGAAAATCCAGGAAGTTCTCCCTTCCAGGCGAGATGAGGCCTATTTCCGATGAGGCGTCTGGAGACTAATGACACCTAACCTCTGGAACTTCGAAAGGTTCTTTCACACCCTTGCAGCAACTCAAGAAGTTTACCGCCATACCCGTCTCCACACGAGAGGAAGCACGATGGTCCCGCCCACATCCAGAGGAGCCCCGTTTCCCCCTCGTAGCTTGAGATGAGGGATCCTTTCCCTGCTTTCAACGGGAAAGAATTCCCGGCATTCCCGTCGCATCTCAAGAGGAGGCACTCTCAACAGGAAAGGCGAGAGGAACTCCATGGTCGTACCACCATTCCAAGAGTCCCCCAGATGTCTCAGTCCATTCCAGAGGAATCTCTTTGCCCTGCACTGGCTCATCTTTCACGCCGAGGATCGACTCACACCACGGTGGCACGTGGGACAGCCCTGTGGGAAAGCCTCGAGGGAAAGCCTCGAGGGAAAACCACAGATCCTTTGATCCACGCGACGGGAAACGTGACATTGCTGCTACAGCCTGGAAGGAAAGCACACGTGCATGCCCCCACTCGAGACGAGGCCTGACTCCCCTGGGGAGACTCCAGAAGTACCCAAAGATCCATGTCAGCCCCTGAGAGGAATCCTCGGTTCCGGCCCTGACTCCACACAAGGTTTTTGGCCCCGGTATCGACGGGAGAGGAATCCCGAGAGGCCCCCTAGCAACTGGCATGGGGACTGGCCTCTCCTGAGGCCACCAGGGCGGGTCCCTGAGGTCCCCGTCGTAACTCGAGAACACCTGCCGCAACTCGAGAAAATCCAGGAAGTTCTCCCTTCCAGGCGAGATGAGGCCTATTTCCGATGAGGCGTCTGGAGACTAATGACACCCAACCTCTGTAACTTCGAAAGGGTCTTTCACACCCTTGCTGCAACTCAAGAAGTTCACCGACATACCCGTGTCCACTCGAGAGGAAGCACGATGGTCCCGCCCACATCCCGAGGAGCCCCGTTTCCCCCTCGTAGCTCGAGATGAGGGATCCTTTCCCTGCTTTCAACGGGAAAGAATTCCCGGAGTTCCCGTCACAACTCAAGAGGAGGCACTCTCAACAGGAAAGGCGAGAGGAACTCCATGGTCGTACCACCATTCCAAGA
The DNA here is from genome assembly GCF_032405125.1 of Capricornis sumatraensis. Lineage (NCBI taxonomy): Eukaryota > Metazoa > Chordata > Mammalia > Artiodactyla > Bovidae > Capricornis > Capricornis sumatraensis. Next base: position 261,192 of record NW_027184638.1, read on the forward strand.
GTCCCCCAGATGTCTCAGTCCATTCCAGAGGAACCTCTTTGCCCTGCACTGGCTCATCTTTCACGCCGAGGATCGACTCACACCACGGTGGCACGTGGGAGAGCCCTGTGGGAAAGCCTCGAGGGAAAGCCTCGAGGGAAAACCACAGATCCTTTGATCCACGCGACGGGAAGCGTGACATTGCTGCTACAGCCTGGAAGGAAAGCACACGTGCATGCCCCCACTCGAGACGAGGCCTGACTCCCCTGGGGAGACTCCAGAAGTACCCAAAGATCCATGTCAGCCCCTGAGAGGAATCCTCGGTTCCGGCCCTGACTCCACACAAGGTTTTTGGCCCCGGTATCGACGGGAGAGGAATCCCGAGAGGCCCCCTAGCAACTCGCATGGGGACTGGCCTCGCCTGAGGCCACCAGGGCGGGTCCCTGAGGTCCCCGTCGTAACTCGGGAACACCTGCCGCAACTCGAGAAAATCCAGGAAGTTCTCCCTTCCAGGCGAGATGAGGTCTATTTCCGATGAGGCGTCTGGAGACTGACACGCAACCTCTGGAACTTCGAAAGGGTCTTTCACACCCTTGCTGCAACTCAAGAAGTTCACCGCCATACCCGTCTCCACTCGAGAGGAAGCACGATAGTCCCGCCCACATCCAGAGGAGCCCCGTTTCCCCCTCGTAGCTCGAGATGAGGGATCCTTTCCCTGCTTTCAACGGGAAAGTATTCCCAGCGATCCCGTCGCATCTCAAGAGGAGGCACTCTCAACAGGAAAGGCGAGAGGAACTCCATGGTCGTACCACCATTCCAAGAGTCCCTCAGATGTCTCAGTCCATTCCAGAGGAACCTCTTTGCCCTGCACTGGCTCATCTTTCACTCCGAGGATCGAATCACACCACGGTGGCACGTGGGACAGCCCTGTGGGAAAGCCTCGAGAGAAAACCACAGATCATATGATCCACGCGACGGGAAGCGTGACATTGCTGCTACAGCCTGGAAGGAAAGCGCACGTCCATGCCCCCACTCGAGACCAGGCCTGACTCCCCTGGGGAGACTCTAGAAGTACCCAAAGATCCATGTCAGCCCCTGAGAGGAATCCTCGGTTCTGGCCCTGACTCCACACAAGGTTTTTGGCCCCGGTATCGACGGGAGAGGAATCCCGAGAGGCCCCCTAGCAACTCGCATGGGGACTGGCCTCTCCTGAGGCCATCAGGGCGGGTCCCTGTGGTACCCGTCGTAACTCGAGAACACCTGCCGCACCTCGAGAAAATCCAGGAAGTTCTCCCTTCCAGGCTAGATGAGGCCTATTTCCGATGAGGCGTCTGGAGACTAATGACACCTAACCTCTGGAACTTCGAAAGGGTCTTTCACACCCTTGCTGCAACTCAAGAAGTTCACCGCCATACCCGTGTCCACTCGAGAGGAAGCACGATGGTCCTGCCCACATCCCGAGGAGCCCCGTTTCCCCCTCGTAGCTCGAGATGAGGGATCCTTTCCCTGCTTTTAACGGGAAAGAATTCCCGGCGTTCCCATCGCATCTCAAGAGGAGGCACTCTCAACAGGAAAGGCGAGAGGAACTCCATGGTCGTACCACCATTCCAAGAGTCCCCCAGGTGTCTCAGTCCATTCCAGAGGAACCTCTTTGCCCTGCACTGGCTCATCTTTCACGCCGAGGATCGACTCACACCACGGTGGCACGTGGGACAGCCCTGTGGGAAAGCCTCGAGGGAAAGCCTCGAGGGAATACCACAGATCCTTTGATGCACGCGACGGGAAGCGTGACATTGCTGCTACAGCCTGGAAGGAAAGCACACGTGCATGCCCCCCCTCGAGACGAGGCCTGACTCCCCTGGGGAGACTTCAGAAGTACCCAAAGATCCATGTCAGCCCCTGAGAGGAATCCTCGGTTCCAGCCCTGACGCCACACAAGGTTTTTGGCCCCGGTATCGACGGGAGAGGAATCCCGAGAGGCCCCCTAGCAACTCGCAAGGGGACTGGCCTCTCCTGAGGCCACCAGGGCGGGTCCCTGAGGTCCCCGTCGTAACTCGAGAACACCTGCCGCAACTCGAGAAAATCCACGAAGTTCTCCCTTCCAGGCGAGATGAGGCCTATTTCCGATGAGGCGTCTGGAAACTAATGACACCCAACCTCTGAAACTTCGAAAAGGTCTTTCACACCCTTGCTGCAACTCAAGAAGTTCACCGACATACCCGTGTCCACTCGAGAGGAAGCACGATGGTCCCGCCCACATCCCGAGGAGCCCCGTTTCCCCCTCGTAGCTCGAGATGAGGGATCCTTTCCCTGCTTTCAACGGGAAAGAATTCCCGGAGTTCCCGTCACAACTCAAGAGGAGGCACTCTCAACAGGAAAGGCGAGAGGAACTCCATGGTCGTACCACCATTCCAAGAGTCCCCCAGATGTCTCAGTCCATTCCAGAGGAACCTCTTTGCCCTGCACTGGCTCATCTTTCACGCCGAGGATCGACTCACACCACGGTGGCACGTGGGAGAGCCCTGTGGGAAAGCCTCGAGGGAAAGCCTCGAGGGAAAACCACAGATCCTTTGATCCACGCGACGGGAAGCGTGACATTGCTGCTACAGCCTGGAAGGAAAGCACACGTGCATGCCCCCACTCGAGACGAGGCCTGACTCCCCTGGGGAGACTCCAGAAGTACCCAAAGATCCATGTCAGCCCCTGAGAGGAATCCTCGGTTCCGGCCCTGACTCCACACAAGGTTTTTGGCCCCGGTATCGACGGGAGAGGAATCCCGAGAGGCCCCCTAGCAACTCGCATGGGGACTGGCCTCTCCTGAGGCCACCAGGGCGGGTCCCTGAGGTCCCCGTCGTAACTCGGGAACACCTGCCGCAACTCGAGAAAATCCAGGAAGTTCTCCCTTCCAGGCGAGATGAGGCCTATTTCCGATGAGGCGTCTGGAGACTAATGACACCTAACCTCTGGAATTTCGAAAGGGTCTTTCACACCCTTGCTGCAACTCAAGAAGTTTACCGCCAAACCCGTTTCCACACGAGAGGAAGCACGATGGTCCCGCCCACATCCAGAGGAGCCCCGTTTCCCCCTCGTAGCTTGAGATGAGGGATCCTTTCCCTGCTTTCAACGGGAAAGAATTCCCGGCATTCCCGTCGCATCTCAAGAGGAGGCACTCTCAACAGGAAAGGCGAGAGGAACTCCATGGTCGTACCACCATTCCAAGAGTCCCCCAGATGTCTCAGTCCATTCCAGAGGAACCTCTTTGCCCTGCACTGGCTCATCTTTCACGCCGAGGATTGACTCACACCACGGTGGCACGTGGGACAGCCCTGTGGGAAAGCCTCGAGGGAAAGCCTCGAGGGAAAACCACAGATCCTTTGATCCACGCGACAGGAAGCTTGACATTGCTGCTACAGCCTGGAAGGAAAGCGCACGTGCATGCCCCCACTCGAGACGAGGCCTGACTCCTCTGGGGAGACTCCAGAAGTACCCAAAGATCCATGTCAGCCCCTGAGAGGAATCCTCGGTTCCGGCCCTGACTCCACACAAGGTTTTTGCCCCGGTATCGACGGGAGAGGAATCCCGAGAGGCCCCCTAGCAACTCGCATGGGGACTGGCCTCTCCTGAGGCCACCAGGGCGGGTCCCTGAGGTCCCCGTCGTAACTCGAGAACACCTGCCGCAACTCGAGAAAATCCAGGAAGTTCTCCCTTCCAGGCGAGATGAGGCCTATTTCCGATGAGGCGTCTGGAGACTAATGACACCTAACCTCTGGAACTTCGAACGGGTCTTTCACACCCTTGCTGCAACTCAAGAAGTTCAACGCCATACCCGTCTCCACTCGAGAGGAAGCACGATGGTCCCGCCCACATCCAGAGGAGCCCCGTTTCCCCCTGGTAGCTCGAGATGAGGGATCCTTTCCCTGCTTTCAACGGGAAAGAATTCCCGGCATTCCTGTCGCATCTCAAGAGGAGGCACTCTCAACAGGAAAGGCGAGAGGAACTCCATGGTCGTACCACCATTCCAAGAGTCCCTCAGATGTCTCAGTCCATTCCAGAGGAACCTCTTTGCCCTGCACTGGCTCATCTTTCACGCCGAGGATCGACTCACACCACGGTGGCACGTGGGACAGCCCTGTGGGAAAGCCTCGAGGGAAAGCCTAGAGAGAAAACCACAGATCATTTGATCCACGCGACGGGAAGCGTGACATTGCTGCTACAGCCTGGAAGGAAAGCGCACGTGCATGCCCCCACTCGAGACGAGGCCTGACTCCCCTGGGGAGACTCTAGAAGTACCCAAAGATCCATGTCAGCCCTTGAGAGGAATCCTCGGTTCTGGCCCTGACTCCACACAAGGTTTTTGGCCCCGGTGTCGTCGGGAGAGGAATCCCGAGAGGCCCCCTAGCAACTCGCATGGGGACTGGCCTCTCCTGAGGCCATCAGGGCGGGTCCCTGTGGTACCCGTCGTAACACGAGAACACCTGCCGCACCTCGAGAAAATCCAGGAAGTTCTCCCTTCCAGGCTAGATGAGGCCTATTTCCGATGAGGCGTCTGGAGACTAATGACACCTAACCTCTGGAACTTCGAAAGGGTCTTTCACACCCTTGCTGCAACTCAAGAAGTTTACCGCCATACCCGTCTCCACACGAGAGAAAGCACGATGGTCCCGCCCACATCCAGAGGAGCCCCGTTTCCCCCTCGTAGCTCGAGATGAGGGATCCTTTCCCTGCTTTCAACGGGAAAGAATTCCCGGCATTCCCGTCGCATCTCAAGAGGAGGCACTCTCAACAGGAAAGGCGAGATGAACTCCATGGTCGTACCACCATTCCAAGAGTCCCCCAGATGTCTCAGTCCATTCCAGAGGAACCTCTTTGCCCTGCGCTGGCTCATCTTTCACGCCGAGGATCGACTCACACCACGGTGGCACGTGGGACAGCCCTGTGGGAAAGCCTCGAGGGAAAGCCTCAAGGGAAAACAACAGATCCTTTGATCCACGCGACGTGAAGCGTGACATTGCTGCTACAGCCTGGAAGGAAAGCGCACGTGCATGCCCCCACTCGAGACGAGGCCTGACTACCCTCGGGAGACTCTAGAAGTACCCAAAGATCCATGTCAGCCCCTGAGAGGAATCCTCGGTTCTGGCCCTGACTCCACACAAGGTTTTTGGCCCCAGTATCGACGGGAGAGGAATCCCGAGAGGCCCCCTAGCAACTCGCATGGGGACTGGCCTCTCCTGAGGCCACCAGGGCGGGTCCCTGAGGTCCCCGTCTTAACTCGAGAACACCTGCCGCAACTCGAGAAAATCCAGGAAGTTCTCCCTTCCAGGCGAGATGAGGCCTATTTCCAATGAGGCGTCTGGAGACTAATGACACCTAACCTCTGGAACTTCGAAAGGGTCTTTCACACCCTTGCTGCAACTCAAGAAGTTCACCGACATACCCGTGTCCACTCGAGAGGAAGCACGATGGTCCCGCCCACATCCAGAGGAGCCCCGTTTCCCCCTCGTAGCTCGAGATGAGGGATCCTTTCCCTGCTTTCAACGGGAAAGAATTCCCGGCGTTCCCGTCGCATCTCAAGAGGAGGCACTCTCAACAGGAAAGGCGAGAGGAACTCCATGGTCGTACCACCATTCCAAGAGTCCCCCAGATGTCTCAGTCCATTCCAGAGGAACCTCTTTGCCCTGCACTGGCTCATCTTTCACGCCGAGGATCGACTCACACCACGGTGGCACGTGGGAGAGCCCTGTGGGAAAGCCTCGAGGGAAAGCCTCGAGGGAAAACCACAGATCCTTTGATCCACGCGACGGGAAGCGTGACATTGCTGCTACAGCCTGGAAGGAAAGCACACGTGCATGCCCCCACTCGAGACGAGGCCTGACTCCCCTGGGGAGACTCCAGAAGTACCCAAAGATCCATGTCAGCCCCTGAGAGGAATCCTCGGTTCCGGCCCTGACTCCACACAAGGTTTTTGGCCCCGTTATCGACGGGAGAGGAATCCCGAGAGGCCCCCTAGCAACTCGCATGGGGACTGGCCTCTCCTGAGGCCACCAGGGCGGGTCCCTGAGGTCCCCGTCGTAACTCGGGAACACCTGCCGCAACTCGAGAAAATCCAGGAAGTTCTCCCTTCCAGGCGAGATGAGGCCTATTTCCGATGAGGCGTCTGGAGACTAATGACACCTAACCTCTGGAATTTCGAAAGGGTCTTTCACACCCTTGCTGCAACTCAAGAAGTTTACCGCCAAACCCGTTTCCACACGAGAGGAAGCACGATGGTCCCGCCCACATCCAGAGGAGCCCCGTTTCCCCCTCGTAGCTTGAGATGAGGGATCCTTTCCCTGCTTTCAACGGGAAAGAATTCCCGGCATTCCCGTCGCATCTCAAGAGGAGGCACTCTCAACAGGAAAGGCGAGAGGAACTCCATGGTCGTACCACCATTCCAAGAGTCCCCCAGATGTCTCAGTCCATTCCAGAGGAACCTCATTGCCCTGCACTGGCTCATCTTTCACGCCGAGGATTGACTCACACCACGGTGGCACGTGGGACAGCCCTGTGGGAAAGCCTCGAGGGAAAGCCTCGAGGGAAAACCACAGATCCTTTGATCCACGCGACAGGAAGCTTGACATTGCTGCTACAGCCTGGAAGGAAAGCGCACGTGCATGCCCCCACTCGAGACGAGGCCTGACTCCTCTGGGGAGACTCCAGAAGTACCCAAAGATCCATGTCAGCCCCTGAGAGGAATCCTCGGTTCCGGCCCTGACTCCACACAAGGTTTTTGCCCCGGTATCGACGGGAGAGGAATCCCGAGAGGCCCCCTAGCAACTCGCATGGGGACTGGCCTCTCCTGAGGCCATCAGGGCGGGTCCCTGTGGTACCCGTCGTAACACGAGAACACCTGCCGCACCTCGAGAAAATCCAGGAAGTTCTCCCTTCCAGGCTAGATGAGGCCTATTTCCGATGAGGCGTCTGGAGACTAATGACACCTAACCTCTGGAACTTCGAAAGGGTCTTTCACACCCTTGCTGCAACTCAAGAAGTTTACCGCCATACCCGTCTCCACACGAGAGAAAGCACGATGGTCCCGCCCACATCCAGAGGAGCCCCGTTTCCCCCTCGTAGCTCGAGATGAGGGATCCTTTCCCTGCTTTCAACGGGAAAGAATTCCCGGCATTCCCGTCGCATCTCAAGAGGAGGCACTCTCAACAGGAAAGGCGAGATGAACTCCATGGTCGTACCACCATTCCAAGAGTCCCCCAGATGTCACAGTCCATTCCAGAGGAACCTCTTTGCCCTGCGCTGGCTCATCTTTCACGCCGAGGATCGACTCACACCACGGTGGCACGTGGGACAGCCCTGTGGGAAAGCCTCGAGGGAAAGCCTCAAGGGAAAACAACAGATCCTTTGATCCACGCGACGTGAAGCGTGACATTGCTGCTACAGCCTGGAAGGAAAGCGCACGTGCATGCCCCCACTCGAGACGAGGCCTGACTACCCTCGGGAGACTCTAGAAGTACCCAAAGATCCATGTCAGCCCCTGAGAGGAATCCTCGGTTCTGGCCCTGACTCCACACAAGGTTTTTGGCCCCAGTATCGACGGGAGAGGAATCCCGAGAGTCCCCCTAGCAACTCGCATGGGGACTGGCCTCTCCTGAGGCCACCAGGGCGGGTCCCTGAGGTCCCCGTCTTAACTCGAGAACACCTGCCGCAACTCGAGAAAATCCAGGAAGTTCTCCCTTCCAGGCGAGATGAGGCCTATTTCCAATGAGGCGTCTGGAGACTAATGACACCTAACCTCTGGAACTTCGAAAGGGTCTTTCACACCCTTGCTGCAACTCAAGAAGTTCACCGACATACCCGTGTCCACTCGAGAGGAAGCACGATGGTCCCGCCCACATCCAGAGGAGCCCCGTTTCCCCCTCGTAGCTCGAGATGAGGGATCCTTTCCCTGCTTTCAACGGGAAAGAATTCCCGGCGTTCCCGTCGCATCTCAAGAGGAGGCACTCTCAACAGGAAAGGCGAGAGGAACTCCATGGTCGTACCACCATTCCAAGAGTCCCCCAGATGTCTCAGTCCATTCCAGAGGAACCTCTTTGCCCTGCACTGGCTCATCTTTCACGCCGAGGATCGAATCACACCCCGGTGGCACGTGGCACAGCCATGTGGGAAAGCCTCGAGGGAAAGCCTCGAGGGAAAACCACAGATCCTTTGATGCACGCGACGGGAAGCGTGACATTGCTGCTACAGCCTGGATGGAAAGCACACGTGCATGCCCCCACTCGAGACGAAGCCTGACTCCCCTGGGGAGACTCCAGAAGTACCCAAAGATCCATGTCAGCCCCTGAGAGGAATCCTCGGTTCCGGCCCTGACTCCACACAAGGTTTTTGGCCCCGGTATCGACGGGAGAGGAATCCCGAGAGGCCCCCTAGCAACTCGCATGGGGACTGGCCTCTCCTGAGGCCACCAGGGCGGCTCCCTGAGGTCCCCGTCGTAACTCGAGAACACCTGCCGCAACTCGAGAAAATCCAGGAAGTTCTCGTTCCACGCGAGATGAGGCCTATTTCCGATGAGGCGTCTGGAGACTAATGACACCTAACCTCTGGAACTTCGAAAGGGTCTTTCACACCCTTGCTGCAACTCAAGAAGTTCACCGACATACCCGTCTCCACTCGAGAGGAAGCACGATGGTCCCGCCCACATCCAGAGGAGCCCCGTTTCCCCCTCGTAGCTCGAGATGAGGGATCCTTTCCCTGCTTTCAACGGGAATGAATTCCCAGCGTTCCCGTCGCATCTCAAGAGGAGGCACTCTCAACAGGAAAGGCGAGAGGAACTCCATGGTCGTACCACCATTCCAAGAGTCCCTCAGATGTCTCAGTCCATTCCAGAGGAACCTCTTTGCCCTTCACTGGCTCATCTTTCAAGCCGAGGATCGATTCACACCACGGTGGCACGTGGGACAGCCCTGTGGGAAAGCCTCGAGGGAAAGACTCGAGAGAAAACCACAGATCATTTGATCCACGCGACGGGAAGCGTGACATTGCTGCTACAGCCTGGAAGGAAAGCGCACGTGCATGCCCCCACACGAAACGAGGCCTGACTCCCCTGGGGAGACTCTAGAAGTACCCAAAGATCCATGTCAGCCCCTGAGAGGAATCCTCGGTTCTGGCCCTGACTCCACACAAGGTTTTTGTCCCCGGTATCGACGGGAGAGGAATCCCGAGAGGCCCCCTAGCAACTCGCATGGGGACTGGCCTCTCCTGAGGCCATCAGGGCGGGTCCCTGTGGTACCCGTCGTAACTCGAGAACACCTGCCTCACCTCGAGAAAATCCAGGAAGTTCTCCCTTCCAGGCTAGATGAGGCCTATTTCCGATGAGGCATCTGGAGACTAATGACACCTAACCTCTGGAACTTCGAAAGGGTCTTTCACACCCTTACTGCAACTCAAGAAGTTCACCGACATACCCGTGTCCACTCGAGAGGAAGCACGATGGTCCCGCCCACATCCCGAGGAGACCCATTTCCCCCTCGGAGCTCGAGATGAGGGATCCTTTCCCTGCTTTCAACGGGAAAGAATTCCCGGCGTTCCCGTCGCATCTCAAGAGGAGGCACTCTCAACAGGAAAGGCGAGAGGAACTCCATGGTCGTACCACCATTCCAAGAGTCCCCCAGATGTCTCAGTCCATTCCAGAGGAACCTCTTTGCCCTGCACTGGCTCATCTTTCACGCCGAGGATCGACTCACACCATGGTGGCACGTGGGACAGCCCTGTGGGAAAGCCTCGAGGGAAAGCCTCGAGGGAAAACCACAGATCCTTTGATCCACGCGACGGGAAGCGTGACATTGCTGCTACAGCCTGGAAGGAAAGCGCACGTGCATGCCCCCACTCGAGACGAGGCCTGACTCCCCTGGGGAGACTCCAGAAGTACCCAAAGATCCATGTCAGCCCCTGAGAGGAATCCTCGGTTCTGGCCCTGACTCCACACAAGTTTTTTGGCCCCGGTATCGACGGGAGAGGAATCCCGAGAGGCCCCCTAGCAACTCGCATGGGGACTGGCCTCTCCTGAGGCCATCAGGGCGGGTCCCTGTGGTACCCGTCGTAACTAGAGAACACCTGCCGCACCTCGAGAAAATCCAGGAAGTTCTCCCTTCCAGGCTAGATGAGGCCTATTTCCGATGAGGCGTCTGGAGACTAATGACACCTAACCTCTGGAACTTCGAAAGGGTCTTTCACACCCTTGCTGCAACTCAAGAAGTTAACCGACATACCCGTGTCCACTCGAGAGGAAGCACGATGGTCCCGCCCACATCCCGAGGAGCCCCGTTTCCCCCTCGTAGCTCGAGATGAGGGATCCTTTCCCTGCTTTCAACGGGAATGAATTCCCAGCGTTCCCGTCGCATCTCAAGAGGAGGCACTCTCAACAGGAAAGGCGAGAGGAACTCCATGGTCGTACCACCATTCCAAGAGTCCCTCAGATGTCTCAGTCCATTCCAGAGGAACCTCTTTGCCCTTCACTGGCTCATCTTTCAAGCCGAGGATCGATTCACACCACGGTGGCACGTGGGACAGCCCTGTGGGAAAGCCTCGAGGGAAAGACTCGAGAGAAAACCACAGATCATTTGATCCACGCGACGGGAAGCGTGACATTGCTGCTACAGCCTGGAAGGAAAGCGCACGTGCATGCCCCCACACGAAACGAGGCCTGACTCCCCTGGGGAGACTCTAGAAGTACCCAAAGATCCATGTCAGCCCCTGAGAGGAATCCTCGGTTCTGGCCCTGACTCCACACAAGGTTTTTGTCCCCGGTATCGACGGGAGAGGAATCCCGAGAGGCCCCCTAGCAACTCGCATGGGGACTGGCCTCTCCTGAGGCCATCAGGGCGGGTCCCTGTGGTACCCGTCGTAACTCGAGAACACCTGCCTCACCTCGAGAAAATCCAGGAAGTTCTCCCTTCCAGGCTAGATGAGGCCTATTTCCGATGAGGCATCTGGAGACTAATGACACCTAACCTCTGGAACTTCGAAAGGGTCTTTCACACCCTTACTGCAACTCAAGAAGTTCACCGACATACCCGTGTCCACTCGAGAGGAAGCACGATGGTCCCGCCCACATCCCGAGGAGACCCATTTCCCCCTCGGAGCTCGAGATGAGGGATCCTTTCCCTGCTTTCAACGGGAAAGAATTCCCGGCGTTCCCGTCGCATCTCAAGAGGAGGCACTCTCAACAGGAAAGGCGAGAGGAACTCCATGGTCGTACCACCATTCCAAGAGTCCCCCAGATGTCTCAGTCCATTCCAGAGGAACCTCTTTGCCCTGCACTGGCTCATCTTTCACGCCGAGGATCGACTCACACCATGGTGGCACGTGGGACAGCCCTGTGGGAAAGCCTCGAGGGAAAGCCTCGAGGGAAAACCACAGATCCTTTGATCCACGCGACGGGAAGCGTGACATTGCTGCTACAGCCTGGAAGGAAAGCGCACGTGCATGCCCCCACTCGAGACGTGGCCTGACTCCCCTGGGGAGACTCCAGAAGTACCCAAAGATCCATGTCAGCCCCTGAGAGGAATCCTCGGTTCTGGCCCTGACTCCACACAAGTTTTTTGGCCCCGGTATCGACGGGAGAGGAATCCCGAGAGGCCCCCTAGCAACTCGCATGGGGACTGGCCTCTCCTGAGGCCATCAGGGCGGGTCCCTGTGGTACCCGTCGTAACTAGAGAACACCTGCCGCACCTCGAGAAAATCCAGGAAGTTCTCCCTTCCAGGCTAGATGAGGCCTATTTCCGATGAGGCGTCTGGAGACTAATGACACCTAACCTCTGGAACTTCGAAAGGGTCTTTCACACCCTTGCTGCAACTCAAGAAGTTAACCGACATACCCGTGTCCACTCGAGAGGAAGCACGATGGTCCCGCCCACATCCCGAGGAGCCCCGTTTCCCCCTCGTAGCTCGAGATGAGGGATCCTTTCCCTGCTTTCAACGGGAAAGAATTCCCGGCGTTCCCGTCGCATCTCAAGAGGAGGCACTCTCAACAGGAAAGGCGAGAGGAACTCCATGGTCGTACCACCATTCCAAGAGTCCCCCAGATGTCTCAGTCCATTCCAGAGGAACCTCTTTGCCCTGCACTGGCTCATCTTTCACGCCGAGGATCGACTCACACCACGGTGGCACGTGGGACAGCCCTGTGGGAAAGCCTCGAGGGAAAGCCTCGAGGGAAAACCACAGATCCTTTGATCCACGCGACGGGAAGCTTGACATTGCTGCTACAGCCTGGAAGGAAAGCGCACGTGCATGCCCCCACTCGAGACGAGGCCTGACTCCTCTGGGGAGACTCCAGAAGTACCCAAAGATCCATGTCAGCCCCTGAGAGGAATCCTCGGTTCCGGCCCTGACTCCACACAAGGTTTTTGCCCCGGTATCGACGGGAGAGGAATCCCGAGAGGCCCCCTAGCAACTCGCATGGGGACTGGCCTCTCCTGAGGCCATCAGGGCGGGTCCCTGTGGTACCCGTCGTAACACGAGAACACCTGCCGCACCTCGAGAAAATCCAGGAAGTTCTCCCTTCCAGGCTAGATGAGGCCTATTTCCGATGAGGCGTCTGGAGACTAATGACACCTAACCTCTGGAACTTCGAAAGGGTCTTTCACACCCTTACTGCAACTCAAGAAGTTCACCGACATACCCGTGTCCACTCGAGAGGAAGCACGATGGTCCCGCCCACATCCCGAGGAGACCCATTTCCCCCTCGGAGCTCGAGATGAGGGATCCTTTCCCTGCTTTCAACGGGAAAGAATTCCCGGCGTTCCCGTCGCATCTCAAGAGGAGGCACTCTCAACAGGAAAGGCGAGAGGAACTCCATGGTCGTACCACCATTCCAAGAGTCCCCCAGATGTCTCAGTCCATTCCAGAGGAACCTCTTTGCCCTGCACTGGCTCATCTTTCACGCCGAGGATCGACTCACACCATGGTGGCACGTGGGACAGCCCTGTGGGAAAGCCTCGAGGGAAAGCCTCGAGGGAAAACCACAGATCCTTTGATCCACGCGACGGGAAGCGTGACATTGCTGCTACAGCCTGGAAGGAAAGCGCACGTGCATGCCCCCACTCGAGACGAGGCCTGACTCCCCTGGGGAGACTCCAGAAGTACCCAAAGATCCATGTCAGCCCCTGAGAGGAATCCTCGGTTCTGGCCCTGACTCCACACAAGTTTTTTGGCCCCGGTATCGACGGGAGAGGAATCCCGAGAGGCCCCCTAGCAACTCGCATGGGGACTGGCCTCTCCTGAGGCCATCAGGGCGGGTCCCTGTGGTACCCGTCGTAACTAGAGAACACCTGCCGCACCTCGAGAAAATCCAGGAAGTTCTCCCTTCCAGGCTAGATGAGGCCTATTTCCGATGAGGCGTCTGGAGACTAATGACACCTAACCTCTGGAACTTCGAAAGGGTCTTTCACACCCTTGCTGCAACTCAAGAAGTTAACCGACATACCCGTGTCCACTCGAGAGGAAGCACGATGGTCCCGCCCACATCCCGAGGAGCCCCGTTTCCCCCTCGTAGCTCGAGATGAGGGATCCTTTCCCTGCTTTCAACGGGAAAGAATTCCCGGCGTTCCCGTCGCATCTCAAGAGGAGGCACTCTCAACAGGAAAGGCGAGAGGAACTCCATGGTCGTACCACCATTCCAAGAGTCCCCCAGATGTCTCAGTCCATTCCAGAGGAACCTCTTTGCCCTGCACTGGCTCATCTTTCACGCCGAGGATCGACTCACACCACGGTGGCACGTGGGACAGCCCTGTGGGAAAGCCTCGAGGGAAAGCCTCGAGGGAAAACCACAGATCCTTTGATCCACGCGACGGGAAGCTTGACATTGCTGCTACAGCCTGGAAGGAAAGCGCACGTGCATGCCCCCACTCGAGACGAGGCCTGACTCCTCTGGGGAGACTCCAGAAGTACCCAAAGATCCATGTCAGCCCCTGAGAGGAATCCTCGGTTCCGGCCCTGACTCCACACAAGGTTTTTGCCCCGGTATCGACGGGAGAGGAATCCCGAGAGGCCCCCTAGCAACTCGCATGGGGACTGGCCTCTCCTGAGGCCATCAGGGCGGGTCCCTGTGGTACCCGTCGTAACACGAGAACACCTGCCGCACCTCGAGAAAATCCAGGAAGTTCTCCCTTCCAGGCTAGATGAGGCCTATTTCCGATGAGGCGTCTGGAGACTAATGACACCTAACCTCTGGAACTTCGAAAGGGTCTTTCACACCCTTGCTGCAACTCAAGAAGTTTACCGCCATACCCGTCTCCACACGAGAGAAAGCACGATGGTCCCGCCCACATCCAGAGGAGCCCCGTTTCCCCCTCGTAGCTCGAGATGAGGGATCCTTTCCCTGCTTTCAACGGGAAAGAATTCCCGGCATTCCCGTCGCATCTCAAGAGGAGGCACTCTCAACAGGAAAGGCGAGATGAACTCCATGGTCGTACCACCATTCCAAGAGTCCCCCAGATGTCACAGTCCATTCCAGAGGAACCTCTTTGCCCTGCGCTGGCTCATCTTTCACGCCGAGGATCGACTCACACCACGGTGGCACGTGGGACAGCCCTGTGGGAAAGCCTCGAGGGAAAGCCTCAAGGGAAAACAACAGATCCTTTGATCCACGCGACGTGAAGCGTGACATTGCTGCTACAGCCTGGAAGGAAAGCGCACGTGCATGCCCCCACTCGAGACGAGGCCTGACTACCCTCGGGAGACTCTAGAAGTACCCAAAGATCCATGTCAGCCCCTGAGAGGAATCCTCGGTTCTGGCCCTGACTCCACACAAGGTTTTTGGCCCCAGTATCGACGGGAGAGGAATCCCGAGAGTCCCCCTAGCAACTCGCATGGGGACTGGCCTCTCCTGAGGCCACCAGGGCGGGTCCCTGAGGTCCCCGTCTTAACTCGAGAACACCTGCCGCAACTCGAGAAAATCCAGGAAGTTCTCCCTTCCAGGCGAGATGAGGCCTATTTCCAATGAGGCGTCTGGAGACTAATGACACCTAACCTCTGGAACTTCGAAAGGGTCTTTCACACCCTTGCTGCAACTCAAGAAGTTCACCGACATACCCGTGTCCACTCGAGAGGAAGCACGATGGTCCCGCCCACATCCAGAGGAGCCCCGTTTCCCCCTCGTAGCTCGAGATGAGGGATCCTTTCCCTGCTTTCAACGGGAAAGAATTCCCGGCGTTCCCGTCGCATCTCAAGAGGAGGCACTCTCAACAGGAAAGGCGAGAGGAACTCCATGGTCGTACCACCATTCCAAGAGTCCCCCAGATGTCTCAGTCCATTCCAGAGGAACCTCTTTGCCCTGCACTGGCTCATCTTTCACGCCGAGGATCGAATCACACCCCGGTGGCACGTGGCACAGCCATGTGGGAAAGCCTCGAGGGAAAGCCTCGAGGGAAAACCACAGATCCTTTGATGCACGCGACGGGAAGCGTGACATTGCTGCTACAGCCTGGATGGAAAGCACACGTGCATGCCCCCACTCGAGACGAAGCCTGACTCCCCTGGGGAGACTCCAGAAGTACCCAAAGATCCATGTCAGCCCCTGAGAGGAATCCTCGGTTCCGGCCCTGACTCCACACAAGGTTTTTGGCCCCGGTATCGACGGGAGAGGAATCCCGAGAGGCCCCCTAGCAACTCGCATGGGGACTGGCCTCTCCTGAGGCCACCAGGGCGGCTCCCTGAGGTCCCCGTCGTAACTCGAGAACACCTGCCGCAACTCGAGAAAATCCAGGAAGTTCTCGTTCCACGCGAGATGAGGCCTATTTCCGATGAGGCGTCTGGAGACTAATGACACCTAACCTCTGGAACTTCGAAAGGGTCTTTCACACCCTTGCTGCAACTCAAGAAGTTCACCGACATACCCGTCTCCACTCGAGAGGAAGCACGATGGTCCCGCCCACATCCAGAGGAGCCCCGTTTCCCCCTCGTAGCTCGAGATGAGGGATCCTTTCCCTGCTTTCAACGGGAATGAATTCCCAGCGTTCCCGTCGCATCTCAAGAGGAGGCACTCTCAACAGGAAAGGCGAGAGGAACTCCATGGTCGTACCACCATTCCAAGAGTCCCTCAGATGTCTCAGTCCATTCCAGAGGAACCTCTTTGCCCTTCACTGGCTCATCTTTCAAGCCGAGGATCGATTCACACCACGGTGGCACGTGGGACAGCCCTGTGGGAAAGCCTCGAGGGAAAGACTCGAGAGAAAACCACAGATCATTTGATCCACGCGACGGGAAGCGTGACATTGCTGCTACAGCCTGGAAGGAAAGCGCACGTGCATGCCCCCACACGAAACGAGGCCTGACTCCCCTGGGGAGACTCTAGAAGTACCCAAAGATCCATGTCAGCCCCTGAGAGGAATCCTCGGTTCTGGCCCTGACTCCACACAAGGTTTTTGTCCCCGGTATCGACGGGAGAGGAATCCCGAGAGGCCCCCTAGCAACTCGCATGGGGACTGGCCTCTCCTGAGGCCATCAGGGCGGGTCCCTGTGGTACCCGTCGTAACTCGAGAACACCTGCCTCACCTCGAGAAAATCCAGGAAGTTCTCCCTTCCAGGCTAGATGAGGCCTATTTCCGATGAGGCATCTGGAGACTAATGACACCTAACCTCTGGAACTTCGAAAGGGTCTTTCACACCCTTACTGCAACTCAAGAAGTTCACCGACATACCCGTGTCCACTCGAGAGGAAGCACGATGGTCCCGCCCACATCCCGAGGAGACCCATTTCCCCCTCGGAGCTCGAGATGAGGGATCCTTTCCCTGCTTTCAACGGGAAAGAATTCCCGGCGTTCCCGTCGCATCTCAAGAGGAGGCACTCTCAACAGGAAAGGCGAGAGGAACTCCATGGTCGTACCACCATTCCAAGAGTCCCCCAGATGTCTCAGTCCATTCCAGAGGAACCTCTTTGCCCTGCACTGGCTCATCTTTCACGCCGAGGATCGACTCACACCATGGTGGCACGTGGGACAGCCCTGTGGGAAAGCCTCGAGGGAAAGCCTCGAGGGAAAACCACAGATCCTTTGATCCACGCGACGGGAAGCGTGACATTGCTGCTACAGCCTGGAAGGAAAGCGCACGTGCATGCCCCCACTCGAGACGAGGCCTGACTCCCCTGGGGAGACTCCAGAAGTACCCAAAGATCCATGTCAGCCCCTGAGAGGAATCCTCGGTTCTGGCCCTGACTCCACACAAGTTTTTTGGCCCCGGTATCGACGGGAGAGGAATCCCGAGAGGCCCCCTAGCAACTCGCATGGGGACTGGCCTCTCCTGAGGCCATCAGGGCGGGTCCCTGTGGTACCCGTCGTAACTAGAGAACACCTGCCGCACCTCGAGAAAATCCAGGAAGTTCTCCCTTCCAGGCTAGATGAGGCCTATTTCCGATGAGGCGTCTGGAGACTAATGACACCTAACCTCTGGAACTTCGAAAGGGTCTTTCACACCCTTGCTGCAACTCAAGAAGTTAACCGACATACCCGTGTCCACTCGAGAGGAAGCACGATGGTCCCGCCCACATCCCGAGGAGCCCCGTTTCCCCCTCGTAGCTCGAGATGAGGGATCCTTTCCCTGCTTTCAACGGGAAAGAATTCCCGGCGTTCCCGTCGCATCTCAAGAGGAGGCACTCTCAACAGGAAAGGCGAGAGGAACTCCATGGTCGTACCACCATTCCAAGAGTCCCCCAGATGTCTCAGTCCATTCCAGAGGAACCTCTTTGCCCTGCACTGGCTCATCTTTCACGCCGAGGATCGACTCACACCACGGTGGCACGTGGGACAGCCCTGTGGGAAAGCCTCGAGGGAAAGCCTCGAGGGAAAACCACAGATCCTTTGATCCACGCGACGGGAAGCGTGACATTGCTGCTACAGCCTGGAAGGAAAGCACACGTGCATGCCCCCACTCGAGACGAGGCCTGACTCCCCTGGGGAGACTCCAGAAGTACACAAAGATCCATGTCAGCCCCTGAGAGGAATCCTCGGTTCCGGCCCTGACTCCACACAAGGTTTTTGGCCCCGGTATCGATGGGAGAGGAATCCCGAGAGGCCCCCTAGCAACTCGCATGGGGACTGGCCTCTCCTGAGGCCACCAGGCCGGCTCCCTGAGGTCCCCGTCGTAACTCGAGAACACCTGCCGCAACTCGAGAAAATCCAGGAAGTTCTCCCTTCCAGGCGAGATGAGGCCTATTTCCGATGAGGCGTCTGGAGACTAATGACACCCAACCTCTGGAACTTCAAAAGGGTCTTTCACACACTTGCTGCAACTCAAGAAGTTTACCGCCATACCCGTCTCCACACGAGAGAAAGGACGATGGTCCCGCCCACATCCAGAGGAGCCCCGTTTCCCCCTCGGAGCTCGAGATGAGGGATCCTTTCCCTGCTTTCAACCGGAAAGAATTCCCGGCATTCCCGTCGCATCTCAAGAGGAGGCACTCTCAACAGGAAAGGCGAGAGGAACTCCATGGTCGTACCACCACTCCAAGAGTCCCCCAGATGTCTCAGTCCATTCCAGAGGAACCTCTTTGCCCTGCACTGGCTCATCTTTCACGCCGAGAATCGACTCACACCACGGTGGCACGTGGGACAGCCCTGTGGGAAAGCCTCGAGGGAAAGCCTCGAGGGAAAACCACAGATCCTTTGATCCACGCGACGGGAAGGATGACATTGCTGCTACAGCCTTGAAGGAAAGCGCACGTGCATGCCCCCACTCGAGACGAGGCCTGACTCCCCTGGGGAGACTCCAGAAGTACCCAAAGATCCATGTCAGCCCCTGAGAGGAATCCTCGGTTCCGGCCCTGACTCCACACAAGGTTTTTGGCCCCGGTATCGACGGGAGAGGAATCCCGAGAGGCCCCCTAGCAACTCGCATGGGGACTGGCCTCTCCTGAGGCCACCAGGGCGGGTCCCTGAGGTCTCCGTCGTAACTCGAGAACACCTGTCGCAACTCGAGAAAATCCAGGAAGTTCTCCCTTCCAGGCGAGAAGAATCCTATTTCCGATGAGGCGTTTGGAGACTAATGACACCTAAACTCTGGAACTTCGAAAGGGTCTTTCACACCCTTGCTGCGACTCAAGAAGTTCACCGCCATACCCGTCTCCACTCGCGAGGAAGCACGATGGTCCCGCCCACATCCAGAGGAGCCCCGTTTCCCCCTCGTAGCTCGAGATGAGGGATCCTTTCCCTGCGTTCATCGGGAAAGAATTCCCGGCGTTCCCATCGCATCTCAAGAGGAGGCACTCTCAACAGGAAAGGCGAGAGGAACTCCATGGTCGTACGACCATTCCACGAGTCCCCCAGATGTCTCAGTCCATTCCAGAGGAACCTCTTTGCCCTGCACTGGCTCATCTTTCACGCCGACGATCGACTCACACCACGGTGGCACGTGGGACAGCCCTGTGTGAAAGCCTCGAGGGAAAGCCTCGAGGGAAAACCACAGATCCTTTGATCCAGGCCACGGGAAGCGTGACATTGCTGCTACAGCCTGGAAGGAAAGCGCACGTGCATGCCCCCACTCGAGACGAGGCCTTACGGCCCTGGGGAGACTCCAGAAATACCCAAAGATCCATGTCAGCCGTTGAGAGGAATCCTCGGTTCCGGCCCTGACTCCACACAAGGTTTTTGGACCCGGTATCAACGGGATAGGAATCCCAGAGTCCCCCTAGCAACTCGCATGGGGATTGGCCTCTCCTGAGGCCACCAAGGCTGGTCCTTGAGGTCCCCGTCATAACTCGAGAACACCTGCCGCAACTCGAGAAAATCCAGGAAGTTCTCCCTTCCAGGCGAGATGAGGCCTATTTCCGATGAGGCGTCAGGAGACTAATGACACCTAACCTCTGGAACTTCGAAAGGGTCTTTCACTCCCTTGCTGCAACTCAAGAAGTTCTCTGCCATACCCGTCTCCACTCGAGAGGAAGCACGATGGTCCCGCCCACATCCAGAGGAGCCCCGATTCCCCCTCGTAGCTCGAGATGAGGGATCCTTTCCCTGCTTTCAACGGGAAAGAATTCCCGGCGTTCCCGTCGCATCTCAAGAGGAGGCACTCTCAACAGGAAAGGCGAGAGGAACTCCATGGTCGTACCACCATTCCAAGAGTCCCCCAGATGTCTCAGTCCATTCCAGAGGAACCTCTTTGCCCTGCACTGGCTCATCTTTCACGCCGAGGATCGACTCACACCACGGTGGCACATGGGACAGCCCTGTGGGAAAGCCTCGAGGGAAAGCCTCGAGGGAAAACCACAGATCCTTTGATCCACGCGACGGGAAGCGTGACATTCCTGCTACAGCCTGGAAGGAAAGCGCACGTGCATGCCCCCACTCGAGACGAGGCCTGACTCCCCTGGGGAGACTCCACAAGTACCCAAAGATCCATGTCAGCCCCTGAGAGGCATCCTCGATTCCGGCCCTGACTCCACACAAGGTTTTTGGCCCCGGTATCGACGGGAGAGTAATCCCGAGAGGCCCCCTAGCAACTCCCATGGGGACTGGCCGTTACTGAGGCCACCAGGGCGGGTCCCTGAGGTCCCCGTCGTAACTCGAGAACACCTGCCACAACTCGAGAAAATCCAGGAAGTTCTCCCTTCCAGGCGAGATGAGGCCTATTTCCGATGAGGCGTCTGGAGACTAACGACACCTAACCTCTGGAACTTCGAAAGGGTCTTTCACACCCTTGCTGCTACTCAAGAAGTTCACCGCCATACCCGTGTCCACTCTAGAGGAAGCACGATGGTCCCGCCCACATCCAGAGGAGCCCCGTTTCCCCCTCGTAGCTCGAGATGAGGGATCCTTTCCCTGCTTTCAACGGGAAAGAATTCCCGGCATTCCCGTCGCATCTCAAGAGGAGGCACTCTCAACAGGAAAGGCGAGAGGAACTCCATGGTCGTACCACCATTCCAAGAGTCCCCCAGATGTCTCAGTCCATTCCAGAGGAACCTCTTTGCCCTGCACTGGCTCATCTTTCACGCCGAGGATCGACTCACACCACGGTGGCACGTGGGACAGCCCTGTGGGAAAGCCTCGAGGCAAAGCCTCGAGGGAAAACCACAGATCCTTTGATCCACGCGACGGGAAGAGTGACATTGCTGCTACAGCCTGGAAGGAAAGCGCACGTGCAAGCCCCCACTCGAGACGAGGCCTGACTACCCTGGGGAGACTCCAGAAGTACCCAAAGATCCATGTCAGCCCCTGAGAGGAATCCTCGGTTCCGGCCCTGACTCCACACAAGGTTTTTGGCCCCGGTATCGACGGGAGAGGAATCCCGAGAGGCCCCCTAGCAACTCGCCTGGGGACTGGCCTCTCCTGAGGCCACCAGGGCGGGTCCCTGAGGTCCCCGTCGTAACTCGAGAACACCTGTCCCAACTCGAGAAAATCCAGGAAGTTCTCCCTTCCAGGCAAGAAGAATCCTATTTCCGATGAGGCGTGTGGAGACTAATGACACCTAAACTCTGGAATTTCGAAAGGGTCTTTCACACCCTTGCTGCAACTCAAGAAGTTCACCGCCATACCCGTCTCCACTCGAGAGGAAGCACGATGGTCCCGCCCACATCCAGAGGAGCCCCGTTTCCCCCTCGTAGCTCGAGATGAGGGATCCTTTCCCTGCTTTCAACGGGAAAGAATTCCCCGCGTTCCCGTCGCATCTCAAGAGGAGGCACTCTCAACAGGAAAGGCGAGAGGAACTCCATGGTGGTACCACCATTCCACGAGTCCCCCAGATGTCTCAGTCCATTCCACAGGAACCTCTTTTCCCTGCACTGGCTCATCTTTAACGCCGAGGATCGACTCACACCACGGTGGAACGTTGGACAGACCTGTGGGAAAGCCTCGAGGGAAAGCCTCGTGGGAAAACCACAGATCCTTTGATCCAGGCCACGGGAAGAGTGACATTGCTGCTACAGCCTGGAAGGAAAGCGCACGTACCTGTCCCCACTCGAGAAGAGGCCTGACTCCCCTGGGGAGACTCCAGAAGTACCCAAAGATCCATGTCAGCCCCAGAGAGGAAACCTCGGTTCCGGCCCTGACTCCACACAAGGTTTTTGGCCCCGGTATCGACGGGAGAGGAATCCCGAGAGGCCCCCTAGCAACTCGCATGGGGACTGGCCTCTCCTGAGGCCACCAGGGCGGGTCCCTGAGGTCCCCGTCGTAACTCGAGAACACCTGCCGCAACTCGAGAAAATCCAGGAAGTTCTCCCTTCCAGGCGAGATGAGGCCTATTTCCGATGAGGCGTCTGGAGACTAATGACACCTAACCTCTGGAACTTCGAAAGGGTCTTTCACACCCTTGCTGCAACTCAAGAAGTTCACCGCCATACCCGTCTCCACTCGAGAGGAAGCACGATGGTCCCGCCCACATCCAGAGGAGCCCCGTTTCACCCTGGTAGCTCGAGATGAGGGATCCTTTCCCTGCTTTCAACGGGAAAGAATTCCCGGCGTTCCCGTCGCATCTCAAGAGGAGGCACTCTCAACAGGAAAGGCGAGAGGAACTCCATGGTCGTACCACCATTCGAAGAGTCCCCCAGATGTCTCAGTCCATTCCAGAGCAACCTCTTTGCCCTGCACTGGCTCATCTTTCACGCCGAGGATCGACTCACACCACGGTGGCACGTGGGACAGCCCTGTGGGAAAGCCTCCAGGGAAAGCCTCGAGGGAAAACCACAGATCCTTTGATCCACGCGACGGGAAGCGTGACATTGCTGCTACAGCCTGGAAGGAAAGCACACGTGCATGCCCCCACTCGAGACGAGGCCTGACTCCCCTGGGGAGACTCCAGAAGTACACAAAGATCCATGTCAGCCCCTGAGAGGAATCCTCGGTTCCGGCCCTGACTCCACACAAGGTTTTTGGCCCCGGTATCGATGGGAGAGGAATCCCGAGAGGCCCCCTAGCAACTCGCATGGGGACTGGCCTCTCCTGAGGCCACCAGGCCGGCTCCCTGAGGTCCCCGTCGTAACTCGAGAACACCTGCCGCAACTCGAGAAAATCCAGGAAGTTCTCCCTTCCAGGCGAGATGAGGCCTATTTCCGATGAGGCGTCTGGAGACTAATGACACCCAACCTCTGGAACTTCAAAAGGGTCTTTCACACCCTTGCTGCAACTCAAGAAGTTTACCTCCATACCCGTCTCCACACGAGAGAAAGGACGATGGTCCCGCCCACATCCAGAGGAGCCCCGTTTCCCCCTCGGAGCTCGAGATGAGGGATCCTTTCCCTGCTTTCAACGGGAAAGAATTCCCGGCATTCCCGTCGCATCTCAAGAGGAGGCACTCTCAACAGGAAAGGCGAGAGGAACTCCATGGTCGTACCACCACTCCAAGAGTCCCCCAGATGTCTCAGTCCATTCCAGAGGAACCTCTTTGCCCTGCACTGGCTCATCTTTCACGCCGAGAATCGACTCACACCACGGTGGCACGTGGGACAGCCCTGTGGGAAAGCCTCGAGGGAAAGCCTCGAGGGAAAACCACAGATCCTTTGATCCACGCGACGGGAAGGATGACATTGCTGCTACAGCCTGGAAGGAAAGCGCACGTGCATGCCCCCACTCGAGACGAGGCCTGACTCCCCTGGGGAGACTCCAGAAGTACCCAAAGATCCATGTCAGCCCCTGAGAGGAATCCTCGGTTCCGGCCCTGACTCCACACAAGGTTTTTGGCCCCGGTATGGACGGGAGAGGAATCCCGAGAGGCCCCCTAGCAACTTGCATGGGGACTGGCCTCTCCTGGGGCCACCAGGGCGGGTCCCTGAGGTCTCCGTCGTAACTCGAGAACACCTGTCGCAACTCGAGAAAATCCAGGAAGTTCTCCCTTCCAGGCGAGAAGAATCCTATTTCCGATGAGGCGTTTGGAGACTAATGACACCTAAACTCTGGAACTTCGAAAGGGTCTTTCACACCCTTGCTGCGACTCAAGAAGTTCACCGCCATACCCGTCTCCACTCGCGAGGAAGCACGATGGTCCCGCCCACATCCAGAGGAGCCCCGTTTCCCCCTCGTAGCTCGAGATGAGGGATCCTTTCCCTGCGTTCATCGGGAAAGAATTCCCGGCGTTCCCATCGCATCTCAAGAGGAGGCACTCTCAACAGGAAAGGCGAGAGGAACTCCATGGTCGTACGACCATTCCACGAGTCCCCCAGATGTCTCAGTCCATTCCAGAGGAACCTCTTTGCCCTGCACTGGCTCATCTTTCACGCCGACGATCGACTCACACCACGGTGGCACGTGGGACAGCCCTGTGTGAAAGCCTCGAGGGAAAGCCTCGAGGGAAAACCACAGATCCTTTGATCCAGGCCACGGGAAGCGTGACATTGCTGCTACAGCCTGGAAGGAAAGCGCACGTGCATGCCCCCACTCGAGACGAGGCCTTACGGCCCTGGGGAGACTCCAGAAATACCCAAAGATCCATGTCAGCCGTTGAGAGGAATCCTCGGTTCCGGCCCTGACTCCACACAAGGTTTTTGGACCCGGTATCAACGGGATAGGAATCCCAGAGTCCCCCTAGCAACTCGCATGGGGATTGGCCTCTCCTGAGGCCACCAAGGCTGGTCCTTGAGGTCCCCGTCATAACTCGAGAACACCTGCCGCAACTCGAGAAAATCCAGGAAGTTCTCCCTTCCAGGCGAGATGAGGCCTATTTCCGATGAGGCGTCAGGAGACTAATGACACCTAACCTCTGGAACTTCGAAAGGGTCTTTCACTCCCTTGCTGCAACTCAAGAAGTTCTCTGCCATACCCGTCTCCACTCGAGAGGAAGCACGATGGTCCCGCCCACATCCAGAGGAGCCCCGATTCCCCCTCGTAGCTCGAGATGAGGGATCCTTTCCCTGCTTTCAACGGGAAAGAATTCCCGGCGTTCCCGTCGCATCTCAAGAGGAGGCACTCTCAACAGGAAAGGCGAGAGGAACTCCATGGTCGTACCACCATTCCAAGAGTCCCCCAGATGTCTCAGTCCATTCCAGAGGAACCTCTTTGCCCTGCACTGGCTCATCTTTCACGCCGAGGATCGACTCACACCACGGTGGCACATGGGACAGCCCTGTGGGAAAGCCTCGAGGGAAAGCCTCGAGGGAAAACCACAGATCCTTTGATCCACGCGACGGGAAGCGTGACATTCCTGCTACAGCCTGGAAGGAAAGCGCACGTGCATGCCCCCACTCGAGACGAGGCCTGACTCCCCTGGGGAGACTCCACAAGTACCCAAAGATCCATGTCAGCCCCTGAGAGGCATCCTCGATTCCGGCCCTGACTCCACACAAGGTTTTTGGCCCCGGTATCGACGGGAGAGTAATCCCGAGAGGCCCCCTAGCAACTCCCATGGGGACTGGCCGTTACTGAGGCCACCAGGGCGGGTCCCTGAGGTCCCCGTCGTAACTCGAGAACACCTGCCACAACTCGAGAAAATCCAGGAAGTTCTCCCTTCCAGGCGAGATGAGGCCTATTTCCGATGAGGCGTCTGGAGACTAACGACACCTAACCTCTGGAACTTCGAAAGGGTCTTTCACACCCTTGCTGCTACTCAAGAAGTTCACCGCCATACCCGTGTCCACTCTAGAGGAAGCACGATGGTCCCGCCCACATCCAGAGGAGCCCCGTTTCCCCCTCGTAGCTCGAGATGAGGGATCCTTTCCCTGCTTTCAACGGGAAAGAATTCCCGGCATTCCCGTCGCATCTCAAGAGGAGGCACTCTCAACAGGAAAGGCGAGAGGAACTCCATGGTCGTACCACCATTCCAAGAGTCCCCCAGATGTCTCAGTCCATTCCAGAGGAACCTCTTTGCCCTGCACTGGCTCATCTTTCACGCCGAGGATCGACTCACACCACGGTGGCACGTGGGACAGCCCTGTGGGAAAGCCTCGAGGCAAAGCCTCGAGGGAAAACCACAGATCCTTTGATCCACGCGACGGGAAGAGTGACATTGCTGCTACAGCCTGGAAGGAAAGCGCACGTGCAAGCCCCCACTCGAGACGAGGCCTGACTCCCCTGGGGAGACTCCAGAAGTACCCAAAGATCCATGTCAGCCCCTGAGAGGAATCCTCGGTTCCGGCCCTGACTCCACACAAGGTTTTTGGCCCCGGTATCGACGGGAGAGGAATCCCGAGAGGCCCCCTAGCAACTCGCATGGGGACTGGCCTCTCCTGAGGCCACCAGGGCGGGTCCCTGAGGTCCCCGTCGTAACTCGAGAACACCTGCCGCAACTCGAGAAAATCCAGGAAGTTCTCCCTTCCAGGCGAGATGAGGCCTATTTCCGATGAGGCGTCTGGAGACTAATGACACCTAACCTCTGGAACTTCGAAAGGGTCTTTCACACCCTTGCTGCAACTCAAGAAGTTCACCGCCATACCCGTCTCCACTCGAGAGGAAGCACGATGGTCCCGCCCACATCCAGAGGAGCCCCGTTTCCCCCTCGTAGCTCGAGATGAGGGATCCTTTCCCTGCTTTCAACGGGAAAGAATTCCCGGCGTTCCCGTCGCATCTCAAGAGGAGGCACTCTCAACAGGAAAGGCGAGAGGAACTCCATGGTCGTACCACCATTCGAAGAGTCCCCCAGATGTCTCAGTCCATTCCAGAGCAACCTCTATGCCCTGCACTGGCTCATCTTTCACGCCGAGGATCGACTCACACCACGGTGGCACGTGGGACAGCCCTGTGGGAAAGCCTCAAGGGAAAGCCTCGAGGGAAAACCACAGATCCTTTGATCGGGGCGACGGAAAGCATGACATTGCTGCTATAGCCTGAAAGGAAAGCGCACGTGCATGCCCCCACTCGAGACGAGGCCTGACTACCCTGGGGAGACTCCAGAAGTACCCAAAGATCCATGTCAGCCCCTGAGAGGAATCCTCGGGTCCGGCCCTGACTCCACACAAGGTTTTTGGCCCCGGTATCGACGGGAGAGGAATCCCGAGAGGCCCCCTAGCAACTCGCATGGGGACTGGCCTCTCCTGAGGCCACCAGGGCGGGTCCCTGAGGTCCCCGTCGTAACTCGAGAACACCTGTCCCAACTCGAGAAAATCCAGGAAGTTCTCCCTTCCAGGCAAGAAGAATCCTATTTCCGATGAGGCGTGTGGAGACTAATGACACCTAAACTCTGGAATTTCGAAAGGGTCTTTCACACCCTTGCTGCAACTCAAGAAGTTCACCGCCATACCCGTCTCCACTCGAGAGGAAGCACGATGGTCCCGCCCACATCCAGAGGAGCCCCGTTTCCCCCTCGTAGCTCGAGATGAGGGATCCTTTCCCTGCTTTCAACGGGAAAGAATTCCCGGCGTTCCCGTCGCATCTCAAGAGGAGGCACTCTCAACAGGAAAGGCGAGAGGAACTCCATGGTGGTACCACCATTCCACGAGTCCCCCAGATGTCTCAGTCCATTCCACAGGAACCTCTTTTCCCTGCACTGGCTCATCTTTAACGCCGAGGATCGACTCACACCACGGTGGAACGTTGGACAGACCTGTGGGAAAGCCTCGAGGGAAAGCCTCGTGGGAAAACCACAGATCCTTTGATCCAGGCCACGGGAAGAGTGACATTGCTGCTACAGCCTGGAAGGAAAGCGCACGTACCTGTCCCCACTCGAGAAGAGGCCTGACTCCCCTGGGGAGACTCCAGAAGTACCCAAAGATCCATGTCAGCCCCAGAGAGGAAACCTCGGTTCCGGCCCTGACTCCACACAAGGTTTTTGGCCCCGGTATCGACGGGAGAGGAATCCCGAGAGGCCCCCTAGCAACTCGCATGGGGACTGGCCTCTCCTGAGGCCACCAGGGCGGGTCCCTGAGGTCCCCGTCGTAACTCGAGAACACCTGCCGCAACTCGAGAAAATCCAGGAAGTTCTCCCTTCCAGGCGAGATGAGGCCTATTTCCGATGAGGCGTCTGGAGACTAATGACACCTAACCTCTGGAACTTCGAAAGGGTCTTTCACACCCTTGCTGCAACTCAAGAAGTTCACCGCCATACCCGTCTCCACTCGAGAGGAAGCACGATGGTCCCGCCCACATCCAGAGGAGCCCCGTTTCACCCTGGTAGCTCGAGATGAGGGATCCTTTCCCTGCTTTCAACGGGAAAGAATTCCCGGCGTTCCCGTCGCATCTCAAGAGGAGGCACTCTCAACAGGAAAGGCGAGAGGAACTCCATGGTCGTACCACCATTCGAAGAGTCCCCCAGATATCTCAGTCCATTCCAGAGCAACCTCTTTGCCCTGCACTGGCTCATCTTTCACGCCGAGGATCGACTCACACCACGGTGGCACGTGGGACAGCCCTGTGGGAAAGCCTCCAGGGAAAACCTCGAGGGAAAACCACAGATCCTTTGATCCACGCGACGGGAAGCGTGACATTGCTGCTACAGCCTGGAAGGAAAGCACACGTGCATGCCCCCACTCGAGACGAGGCCTGACTCCCCTGGGGAGACTCCAGAAGTACACAAAGATCCATGTCAGCCCCTGAGAGGAATCCTCGGTTCCGGCCCTGACTCCACACAAGGTTTTTGGCCCCGGTATCGATGGGAGAGGAATCCCGAGAGGCCCCCTAGCAACTCGCATGGGGACTGGCCTCTCCTGAGGCCACCAGGCCGGCTCCCTGAGGTCCCCGTCGTAACTCGAGAACACCTGCCGCAACTCGAGAAAATCCAGGAAGTTCTCCCTTCCAGGCGAGATGAGGCCTATTTCCGATGAGGCGTCTGGAGACTAATGACACCCAACCTCTGGAACTTCAAAAGGGTCTTTCACACCCTTGCTGCAACTCAAGAAGTTTACCTCCATACCCGTCTCCACACGAGAGAAAGGACGATGGTCCCGCCCACATCCAGAGGAGCCCCGTTTCCCCCTCGGAGCTCGAGATGAGGGATCCTTTCCCTGCTTTCAACGGGAAAGAATTCCCGGCATTCCCGTCGCATCTCAAGAGGAGGCACTCTCAACAGGAAAGGCGAGAGGAACTCCATGGTCGTACCACCACTCCAAGAGTCCCCCAGATGTCTCAGTCCATTCCAGAGGAACCTCTTTGCCCTGCACTGGCTCATCTTTCACGCCGAGAATCGACTCACACCACGGTGGCACGTGGGACAGCCCTGTGGGAAAGCCTCGAGGGAAAGCCTCGAGGGAAAACCACAGATCCTTTGATCCACGCGACGGGAAGGATGACATTGCTGCTACAGCCTGGAAGGAAAGCGCACGTGCATGCCCCCACTCGAGACGAGGCCTGACTCCCCTGGGGAGACTCCAGAAGTACCCAAAGATCCATGTCAGCCCCTGAGAGGAATCCTCGGTTCTGGCCCTGACTCCACACAAGGTTTTTGGCCCCGGTATGGACGGGAGAGGAATCCCGAGAGGCCCCCTAGCAACTTGCATGGGGACTGGCCTCTCCTGAGGCCACCAGGGCGGGTCCCTGAGGTCTCCGTCGTAACTCGAGAACACCTGTCGCAACTCGAGAAAATCCAGGAAGTTCTCCCTTCCAGGCGAGAAGAATCCTATTTCCGATGAGGCGTTTGGAGACTAATGACACCTAAACTCTGGAACTTCGAAAGGGTCTTTCACTCCCTTGCTGCAACTCAAGAAGTTCTCTGCCATACCCGTCTCCACTCGAGAGGAAGCACGATGGTCCCGCCCACATCCAGAGGAGCCCCGATTCCCCCTCGTAGCTCGAGATGAGGGATCCTTTCCCTGCTTTCAACGGGAAAGAATTCCCGGCGTTCCCGTCGCATCTCAAGAGGAGGCACTCTCAACAGGAAAGGCGAGAGGAACTCCATGGTCGTACCACCATTCCAAGAGTCCCCCAGAGGTCTCAGTCCATTCCAGAGGAACCTCTTTGCCCTGCACTGGCTCATCTTTCACGCCGAGGATCGACTCACACCACGGTGGCACATGGGACAGCCCTGTGGGAAAGCCTCGAGGGAAAGCCTCGAGGGAAAACCA
Source organism: Capricornis sumatraensis (assembly GCF_032405125.1). Lineage (NCBI taxonomy): Eukaryota > Metazoa > Chordata > Mammalia > Artiodactyla > Bovidae > Capricornis > Capricornis sumatraensis. The sequence goes on from NW_027184638.1 coordinate 291,061, forward strand.
CAGATCCTTTGATCCACGCGACGGGAAGCGTGACATTCCTGCTACAGCCTGGAAGGAAAGCGCACGTGCATGCCCCCACTCGAGACGAGGCCTGACTCCCCTGGGGAGACACCACAAGTACCCAAAGATCCATGTCAGCCCCTGAGAGGAATCCTCGATTCCGGCCCTGACTCCACACAAGGTTTTTGGCCCCGGTATCGACGGGAGAGTAATCCCGAGAGGCCCCCTAGCAACTCCCATGGGGACTGGCCGTTACTGGGGCCACCAGGGCGGGTCCCTGAGGTCCCCGTCGTAACTCGAGAACACCTGCCACAACTCGAGAAAATCCAGGAAGTTCTCCCTTCCAGGCGAGATGAGGCCTATTTCCGATGAGGCGTCTGGAGACTAACGACACCTAACCTCTGGAACTTCGAAAGGGTCTTTCACACCCTTGCTGCTACTCAAGAAGTTCACCGCCATACCCGTGTCCACTCGAGAGGAAGCACGATGGTCCCGCCCACATCCAGAGGAGCCCCGTTTCCCCCTCGTAGCTCGAGATGAGGGATCCTTTCCCTGCTTTCAACGGGAAAGAATTCCCGGCATTCCCGTCGCATCTCAAGAGGAGGCACTCTCAACAGGAAAGGCGAGAGGAACTCCATGGTCGTACCACCATTCCAAGAGTCCCCCAGATGTCTCAGTCCATTCCAGAGGAACCTCTTTGCCCTGCACTGGCTCATCTTTCACGCCGAGGATCGACTCACACCACGGTGGCACGTGGGACAGCCCTGTGGGAAAGCCTCGAGGCAAAGCCTCGATGGAAAACCACAGATCCTTTGATCCACGCGACGGGAAGCGTGACATTGCTGCTACAGCCTGGAAGGAAAGCGCCCGTGCATGCCCCCACTCGAGACGAGGCCTGACTCCCCTGGGGAGAATCCAGAAGTACCCAAAGATCCATGTCAGCCCCTGAGAGGAATCCTCGGTTCCGGCCCTGACTCCACACAAGGTTTTTGGCCCCGGTATCGACGGGAGAGGAATCCCGAGAGGCCCCCTAGCAACTCGCATGGGGACTGGCCTCTCCTGAGGCCACCAGGGCGGGTCCCTGAGGTCCCCGTCGTAACTCGAGAACACCTGCCGCAACTCGAGAAAATCCAGGAAGTTCTCCCTTCCAGGCGAGATGAGGGCTATTTCCGATGAGGCGTCTGGAGACTAATGACACCTAACCTCTGGAACTTCGAAAGGGTCTTTCACACCCTTGCTGCAACTCAAGAAGTTCACCGCCATACCCGTCTCCACTCGAGACGAAGCACGATGGTCCCGCCCACATCCAGAGGAGCCCCGTTTCCCCCTCGTAGCTCGAGATGAGGGATCCTTTCCTTGCTTTCAACGGGAAAGAATTCCCGGCGTTCCCGTCGCATCTCAAGAGGAGGCACTCTCAACAGGAAAGGCGAGAGGAACTCCATGGTCGTACCACCATTCGAAGAGTCCCCCAGATATCTCAGTCCATTCCAGAGCAACCTCTATGCCCTGCACTGGCTCATCTTTCACGCCGAGGATCGACTCACACCACGGTGGCACGTGGGACAGCCCTGTGGGAAAGCCTCAAGGGAAAGCCTCGAGGGAAAACCACAGATCCTTTGATCGAGGCGACGGAAAGCATGACATTGCTGCTATAGCCTGAAAGGAAAGCGCACGTGCATGCCCCCACTCGAGACGAGGCCTGACTACCCTGGGGAGACTCCAGAAGTACCCAAAGATCCATGTCAGCCCCTGAGAGGAATCCTCGGTTCCGGCCCTGACTCCACACAAGGTTTTTGGCCCCGGTATCGACGGGAGAGGAATCCCGAGAGGCCCCCTAGCAACTCGCATGGGGACTGGCCTCTCCTGAGGCCACCAGGGCGGGTCCCTGAGGTCCCCGTCGTAACTCGAGAACACCTGTCCCAACTCGAGAAAATCCAGGAAGTTCTCCCTTCCAGGCAAGAAGAATCCTATTTCCGATGAGGCGTGTGGAGACTAATGACACCTAAACTCTGGAACTTCGAAAGGGTCTTTCACACCCTTGCTGCAACTCAAGAAGTTCACCGCCATACCCGTCTCCACTCGAGAGGAAGCACGATGGTCCCGCCCACATCCAGAGGAGCCCAGTTTCCCCCTCGTAGCTCGAGATGAGGGATCCTTTCCCTGCTTTCAACGGGAAAGAATTCCCGGCGTTCCCGTCGCATCTCAAGAGGAGGCACTCTCAACAGGAAAGGCGAGAGGAACTCCATGGTGGTACCACCATTCCACGAGTCCCCCAGATGTCTCAGTCCATTCCACAGGAACCTCTTTGCCCTGCATTGGCTCATCTTTCACGCCGAGGATCGACTCACACCACGGTGGAACGTTGGACAGACCTGTGGGAAAGCCTCGAGGGAAAGCCTCGTGGGAAAACCACAGATCCTTTGATCCAGGCCACGGGAAGAGTGACATTGCTGCTACAGCCTGGAAGGAAAGCGCACGTACCTGTCCCCACTCGAGAAGAGGCCTGACTCCCCTGGGGAGACTCCAGAAGTACCCAAAGATCCATGTCAGCCCCAGAGAGGAAACCTCGGATCCGGCCCTGACTCCACACAAGGTTTTTGGCCCCGGTATCGACGGGAGAGGAATCCCGAGAGGCCCCCTAGCAACTCGCATGGGGACTGGCCTCTCCTGAGGCCACCAGGGCGGGTCCCTGAGGTCCCCGTCGTAACTCGAGAACACCTGCCGCAACTCGAGAAAATCCAGGAAGTTCTCCCTTCCAGGCGAGATGAGGCCTATTTCCGATGAGGCGTCTGGAGACTAATGACACCTAACCTCTGGAACTTCGAAAGGGTCTTTCACACCCTTGCTGCAACTCAAGAAGTTCACCGCCATACCCGTCTCCACTCGAGAGGAAGCACGATGGTCCCGCCCACATCTAGAGGAGCCCCGTTTCACCCTGGTAGCTCGAGATGAGGGATCCTTTCCCTGCTTTCAACGGGAAAGAATTCCCGGCGTTCCCGTCGCATCTCAAGAGGAGGCACTCTCAACAGGAAAGGCGAGAGGAACTCCATGGTCGTACCACCATTCGAAGAGTCCCCCAGATGTCTCAGTCCATTCCAGAGCAACCTCTTTGCCCTGCACTGGCTCATCTTTCATGCCGAGGATCGACTCACACCACGGTGGCACGTGGGACAGCCCTGTGGGAAAGCCTCAAGGGAAAGCCTCGAGGGAAAACCACAGATCCTTTGATCCAGGCGACGGGAATCATGACATTGCTGCTACAGCCTGAAAGGAAAGCGCACGTGCATGCCCCCACTCGAGACGAGGCCTGACTACCCTGGGGAGACTCCAGAAGTACGCAAAGATACATGTCAGCCCCTGAGAGGAATCCTCGGTTCCGGCCCTGACTCCACACAAGGTTTTTGGCCCCGGTATCGACGGGAGAGGAATCCCGAGAGGCCCCCTAGCAACTCGCATGGGGACTGGCCTCTCCTGAGGCCACCAGGGCGGGTCCCTGAGGTCCCCGTCGTAACTCGAGAACACCTGTTCCAACTCGAGAAAATCCAGGAAGTTCTCCCTTCCAGGCGAGAAGAATCCTATTTCCGATGAGGCGTTTGGAGACTAATGACACCTAAACTCTGGAACTTCGAAAGGGTCTTTCACACCCTTGCTGCAACTCAAGAAGTTCACCGCCATACCCGTCTCCACTCGAGAGGAAGCACGATGGTCCCGCCCACATCCAGAGGAGCCCCGTTTCCCCCTCGTAGCTCGAGATGAGGGATCCTTTCCCTGCTTTCAACGGGAAAGAATTCCCGGCGTTCCCGTCGCATCTCAAGAGGAGGCACTCTCAACAGGAAAGGCGAGAGGAACTCCATGGTGGTACCACCATTCCAAGAGTCCCCCAGATGTCTCAGTCCATTCCAGAGGAACCTCTTTTCCCTGCACTGGCTCATCTTTCACGCCGAGGATCGACTCACACCACGGTGGAACGTTGTTCAGACCAGTGGGAAAGCCTCGAGGGAAAGCCTCGTGGGAAAACCACAGATCCTTTGATCCAGGCCACGGGAAGAGTGACATTGCTGCTACAGCCTGGAAGGAAAGCGCACGTACCTGTCCCCACTCGAGACGAGGCCTGACTCCCCTGGGGAGACTCCAGAAGTACCCAAAGATCCATGTCAGCCCCAGAGAGGAAACCTCGGTTCCGGCCCTGACTCCACACAAGGTTTTTGGACCCGGTATCGACGGGAGAGGAATCCCAGAGTCCCTCTAGCAACTCGCATGGGGATTGGCCTCTCCTGAGGCCACCAGGGCTGGTACCTGAGGTCCCCGTCGTAACTCGAGAACATCTGCCGCAACTCGAGAAAATCCAGGAAGTTCTCCCTTCCAGGCGTGATGAGGCCTATTTCCGATGAGGCGTCTGGAGACTAATGACACCTAACCTCTGGAACTTCGAAAGGGTCTTTCACTCCCTTGCTGCAACTCAAGAAGTTCTCTGCCATACCCGTCTCCACTCGAGAGGAAGCACGATGATCCCGCCCACATCCAGAGGAGCCCCGTTTCCCCCTCGTAGCTCGAGATGAGGGATCCTTTCCCTGCTTTCAACGGGAAAGAATTCCCGGCGTTCCCGTCGCATCTCAAGAGGAGGCACTCTCAACAGGAAAGGCGAGAGGAACTCCATGGTCGTACCACCATTCCAAGAGTCCCCCAGATGTCTCAGTCCATTCCAGAGGAACCTCTTTGCCCTGCACTGGCTCATCTTTCACGCCGAGGATCGACTCACACCACGGTGGCACGTGGGACAGCCCTGTGGGAAAGCCTCGAGGGAAAGCCTTGAGGGAAAACCACAGATCCTTTGATCCACGCGACGGGAAGCGTGACATTGCTGCTACAGCCTGGAAGGAAAGCGAAAGTGCATGCCCCCACTCGAGACGAGGCCTGACTCCCCTGGGGAGACTCCAGAAGTACCCAAAGATCCATATCAGCCCCTGAGAGGAATCCTCGGTTCGGGCCCTGACTCCACACAAGGTTCTTGGCCCCGGTATCGACGGGAGAGGAATCCCGAGAGGCCCCCTAGCAACTCGCATGGGGACTGGCCTCTCCTGAGGCCACCAGGGCGGGTCCCTGAGGTCCCCGTCGTAACTCGAGAACACCTGCCGCAACTCGAGAAAATCCAGGAAGTTCTCCCTTCCAGGTCAGATGAGGCCTATTTCCAATGAGGCGTCTGGAGACTAATGACACCTAACCTCTGGAACTTCGAAAGGGTCTTTCACACCCTTGCTGCTACTCAAGAAGTTCACCGCCATACCCGTCTCCACTCGAGAGGAAGCACGATGGTCCCGCCCACATCCAGAGGAGCCCCGTTTCCCCCTCGTAGCTCGAGATGAGGGATCCTTTCCCTGCTTTCAACGGGAAAGAATTCCCGGCGTTCCCGTCGCATCTCAAGAGGAGGCACTCTCAACAGGAAAGGCGAGAGGAACTCCATGGTCGTACCGCCATTCCAAGAGTCCCCCAGATGTCTCAGTCCATTCCAGAGGAACCTCTTTGCCCTGCACTGGCTCATCTTTCACGCCGAGGATCGACTCACACCACGGTGGCACGTGGGACAGCCCTGTGGGAAAGCCTCGAGGGAAAACCACAGATCCTTTGATCCACGCGATGGGAAGCGTGACATTGCTGCTACAGCCTGGAAGGAAAGCGCACGTGCATGCCCCCACTCGAGACGAGGCCTGACTCCCCTGGGGAGACTCCAGAAATACCCAAAGTTCCATGTCACCCCTGAGAGGAAACCTCGATTCCGACCCTGACTCCACACAAGGTTTTTGGCCCCGGTATCGACGGGAGAGGAATCCTGAGAGGCCCCCTAGCAACTCGCATGGGGACTGGCCTTTCCTGAGGCCACCATGGCGGGTCCCTGAGGTCCCCGTCGTAACTCGAGAACACCTGCCGCAACTCGAGAAAATCCAGGAAGTTCTCCCTTCCAGGCGAGATGAGGCCTATTTCCGATGAGGCGTCTGGAGACTAATGACACCTAACCTCTGGAACTTCGAAAGGGTCTTTCACACCCTTGCTGCTACTCAAGCAGTTCACCGCCATACCCGTCTCCACTCGAGAGGAAGCACGATGGTCCCGCCCACATCCAGAGGAGCCCCGTTTCCCCCTCGTAGCTCGAGATGAGGGATCCTTTCCCTGCTTTCAACGGGAAAGAATTCCCGGCGTTCCCGTCGCATCTCAAGAGGAGGCACTCTCAACAGGAAAGGCGAGAGGAACTCCATGGTCGTACCACCATTCCAAGAGTCCCCCAGATGTCTCAGTCCATTCCAGAGGAACCTCTTTGCCCTGCACTGGCTCATCTTTCACGCCGAGGATCGACTCACACCACGGTGGCACGTGGGACAGCCCTGTGGCAAAGCCTCGAGGGAAAGCCTCGAGGGAAAACCACAGATCCTTTGATCCACGCGACGGGAAGCGTGACATTGCTGCTACAGCCTGGAAGGAAAGCGCACGTGCATGCCCCCACTCGAGACGAGGCCTGACTCCCCTGGGGAGACTCCAGAAATACCCAAAGTTCCATGTCACCCCTGAGAGGAAACCTCGGTTCCGACCCTGACTCCACACAAGGTTTTTGGCCCCGGTATCGACGGGAGAGGAATCCTGAGAGGCCCCCTAGCAACTCGCATGGGGACTGGCCTTTCCTGAGGCCACCATGGCGGGTCCCTGAGGTCCCCGTCGTAAGTCGAGAACACCTGCCGCAACTCGAGAAAATCCAGGAAGTTCTCCCTTCCAGGCGAGATGAGGCCTATTTCCGATGAGGCGTCTGGAGACTAATGACACCTAATCTCTGGAACTTCGAAAGGGTCTTTCACACCCTTGCTGCAACTCAAGAAGTTCACCGCCATACCCGTCTCCACTCGAGAGGAAGCACGATGGTCCCGCCCACATCCAGAGGAGCCCCGTTTCCCCCTCGTAGCTCGAGATGAGGGATCCTTTCCCTGTTTTCAACGGGAAAGAATTCCCGGCGTTACCGTCGCATCTCAAGAGGAGGCACTCTCAACAGGAAAGGCGAGAGGAACTCCATGGTCGTACCACCATTCCAAGAGTACCCCAGATGTCTCAGTCCATTCCAGAGGAACGTCTTTGCCCTGCACTGGCTCATCTTTCACGCCGAGGATCGACTCACACCACGGTGGCACGTGGGACAGCCCTGTGGGAAAGCCTCAAGGGAAAGCCTCGAGGGAAAACCACAGATCCTTTGATCCACGCGACGGGAAGCGTGACATTGCTGCTACAGCCTGGAAGGAAAGCACACGTGCATGCCCCCACTCGAGACGAGGCCTGACTCCCCTGGGGAGACTCCAGAAGTACCCAAAGATCCATGTCAGCCCCTGAGAGGAATCCTCGGTTCCGGCCCTGACTCCACACAAGGTTTTTGGCCCCGGTATCGACGGGAGAGGAATCCCGAGAGGCCCCCTAGCAAATCGCATGGGGACTGGCCTCTCCTGAGGCCACCAGGGCGGGTCCCTGAGGTCCCCGTCGTAACTCGAGAACACCTGCCGCAACTCGAGAAAATCCAGGAAGTTTTCCCTTCCAGGCGAGATGAGGCCTATTTCCGATGAGGCGTCTGGAGACTACTGACACCTAACCTCTGGAACTTCGAAAGGGTCTTTCACACCCCTGCTGCAACTCAAGAAGTTCACCGCCATACCCGTCGCCAATCGAGAGGAAGCACGATGGTCCCGCCCACATCCAGAGGAGCCCCGTTTCCCCCTCGTAGCTCGAGATGAGGGATCCTTTCCCTGCTTTCAACGGGAAAGAATTCCCGGCGTTCCCGTCGCATCTCAAGAGGAGGCACTCTCAACAGAAAAGGCGATAGGAACTCCATGGTCGTACCACCATTCCAAGAGTCCCCCAGATGTCTCAGTCCATTCCAGAGGAACCTCTTTGCCCTGCACTGGCTCATCTTTCACGCCGAGGATCGACTCACACCACGGTGGCACGTGGGACAGCCCTGTGGGAAAGCCTCGAGGGAAAACCACAGATCCTTTGATCCACGCGACGGGAAGCGTGACATTGCTGCTACAGCCTGGAAGGAAAGCGCACGTGCATGCCCCCACTCGAGACGAGGCCTGACTCCCCTGGGGAGACTCCAGAAATAGCCAAAGTTCCATTTCACCCCTGAGAGAAAACCTCGGTTCCGGCCCTGACTCCACACAAGGTTTTTGGCCCCGGTATCGACGGGAGAGGAATCCTGAGAGGCCCCCTAGCAACTCGCATGGGGACTGGCCTTTCCTGAGGCCACCATGGCGGGTCCCTGAGGTCCCCGTCGTAACTCGAGAACACCTGCCGCAACTCGAGAAAATCCAGGAAGTTCTCCCTTCCAGGCGAGATGAGGCCTATTTCCGATGAGGCGTCTGGAGACTAATGACACCTAACCTCTGGAACTTCGAAAGGGTCTTTCACACCCTTGCTGCAACTCAAGAAGTTCACCGCCATACCCGTCTCCACTCGAGAGGAATCACGATGGTCCCGCCCATATCCAGAAGAGCCCCGTTTCCCCCTCGTAGCTCGAGATGAGGGATCCTTTCCCTGCTTTCAACGGGAAAGAATTCCCGGTATTCCCGTCGCATCTCAAGAGGAGGCACTCTCAACAGGAAAGGCGAGAGGAACTCTATGGTCGTACCACCATTCCAAGAATCCCCCAGATGTCTCAGTCGATTCCAGAGGAACCTCTTTGCCCTGCACTGGCTCATCTTTCACGCCGAGGATCGACTCACACCACGGTGGCACGTGGGACAGCCCTGTGGGAAAGCCTCGAGGGAAAGCCTCGAGGGAAAACCACAGATCCTTTGATCCACGCGACGGGAAGCGTGACATTGCTGCTACAGCCTGGAAGGAAAGCGCACGTGCCTGCCCCCACTCGAGACGAGGCCTGACTCCCCTGGGGAGACTCCAGAAATACCCAAA